>NW_012121043.1:9624797-9685690 GCF_000951035.1 Colobus angolensis palliatus | reverse complement strand
GAGAATTTATTTATTTATTTACTTATTTATTGTGTTACCCAGGCTGGAGTGCAATGGCCTGATCACAGCTCACTGCAACTGTGACCTCCCAGGCTCAGTCAATCCTTCCATCTTTGCCTCCCATCTTAGTCTCCTGAGTAGCTCAGACTACAGGCATAGGCACTATGCGAGGCTAATTATTTTATATATTTCGGGAGATGAGGTCTTATTATGTTGCCCAGGCTGGTCTCCAACTCCTGGGCTCAAGCAATCTGCCCACCTTGGCTTCCCAAAGTGCTGTGATTATAGTTATGAGCCACCACACCCAGCTAAACTGTGTATTTAATTCGCTCTATTCTGAATTTCTCTTTGAGAAGCCCACATATAAGTTAAAATGAACTCAAGACATGAGAATTTAAATGATTTCAGAAAGAACGATGATATGATGTTATCTTTTATTCAATTTTTAGCCAAAGAGTTTGTAACAGTTTATTAAATTGTTAGAAAGTGTGTATTAAAAGGGAAACAAATTATAATTTTAGATGAAAATTTTCAGAGATTTGTATATCTTACCATCCAAAGACAGATACTATTGTTAAAAATTATTCTGAAGAACAGTAGTAACCTTTATGAAATCAGTACCATTTTGCTTAGCCAAAGGAATGGCTCAAGCTTTTACATCTGCCTCAAATTTGGGAATTTAACAAAGATAAATAATACTATGAATTAGAAGAAATGTTTCCTACTTCTTTACAACTCAGCATTCTGAACTTTTTTCAGTTATTCACTTTATTAATTTGAAGGAAGATTGCATTTAAGAGCCTTATTGCTGCTGTGGTAGATAGAGTTGTAGAAATAGTCAAGCATTTGGGATTTAAGGAAAGAAAAACTAGCTATTGAAAATGAAAGATAATGACTAGTTGCAAATATTTTGTCTTATAATTAAAATTATAAAAAAGTTTTTACATATATTGTGGATATATATGTGCATGTATGTGCACATACATATTTTTGTTTGTGTACATATAATAAAAATTAGACTTGTGAATGTATATTATTTCCATTGAAGAGCTAAGAAGAGTCAAAATAGTTGGGTGTGTTATCAGTTTTCACACTGCAAAATTTTTATGAATGTTGAAAATTCTTTTGATTTATGGAACCATTCAATGAAAAGTGTTTTGATATTTTTACATTAAAGTTATTATAAAATGCTTAGCCTTTGGCTTGTATTAGATAATATTTAGCCAGCAGAAGGGCATTTAGGAAAACAAAATATTAGGTTAAACCATTTACATAGGAGAAGCAAGGTTTCTTTTTTATTTATTTTCCTCTGTAATATGACAATAGATACATTCTAGAATTTGGAATTCTACAAATTGCTGTGATGCATACAGCATCCCTAAAAGTTAATTTAGAAAATAAATTTGGTTTAGGGAAGATATGTTCTGTGGAAATAATCAAAGGTGGGATTTAGATTTTTTAAGATAAGTTAAAATATAAGAAATATTCTTACCAAAATATAACAACATAGAATTATGATTGTGGTATTTAAGAGTCTATGAAAGAAAGAAAAATATAGTCAATTTAAATTTTGTTGCTATCTCTGCAAGACTGGTAACGTGGATTTCTGCAACATTTTGTTTGTGTCTCAGATCTTAATTTACTACTTGAACACTTCTGATTTGTTTCAAAAATATATTTTGTGTGTACTCTATTTATAGAGATAGGATAAATGCACATATAGAATTCATTCAAACTTTATGTGTAGTAATACTTATACAGCATTATCAATTGAATTATTTAAGGAGTAGTGTGTCTTAAATTCATTTAAAGACAGTACAGCCAATGTGACAGGCAATTACTTGGGTAAATTTTGTTTTTTTTTTTTTTTTTGCAGTGTTCAGAACAGCACTCAGATGCAGAAATGATATAAATGTTAATGCATGTTGATGTTGTTTAAAGAATAATTAAACACGTAGAACTTCCTACTTTATATGATATAAATCATAAACATCCATTAAAAATTAAATGGTGATTTCTGCCATCTCACAATGGCATGTTAGACAATGAATGTTTAATCTAATTTATGACGGTACTTAATATGAATAAATCAACAGAAACAATCTATTTGATTGCAGCCTATAGCTATGGATTCATATTTAAACTGAGAATTCATCACAATCAAGTGGATTTTATTCCAGGGATCCAAGGATGGCTCACATGCACAAATCAATAAATGTGATTCACCACATAAAGAGAACTACAATCAAATACAATACAATCATCTCAATAGATGTATAATAGGTATTTTGTAAAGTCCAATAGCCCTTCATGATAAAAACCTTCAACAAAGTAGGCATTGATAGAACATACCTCAAAATAATGAGAGCCATATATGACAGACCCACAGCCAACATCATACTGAAAGGGAAAAAGTTGAAAGCACTCCCTCTAAGAATTGGAACAAGACAAAGATGTCCATTCTCACTTCTGTTCAACACTCTAAGTACTAGGCAGAGCAATCGGAGAAGGAAAGAAATGAAAGGTATTGAGACTGGAAAAGAGGAAGTCGAATTATCTCTGTTCAATGATGAAAGTATTATATGACTAGAAAACCTTAAATATTCCCCTAAAAGACTCCTAGACTTGATAAACAACATCAGTAAAGTCTTATGATACAAAATCAGTGTATAAAAATTATTAGCATTTCTATATAGCAATAACATTGAGGTTGAGAGCTAAATCAATAATGCAATTCCATTTACCACAGGTGCAAACACACACACACACACATACACACAATCTAGGAATACATTTATACAAAGAGGTAAAAAATTTACACACAACAATGATCAAAGAAATCATAGATGACACAATCAAATGGAAAAACAATCCATGCTGATGAGTTGGAAGTATCAATACCACTAAGTGACCAAACTGCCCAAAGCAATCTACAGATTCAACACAATACCTATCTAATTATCAATGTCATTTTTTTCACAGAATTAGAGAAAACAATCCTAAAATTCACATGGAATCATCAAAGAGTTGTACAATCCTGTAGCCAAAGCAATACTAAGTAAAAATAGCAAATCCGAAGTCATCACATCTCTTGACTTCAAATTATTCTACAAATTAACTACTGTAGTAACTAAAATGGCATGATATTGGTAGAAAAATAGACACATAGATCAATGGAACATAGCAAACAACCCAGAAATAAAGCTACATGTCTACAACCAACTGATCTTTGATACCGCTAGCAAAAATAAATAATGGAGAACATACATCCTATTGCATAACTAGTGCTAGGAAAATTGTCTTGCCAAGTGCAGAAGAATAAAAACTGGAGCTCTGTCTCTCACCATATACAAATGTGAACTCAAGATGAACTGAGGCTTAAATATATCACTTGAAATTGTAAAAATCTTGGAATATAACCCAGGAAAACCTCTTCTGGTTATTGGCCTAGGCAAAGAATTTATGATGAAGATTCCAAAAGCAAATGCAACAGAAACAACAGAAAAGACAAATGGGAGTCAAACTAAGAAGCTTCTGCATACAAAAGAAATAATAGAGTAAACAGACAACCTATGGAATGGGAGAAAATATTTGCAAATTATGGCTCTGACAAAGAACTAATATCTAGAATCTATGTGGAACACAACTTAACAAGAAATGGACAAATACCCTCATTAAAAACTGAACAAAGGACATGAACGAACACTTCTCAGAAGAAGAGATACAAGTGGCCAAGAAATACGTGAAAAAACGCTCAACACCATTAATCATCAGATAAATGTATATTTAAACCACAGTGAGATATCATCTTCCACCAGTTGGAATGGCTATTATTAAGAATTCAACAAACAACAGATGTTAGCACTGATGTGCAGAAAAGGGAACACTTCTACACTGTCGGTGGAAATGTAAATTAGTTGAACCACTATGGAAAACAGTATGGGAATTTCTCAAAGAACTAAAAATAGAACTACGATTTGACCTAGGAATC
Organism: Colobus angolensis palliatus; assembly: GCF_000951035.1. NCBI lineage: Eukaryota > Metazoa > Chordata > Mammalia > Primates > Cercopithecidae > Colobus > Colobus angolensis. The sequence goes on along the minus strand of NW_012121043.1, from coordinate 9,681,699 downwards.
CCACCACTGGGTATCTACCCACAGGAAAAGAAATTACTATACAAAAAAGACACCTGGGCTTCTATGTTCATCACAGCGCTCTTCTTAAAAGAAAAATCATGAAACCAACCTCAGTGTTGGTTCATCAATGGTTGACTAGGTAAAGAAAATGTCATATGTATGTATGTGTGTGTATATATATGTGTGTGTGTGTGTGTATATATATGTATATATATGTGGAGATATATATGTATACACACACACACACCATGGAATATTATCCAGCCATAAAAAGGAATAAAATCTTGTTGCTTGCAGCGACATGGGTGAAACTAAAAGCCATTATCCTATATGAACTAACTCAGAAACAGAAAATGAAATACCATTCGTTCTTATTTACAAGTGGAAGCTAAACAATGGGTACACATGGATGTAAAGATGGAAATAATGAACACTGGGGACTCCACAAGCAGGGAGTGTGGGAAGGGGACCAGTTTTGAAAAATTACCTACTAGGTAAAATGTTCACTATTTATGATGTTGGTACAATAGAAGCTCAATCCCCACTAGCTCTCAATATACCCATGTAACAAACATGTTCATGTACTCCATGAATCTAAAATAAACTAAAAGTTAAATTATAAGTAAATAAATCGTCTTTAAACGCATAGGAAGCCAATTTTTGAAAGCCATGATTGTTACTATGAGCAGTCTTATTGACTTAACTACCAGTCAAGGAAATATCCTTTGAAGTGGGTAGATAAGTTAGTGTGTGCCTGAGAGTTAACATAATATTTATAACAGATTGTGTATAGTGTGTATGTTGTATTCACTTGAGCTAGAAACGCAAAGCAAGTTCAATTATCTACTGCTCCATACTCCTAAGAAATGAAATATCAATATTTCCATTATAGTACTTGAAAGTATTATACAAATTTTCATTGACAGTCACCCAAATTGACAATGAAAAATTGAATGAAATATTTGGTTATGTCTAATAAGTTACACAAATGTTCAACCTACAGAGAGAGTATAGAAGGATTCCATTTTATATATATGGAAATTTATTGTGGTTAAATTCTATGTGGTAGTAAAGTAATCCTAACTATTAAATAAAAATTGTATGTGAAGATAACACTTACTTAACCACCCGATCCATTACAAGTTCTTCAGCAGACATAATTGAGTTGTAAAATATCACTTTTCCTTTTAATGTGCAGTAGTGTAGAGCAGCATCCCCCAAACTTGCTCAAACACAAACACCTGAAATATATTTTAAACAATCTATATCCTGTCTTCCTTCTCGTAAAATGTTTTCACTTAAAAAATATTTTCTCAAACTTAATAGTCATCCACTCTAGCCCAATTTTAACGCAATAAAAATTTAAAGGACAAAAATATTTTCAGATTAATAATTTTGTACACAAATAACCTCTCATTCTGTCTGACACACACACACGACCCATAAAAATTGTGTAACTTTATACGAATATACTACAACTTTGCTTAAGATTAACATCCTAAGAAAATACAAAAGAATTAACAGAAACAGGCCAGGTGCGGTGGCTCAAGCCTGTAATCCCAGCAGTTTGGGAGGCCGAGATGGGTGGATCACGAGGTCAGGAGATCGAGACTATCCTGGCTAAAACGGTGAAACCCCGTCACTACTAAAAAATACAAAGAAACTAGCTGGGGGAGGTGGCAGGCGCCTGTAGTCCCAGCTACTCGGGAGGCTGAGGCAGGAGAATGGCCTGAACCCAGGAGGCGGAGCTTGCAGTGAGCCAAGATCATGCCACTGCACTCCAGCCTGGGCAACAGAGCGAGACTCCATCTCAAAAAAAAAAAAAAAAGAATTAACAGAAACAGTCATGATTTAGCTTTGGTAATATCTCTTTTTATTAATTTTGAAAACTAAAAATAATCTAATTATAGAAAAGAGGATTAGTTGAATAAATCATGCTGTTTACTGGAATAACATTAACATAACACTGTATAAATGTATTTCTATTACTAGTTCTATTTATGATATATTTTTAACAAAGAAATCCCAATAAAATATAAAATGCAAATAATCATCAACTTCACATAAACATGTATATGTATATTGTATTAGGGTTCTCAAGAGGGACAGATAATATGATGTATGTGTATATGAAAGGGAGTTTATTAAGGAGAATTGACAAACAGTATCACAAGGTGAAGTCCTACCATAGGCCATCTGCAAGTTGAGGAGCAAGGGAGCTAGTAGCGGCTCAGTCCAAGTCTCAGTCTGTGGCCAAAGGCCCTGTAGTCCCAAGTAAACCACTGGTGTAATTTCAAGAGTCCAAAAGCTGAAGCACTTGGAGTCTGATGTTTGAGGGCAGGAAGCATCCATCATGGGAGAGAGATGATGATCAGATGACTGGACAAATCAGCTTCTTCCAACTTCCTCTGTCTGTTTTTTCTAGCATCCAATCGTGCTGGCAGCCAATTTCGGGTGGGTCTTCCTCTCCCAGTCCACTGACGCAACTGTTAACCTCCTCTGGTAACACTCAGATACACCCAGATACAACCAGAAACAATACTTTGTGTCCTTCCATTCAATCGACTTGACACTTAATATTAATCACCATACACATAGTATTTATAAGAATTTTTACTTATAATTTAGAAATTTTAGGTTTATGGTAAGGTCTTATGTAAAAAATATTTTGTTTATTATTGCCTATTTTTCACAACTTTATGAATAGCAATTTCACTATATTTAATCAAATGTAAAGTCAGAATAATTAAATTCTCAAAACAGATTACTAAAACTATAAAATGCTACTGTTTGAAAATGAAAACCCATAATAGTGATCAATTATTACTTTTCGAAAAATCTGGTACCAATATTTGCTATATGACTATGTACATGTTACAAATTGAAATAAAATGACATTTTTATATCATTTTTTAAATAAGGTAAAGTAGTAAGATTTATCCTTAAAGATTACTTTTGACTCCATGTCCATTTATTCCTTACAATAGTATTCTATAATATTTAAGTGTTAATGTGCTACTTTTTGTAGTGTAATGCTTAGAATAGCATTTTTACATAAATTGTGTTATATTCTATAAAAATTCATTTTGCCCTGTCAGTTAATTCTTATAAGTAATGTTAACGAAAGACCAATGAAATCTGTGGAGACAAAAGGAGAATTTTCATTTCTAAAAGCAATCTCCAGATTGGAGAAACATAGCTTTTGGTGTGCAACAGTAGTGTGCTCTGAAGACAGGTCACAGAGTAGGAGATTATAGATAGAAACCGAAGGGCAGGGGTTGGCAGGTCAGAGAAATGAAGAACAGAGTCTTGATTGGATGACCTTTAAGCTCAAATCACCAGTCTCTCAATTGTCTAGGTCCACATGATCAATAGGTTGATACTGGCTGGTCTCTTGGTGGCCAGTTGGGCAATTTCTACCTGCAATTATTTTCAGGAACTATTATTTGCATTGGTTGTAGAAAACCAGGTTTTGTAACACGTTTCCAAGCACACAGAGAATGTGACCTCTCCCTCACTATGTCATAACCTCTTGGTTCTGCTTCACATTTTAGCCATAGGGAGTCCATTTGGCCTGTGAACTGGGGGCATAATTCAACAATTACCAAGACAAAAAAATTATGAGAAGTTTGAGTATGGAGGTAAAACTAAGTTAAAGTAGCAATATTAATCTTGTACTTGAATAAGTGCTATTTTTTAGAATGTATCATTTGTTTAAAATGACATTTTTCAAATGACTTGCTCAATACTCCACTGAAACCTTGGTGATGCCAAAACGTACACATGCATGGGACATGCAGAAATAGTGTTGTGTAATTTGCCAGACAACCAGACTGTTTAAAAGTTGGGTTATGAAGAGAAAATATTTACATAAATTTTCTTTTCTTTCTTTTAAAATTATGCTTTAAGACCTGAGATACATGTGCAGAACATGCAGGTTTGTTACATATGTATACATGTGCTATAGTGGTTTCCTGCACTCATCAACCTGTCATCTACATCAGGTATTTCTCCTAATGCTATCCCTCCCCTTGTTCCCCACCCCCCAACAGGCCCTGGTGTGTGATATTCCCCTCTCAGTGCCCATATGTTCCCATTGTTCAACTCCCACTTATAAGTGAGAACATGAAGTGTTTGGTTTCCTGTCCTTGTGATAGTTTGCTGACAATGATGGTTTCCAGCTTCATCCATGTCCCTGCAAAGGACATGAACTCATTCTTTTTCATAGCTGCATAGTATTCCACGGTGCATATGTGCCACATTTTCTTTATCAAGTCTAACATTGATGGCATTTGGGTTGGTTCCAAGTCTTTGCTATTGCTATTGTGAACACTGCTGCAATAAACATATGTGTGCATGTGCCTTTAGAGTAGAATGAATTTTTTTTTTTTTTTTTTTTTGAGACGGAGTCTCACTTTATCACTCAGGCTGGAGTGCAGTGGCACAATCTCGGCTCACTGCAAGCTCCGCCTCCCGGGTTCACGCCATTCTCCTGCCTCAGCCTCCGAGTAGCTGGGACTACAGGCTGCACACCACCATGCCCGGCTAATTTTTTGTATTTTTAGTAGAGATGGGGTTTCACCGTGTTAGCCAGGATGTTCTCGATCTCCTGACCTCGTGATCTGCCCACCTCGGCCTCCCAAAGTGCTGGGATTACAGGCATGAGCCACCGCACCTGGCTAGAATGATTTTTAATCCTTTGGGTATATATCCAGTAATGGGATTGCTGGGTCAAATGGTATTTCTAGTTCTGGATCCTTGAAGAATTACCACACTGTCTTCTACAATGATTGAACTAACTTACACTCCCAACAGTGTAAAAGTGTTCCTATTTCTTCACATCCTCTCTAGCATCTGTTGTTTTCTTACTTTTTAATGATCACCATTCTAACTGGCATGAGAGGGTATCTCATTGTGGTTTTGATTTACATTTATCTAATGACCAGTGATGACCAGCTTTTTTTGTGTGTTTATTGGCCACCTAAATGTCTTTTTCTGAAAAATATCTGTTCATATCCTTTGCCCACTTTTGATGGGGCTTTTTTTTTCTTCTAAATTTGTTTAATTTTCTTGTAGATTCTGGACATCAGCCTTTGGCAGATGGATAGATTGAAGAAATTTTCTCCCATTGTGTAAGTTGCCTGTTCATTCTGATGATAGTTTCTGTTCCTCTGCAGAAGCTCTTCAGTTAAATTAGATCCCATTAGTCAGTTTTCACTTTTGTTGCCATTGCTTTTGGTGTTTTAGTCATGAAGCTTTTGCCCATGCCTATGTCCTGAATGGTATTGCCTAGGTTTTCTTCTAGGGTTTTTATGGTTTTACATTTTATGTTTAAATCTTTAATTCATCTTGAGTTAATTTTTGTATAAGGTGTAAGGAAGGGATCCAGTTCCAGTTTTCTGCATATGGCTAACCAGTTTTCACAACACCACTTGTTAAACAGGGAATCCTTTCCCTATTGCTTGTTTTTGTCAGGTTTTTCAAAGATCAGATGGTTGTAGATATGTGGTGTTATTTCTGAGGACTCTGTTTGGTTCCATTGGTCTATATCTCTGTTTTGGTACCAGTACCATGCTGTTTTAGTTACTGTAGCCTTGTATTATAGTTTGAAGTCAAGTAGTGTGATGCCTCCAACTTTGATATTTTTGCATAAGATTGTCTTGGCTATATAGGCTCTTTTTTGGATCCACATGAAATTTGAAGTAGTTTTTCTAGTTCTGTGAAGAAAGTCAATGCTAGCTTGATGGGAATAGCATTGAATCTATACATTACTTTGGGCAGTATGGCCAGTTTCCAGATATTGATTCTTCCTATCCATGAGCATGGAATGTTCTTCCATTTGTTTGTGTCCTCTTTTATTTCCTTGAGCAGTGGTTTGTAGTTCTTAGTTGAAGAGGTCCTTCACATCCCTTGTAAGTTGTATTTCTAAGTATTTTATTCTCTCTGTAGCAATTTTGAACAGGCTTTGCTCATGATTTGGCTCTCTGTTTGCCTATTATTGGTGTATAGGAATGCGTGTGATTTTTTTCACGTTGATTTTGTATCCTGAGACTTTGCCAAAGTTGCTTATCAGCTTAAGGAGTTTTGGGGCTGAGACAATGGGGTTTTCTAAATATACAATCATGTCATCTGCAAAGAGAGATGATTTGACTTCCTCTCTTCCTATTTGAATACCTTTTATTTCTTTCTCTTGCCTGATTGCCCTGGCCAGAACTTCCAATACTATGTTGAATAGGAGTAATGAGAGAGGGCATTCTTGTCTTGTGGCAGTTTTCAAAGGGAATGCTTCCAGCTTTTGCCCATTCAGTATGATACTGGCTGTGGGTTTATCATAAATAGCTCATTATTTTGGGATACATTCCCTCAAAACCTAGTTTATTGAGTATTTTTAGCATGAAGGAACATTGAATTTTATCAAAGACCTTTCCTGAATCTATTGAGATAATCATGTGGTTTTTGTCATTGGTTGTATTTATGTGATGGATTATGCTTATTGATTTGCATATGTTGAAGCAGACTTGCATCCCAAGGATGAAGCCAACTCGATCATGGTGGATAAGCTTTTTAATGTGCTGCTGGATTCAGTTTGCCAGTATTTTGTTGAGTATTTTCACATCAATGTTCACCAGGGATATTGGCTTGAAATTATCTTTTTTCTTGTGTCTCTGCCAGGCTTTGGTATCAGGATGATGCTGGCCTCATAAAATGAGTTAGGGATTGTCTTTTTTTCTACTTTTTGGAATACTTTTAGAAGGAATGGTACCAGCTTCTCTGTGTACCTCTGGTAGAATTTGGCTGTGAATATGTCTGGTCCTGGACTTTTTTTGGTTTGTAGGCTATTACTGCCTCAATTTCACAACTTGTTATTGGTCTATTCAGGGATTTGACTTCTTCCTGGTTTAGTCTTGGGAGGGTGTGTGTGTCCAGGAATTTATCAATTTCTTCTAGATTTTCTAGTTTATTTGAACAGAGGTGTTTATAGTATTCTCTGACGGTAGTTTGTATTTCTGTGGGATCAGTGGTGATATCTCCTTTCTCATTTTTCGTTGTGCCTATTTGATTCTTCTCTCTTTTCTTCTTTATTAGTCTGGCTAGTGATCTATCTATTTTGTTAATCATTTCAAAAAACCAGCTCCTGGATTCATTTAATTTTTTGAAGAGTTTTTTGTGTCTCTATCTCCTTCAGTTCTGTTCTGATCTTAGTTATTTCTTGTCTTTTGCTAGCTTTTGAATTTGTTTGCTCTTGCTTCTCTAGTACTTATACTTTTGATGTTACAGTGTTGATTTTAGATCTTTCCTGCTTTCTCTTGTGGGCATTTAGTGCTGTAAATTTCCATCTAAACACTGCTTTAGCTGTGTCCCAGAGATTCTGGTATGTTGTGTCCTTGTTCTCATTAGTTTCAAAGAATGTATTTATTTCTGCCTTAATTTTGTTATTTATCCAGTAGTCATTCAGGAGCAGGTTGTTCAGTTTCCATGTAGTTGTGCAGTTTTGAGTGAGATTCTTAATCCTGAGTTTTAATTTGATTGCATTGTGATCTAAGAGACTGTTCTAATTTGATTGCATTGTGGTCTGAGAACCAGAGCTCTCTTGCATGAGGTGTCTGTCAACCCCTGTTGGGAGGTATTTCCCCATCAGGAGGCACTGGGGTCAGGGACCCACTTAAGGAGGCAGTCTGCCCCTTAGCAGAGCTCTAGCACTATGCTGGGAGATCTGTAGCTTTCTTCAGAGCCAGCAGGCAGGAATATTTAAGTCTGCTGAGGCTGTGCCCACAGCTGCCCCTTCTTTCAGATGCTCTCTCCCAGGGAGACAGGAGTTATATCTATAAGCCCCTGACTGGGGCTGCTGCCTTTCTTTCAGACATGGCCTTCCCAGAGAGGAGGAATCTCGAGAGGCAGTCTGGCTACAGCAGCTTTGAGGTGCTGCAGTGGACTCTGCCCAGTCTGAACTTCCAAGAGGCTTTGTTTACACTGTGAGGGAAAAACCTCCTACTCTAGCATCAGTAATGGCGAATACCTCACCCCCCACCAAGCTCAAGCATCCCAGGTCAACTTCAGACTGCTGTGCTGGCAGTGAGAATTTCAAGTCATTGGATCTTAGCTTGCTGGGCTCTGTGGGGGTGGGATCTGCCGAACAAGACCACTTGGCTTCCTGGCTTCAGCCCCCTTTCCAGGGAAATGAATGGATCTGTCTTGCTGGCATTCCAGGCACCACTGGTGTATGAATAAAACCTCCTGCAGCTAGCTTGGTGTCAGCCCAAATGGGCATCCAGTTTTGTGCTTGAAACCCAGGGCCCTTGTGGTATAAGCACCAAGGGAATCCCCTGGTCTGCAGTTGCAAAGACCGTGGGAAAAGCATAGTATCTGGGCTGGAATGCACCATCCCCCAAAGCAAGGTCCCTCATGGCTTCCCTTGGCTAGGGAAGGGAGCTCCCCAACCCCTTGCACTTCTTGGGTGAGGCGATGCCCCACCCTGCTTCTGCTTGACCTCCGTGGGCTGCACCCACTGTCTAACAAGTTCCAATGAGAATAACCAGGTACCTCAGTTGGAAATGCAAAATCACATGCCTTCTGCCTTGGTCTCACTAGGAGCTGCAGACTGGAGCTGTTCCTATTAGGCCATCTTGCCTGGGAAGAAAAAAGCATTTACATCAATTTCAAATGTAATTTCTAAATCACTATTTTTAGTTGTATAATTTGTGAAAAATTGAGCAACTCAAAGAAAAAGATACCTTCTAGACATCTGTCTCTTTGGCAAGTAATTGTTAGCAAGTAACACTATATTTGGTATTTTGTAGACATAAATTTTATTGAATTATTAAAGCTTTATTTTATATTATATAATTTTAGTCATTATTTTAGATGTGCTTGTACTAATTTTTACTAAAGATATTAAATAACATTAATTATCTATTTTCCCAGTTTCCCACCATATCCTGACTCCTTAGCAGGAAATGCTAAAATTATATTTGGACAAGTATCTGTTCTTAAAATTGTATTCGTATTGGTGTCAAAGATCTTGTCTTGCTAAAGGATACTATTATAGATTACTGCTAACTAATTTATTCATCTATAGTATTTCATTGTATACAACGTGCTGATTAATTTCTTGTGGAACTATATTTTTAAGCAATATATGGAAAATATCATTTGCATTGTTGTAACCCAAGGCAATATAATTTAAAAAGCAAAATTAATATGATGTTATCTGCTAGGTTCCTTTTAGCTGTAGGCTTTATAATTCTATAACATAAACACTAAGGTGTTGGTAAAGGTTGATAAAAGTACGTGGGAAGTTTAGAAAAATGTTCTATTCATTTTTCTGTAAATCGGTCGGTGTATTCTTCAATACTGCTAGAATATTTTAAGTTAAAATAAGACTTAACAATCATGGGAGCCAGCCCCAGTCTACTGCTGACCTCTGTAATCACGTCACATGTTTTCCCTTTGGGATTTCTATAATTATTTCCTAGAGAATTGAGGGTCTGATACCTTAAGCAAAAGTCACCCACAGTGATCTCACCCAAAGAAACTGCATTTTCCTGGGAAAAGCTGTCCTTATTGCATCACTTTTCTAGTATTCTCTCCAGGCATAATTAATTGGATGAACTATCAAAAATAGCATACTAATAAGTGAATTATTTTTAGGGTTGATAAAAAATAGGAGTGAATTTTTTTCACAATGCAGAATATATAATAAATCAAATGATAATTTTGCCTTCAGGCATTTACTATTTTTTTCTTATTTTTCTAACCCATTTACATTAATATAAGCAATCTGCATATTTAACGATAAATATATATTGAAGTATATGTCTTCAGCATTGTTCAAGATACAAACTGCAGTTCTATTTCAAGTAGGCAGTGATGGAGCTCTTACTTCACAGGTCATTTCTAAAACAATTGTATCTTTCTTAGCCCATGGAATAATCTTTCTTAGCCCAGGGGATAATTCTGAGATCATTCATTCTACTTTTAAATGCTATCAAAGGACACTGGTCTCTATAATTTCTTGATGGCTTTTTCAATAACAAATTCAATGATTTTAAAATAATACCCCTTGAAAATGTACTTTTTGTCTATTTTGGCATAAGATGCTTCTTATAATAGCATAAAAATGGACATATGTTTTATAAGATAATCTTTTAGAATAGATTTAGATTTCAAATATATTGTAGAATAAATATACATATTAACAATGTCTAAATGGATGCTAGATTCATTAGTTAATAACATTTATGTTGACTTTTTGTATTGTAATGGTAAAGATTGCTAAGATGCCAAATATATCAGTTACAAATAACGAGAAAATATTTCACCTCTCATTTATAATAAAATCTGTTTTGAAATATATAGAACCATTATAAAAGCCAAGGTAAAATATCTTTCAAAAGTCACTTTTGGTTTTAAGAAAAGAAAGAAAGCAACACACAGAAAAATGGAAATGATACATTACAAATGTGTTTTCAATTGGTTAAGAAAACAGATTACAATTTTCCTTCTACCCGTCTACTTCCTATTGCTGAGGCTAAGTGATTTAGTCTTGATATGATGAATTATTAAACTTAAAAATAAATTGGATAGCTAGACATGACATAACTGCTTGTGGAATTTGGTTTCTTCATTGGTTTTCTACATTGTTTTTCAATTTTCTCCCTAATCCTCATATTGTCATCAACTTTCTAGTGACTGTTTTCTTTTGAATGTCTTACTGGTACATAAAAATCAGTCCTTATACCTGAGATGTAGGTTCCTTTTTTTACCCTCTTCTCCAACATGTATCAGTCTTCTCCATTCTCTATGTTACCTGTTTCTGTTAACAGGAATATGTTTTTCCCCTTTCAGCTACATTTGTGTATTTCATAGTATAGCATAAACTGCTGTATAAGAAGTCCCTTAGACGAGAAATGATTTTATTTCACTCTCATTTAGAAATCAGGAGGTGGGTGCTCCAGGATAGCAGGGAAGCTGTATTCCACATGGTCATTCTTGCTAGATAGAGTTCTTCCTTTTCATGGTTGAACATAGGTAACCATCACACTGGCTTTCTAAAAAGAGAGAGGGTATAACTCCAGGTCAGACAACTTTCTTTTAAGCAAGAGGACAGAAAAAGCTGGACAATCACTTCCTCTCATAGTCTACTCTTTAGATCTTAGCCAAATGACCATACAATGCTGTGTACAAGAAAGGCCAGGAATTGGTCTTTGGCAGAGTGGCCACATGCTCAGGCAATTCACTATTATCGTAAGTAAATGGAAAAAACATTTTAAGGGCACATTGCCAATCTGCTATACCAAATTAACAAATTTTGAGTGCCAAATTTTAATACTTTCTTTATATAGCTATTAAATAATTTAACTAACTTCTGTATAGGTTCTATTTGATATTTCTTATTCTTTCTAATTCTCTAGATTTTCATAATGATCTTCAAGAATGTTGTAGACATTTCCTAACCTACATGAATACTTAGAGCTGGTTAATTTTTCTACAGAATAACTTTGATGTATATTAACTATTTCAAGAATCATTACAAAATGCTGAGCAAGACTTTATCTATTTAAAATGATCACATTTTTTGGTACCAATCCAATCCTTCTCCAATCATGGTATCAGCCAAACTTCATAGTTTTATCTTTTATTACTGTCTATCCATAACTTTAAATCCATACCTTATAGATTATCTTTATGACTTCAATTCCATTGTTCTCTTTGCTTAGGATGTTTACTTTTATTTGTACTAATATGTTTTCAAAACCATAAAGCCAGAACACATACCACTTTTTGTTTTTCACATTTCCAGTCCCCCAAATAATAATTTATCTCTGTTTTCTAAAACTCCGTAATATTTGTATGTTATAGTTATTGCACTGATTTGCCCCAAACTATGATAAAATCATTTAAACAAAAATATATCACCATACGGTAACTTCCAATTAAGAGATCAGAACAATGCTTACATTTTTTTGTTGTCTGTTTGTTTTGTTTTGTTTTGCTTGTTTGAGCAAAGTCTCACTCTGTCGCCCAGGCTGGAGTTCAGTGGCGCAATCTTGGCTCACTGCAATCTTTGCCCCCCAGAATCAAACGATTCTGATTCTCTTGCCTCAGGCACCTGAGTAGCTGGGATTACAGGCGCCTGCCACTATGCCTGTCTGATCTTTGTATTTTCAGTAGAGACAGGGTTTCACCATGTTGGCCAGGCTGGTCTCCAACTCCTGACTTCAGGTGATTCACCTGCCCTGGCCTCCCACAGTGCTGGGATTACAGGCCTGAGCCACCGTGCCCGGCCATGTTTACATATTTCTTTTGGACAGGATAGAATAATTTGTTGCAGACCAATGTTCTTTTCATGAGCAAATAGAAAAATTAGAAAAATAAATATAGACATCAGAGGGGAAAACAAAAGAGAGAGAGAGGAATTACGTTTTTACAGAGGTAAAAGCGTGGACTACTTACCTGACAATTTGTAGCCATATTTATTTTTTCCTAAGAGTATTTGCTGATTTTTTTCTCTTTCAGGAAGCTTAAAATATGGTTTTATGTGAGCAAATAGGAACTATTGTAGGAAAGCAAAATATTCAAAGCTTTTTGTGGATCTCATGGGCTAAAGAGAGAAGTGGAGGCTCAAGCCTGTAATCCCAGCACTTTGGAAGGCCGAGACGGGCGGATCACGAGGTCAGGAGATCGAGACCATCCTGGCTAACACGGTGAAACCCCGTCTCTACTAAAAAATACAAAAAAACTAGCCGGGCGAGGTGGCGGGCGCCTGTAGTTCCAGCTACTCGGGAGGCTGAGGCAGGAGAATGGCGTAAGAAACCCGGGAGGTGGAGCTTGCAGTGAGCTGAGATCCGGCCACTGCACTCCAGCCCGTGCGAGTGTGACAGAGCAAGACTCCGTCTCAAAAAGAAAAAAAAAAAGAAAAAAGAGAAGTAGAAAGTTTGAGACTTCAAATTCATAGTTATTTCCTCAACATATTTGCTCAATTCTGAAGCCATGTAGCTAGGAGATGTCAGATTTCACTTAAAACTTTTAAAAGGAGAACAGAGTTTTCTAAAATTAGATTAAACTGAAGAGATAAAGATTTGCATCCAGAACCAGACAAAGAGCTGTGGCCTTGAAGGGCACATACACATTGCACCCAACCAACATCTTTGAAGGTGTAGGTACTTGGAAGAAGTCAAATTGTGGGATGCTGATTTTTGTCAAAACCACAATGCAGCATCCACTCAGCTAAATCCTGAATTGAACCTATGTTAGGTATCATACAGAAGAAAAAGTGAGCTGTTTTTGAAGAATAATGATGTAGACTTCAGCCTCTGTAAGAGATGTTATTTTGGTATCAAACCCTCCTGAACAAGCTAATGTCCACATCTCTAACTGCTGATAAGGTTATTTGGTAATAGTTATTAAAAGAAAAGCTATAGACAAATTCAATTTAGATGAGTTTATTTGAACCAAGAACAATTTGTAAGTTGGGTAACACCCTGAACCAGTAGCGATTTATAGAGGTCTACCCAGCAATGTAGACAGAGAGTATTTATAAACACAAAGAAGTGACACACAGAAGCCACTTGATTGGTTACAGTGTGGCAATTGCCTTATTTGGGTATGGTATGATAAGGAATTTGCCTTTTATGGACATAGTGTTATAAGTTGGTAACTATGATTGGCTGAAACTTGGTTGCTCTGATTGGCTGAGACTCAGCTATCTATTATAAGAATATAGCTTTAAGATAGGTTGCATTTTGTTTGTCTACTAAATTATATTGCAGTTTGCTATGTATGGAGTCGGTTTTAGGCACAATTTAATTAAATTTAACAATTGTTGCCCTTGAGTCAGTCTCTAATTGAGAGACTGACCTAAATCGTGGGCATGGATGCTGTTAAGAATAGACCAGTAGTCCAAGAAAATTGTGTTGTTTTAACACAGTGGACCAAATTTTAGTTTTGTATCAGTGTTCCTTTTATATTAATGCTCAATTTTTGGAAAAACTTTAAATAATTCCCTTCTAATCTTAGCCAGCTTCTTAATACATAAAATTTATTTTACAAGATTTATGCTCCACAAATCTTCTCCAATTTTCTTATCCATTCCATTTTTCATCCTACAATTTTTTTTTATTTGAAATAACCAATTATTCTACTTTAGTACAAGCATTACTTTTTTCTTAACAAAACATCTTTATGCATTATATATTTTTCTTACTAAAAATATATCTTACCTTCCTTTTATAGTTTCATATGGAGCTTTTGTCTTACTATTTCTAGTAATTTTAATTACTTATATTAATTTACATATATTAATCAGAAGTCTTACATAGCTCATAGTGATGTTAATTTCCAATGAACACTAGGAAGCAAGCAATTGTGAGCTGTCACACCAGTAGTCTGTACTTTGGCAAATCTGTGAATCATAACATCTAACAGCGTATCATTTCGTGTAGTATAATTTGTCAGTATGGTGCAGAATATGTCTACCAACAATTTCATATATACTTAATCTGTCAGTATTAAGAAACTGTAGAAAAAGAAAAAGTTTATTGCTATCAGCTTAGGTTTTTGGTTTTGGTTTTGTTTGTTTGTTTGGGTGAGCTTGAGAATTAAATTGTTATTTGTATAGATTTCTCTCAGACTCGAGAATGTTAAAACCTTCTGGCTTGAGAAGGAAATCTTTTACATAGAAATTATATCTTACATATATTTAAATCACTTGTTTTTAACAATCATGTTTGGAATGCTTATGAAAATGGGATGGTAAACAACTAGCAATCATGTTTAACTTTTTTTGTTTAGCTGATGAATTTTGTGATATAGAAATAACATATTTTACCAGTAAACAAAGGTAGGAAAAGCCATGATTATGTATTATATTTAATGCTGACAACTCTGGAGATATGTCTACTTTAACCAAACCATCAATATTCTTATTTATCAAACATTACCCAAGTGACATTAACTTGAAAAGCATTTAGGTTAGTTTTTGTTTTTCTGAAGGGACATTTAATTTATATAAGTGATTATTTTTCTCTAAGCCAATTAAATACAGCTGTTTACAATTTAATTTTGGCAATGTGGTAAGATAAGAGAGAGACCAAACATATATATTACACGCACATATACATGTGCGTGTAATATATATGATACGAGAGATACATAAACACATCCTATACACAAATTTGTTTTATTTCTTAAAACCGAAACAGTTCTTACAGCTTTCATTGTAAAATTTTAGCCATGGACCAGACACAACACTATCAAGTTCACTAATTTACTAAAGAATATCTGGTCAAATTTTGTTTCTCCAAGGAAAAAAGATTACCTACTCAAATGGCCAAAACCTTTGGCTAATTTTTGAGAGAGAGGGAGAGAGAAACGAGAAGAAAAAAAAATTATTTGCCAGTTTCTAAACAGTTGTTTTTCTTTTGCTCTCTCTTCTTCTGATGTCATCTCCCATAAATTTGCATATCCAAAGGGATGGTTCTTAGGCAAGACCAGGTAGGAAATTTATGTCTCATGGGCACAGAGCTGAGACTTCAGACCTAAATACCATTATTCACTTAAACCAAAAAAGAAGGATATTGATAAAGGCTCATATTTTTTTTTTCTTTTTTTGAGACGGAGTCTCACTCTGTCGCCCAGGCTGGAGAGCAGTGGCCGGATCTCAGCTCACTGCAAGCTCTGCCTCCTGGGTTCACGCCATTCTCCTGCCTCAGCCTCCCGAGTAGCTGGGACTACAGGCACCCGCCACCTCGCCCGGCTAGTTTTTTTTTGTATTTTTTAGTAGAGATGCGGTTTCACCGTGTTAGCCAGGATGGTCTCGATCTCTTGAGCTCGTGATCCACCCGTCTCAGCCTCCCAAAGTGCTGGGATTACAGGCTTGAGCCACAAGGCTCATTTTTAAGGCAAGATCCTGAGGAAGACTGCCTTTAACAAACACAAGAGTTGTTATACATTTTTAAACAAATGTCTTCTCCATTGTAAATGTTTCTAGTAATTTAGGTGTAAAGAAGGAGACACCCTTCACAAATGAAGATTTCCTTTATAGATGTAAATTTCTTTTACAAAACGATCTCAAAATAACCAGCTGAAAATAAATAGCTCTTATGACAGAAAGTCATATTTTGGAGACTAATTCGGTTAGATTGACAATTTCCTAACTCAGCTGTGTCTTTTAACTAGAATACTGAGTGAATGGAACTACTGAACCCTAGGAAGAGCATTTTCTATGCCTAGATCCAGCGTGGACACTGCTAAAATTGCCTTATTGTCAGAGATTGGTTTATCCTTTTTGTTTTCTTTTTTTCAAGACTGAAAGACAGACTAATTTGTCTCCCTTCCCCCACCTCAAGAAAGAGTTTGAGGGTATAGCAAATAGAATTACAAAAAAGGTGAACAGAATTGGCAGAACATATAGTCAAAAAGGGGTTTGAGAAGATGAGTTTCTGCTGACTGAGTCGTGCTTATGAGAGAAGTAGGATGAAACAGAGAAAGTAGAGAGAGGATTCTTATAAATGTTCTCCGAAAAGTAGTCTCAATTGGAAAGATTCTGAAATGGAGACATTTTAGACTTTATTGAAAACCCTAACCAAAGAAATATTATTTTATCTCTCTGAGAGACTGGTTGATTATTGTCCTGGGAGTTAAGTGGGGCCTCTCTAGTGGGGGAAACATTCCAGGCCAAAGGGAATGAGTCCATCAGAACTGCTGGTGCAAAAGTGGATAGTTTCTTTTCCAATGATTGGGCTGTTAGCAATAAAGGGAAATATATAGGAAAGCAGAATTTTTAAATTTGAGATTCATTGTTCGGGCTTAAAATACATAGAAAGGAGTCTCCTTGATACCTGTAGCTGTTGTAGCTATAAAGACCTGCGCCTATTTGCCTTTTGTAAAGAGTTTCCTCACTGTGGCCACTATAACTCTATTATCCTTGGTAACTCTAACTTACCTTTGGTAAGGTTTACCCATTTCCCCAGAAAACACAGGTTCTGGGTCCACAGTTCTCATATGTAAAATTGACCGGAGATCCAGATGAAAGAGCTCTAGTCTCCTTGGATTGAGGGACTAAGAATATGCTCTTAGGATGCAGTTTGCTTACATACTAAGTCATGTCACAGTTTGCCATGTATAGAGGCTGCTTTAGACTCAATGTAATTAAACTTAATATGGTTAACAGAAATCCTACTTTTCCATATAATTTTCCTTGACTCAGCGATTCGTTTTCTGGAAAGTTATGCCCCCTTCTCAGCCAAGGCTAATGACTGTCTCAGAATACAAAAGGCAATCCTGTTGCTTTGGAGTTAGGGTTCAACACTTTTGTACAAGGTATACTTCTTAGACCTTCTGCTATGGATCAAGAAAAGATTAGACATTAGTGAAGCCACATTTTTGCTCTGTGATTTCATTTCCTATCCCACTTCATAGCTATCTATATAAGATGTATTTTTCGATAAGAACTCTGTCTTGGAATTTATTTCTACAGCACCCATTCTAAGAGACTCCAGAACTATTTGTAAAGTGTGCTGGATTCATTTAAAAATTTCCAAGCATTCAAGACTTAGTACAATATAAGCCAAATCCAAGAGAAAAAAATGAAATAGATATAATCCAGATATTAAAGTTAATACACAGAAACTGAAAAGCAATTATTTATAAAAAATAGAATAAATCTGAAATATAAATGAATGAAATAATTTTCAAAATTATAATTGCTTAAAAAGCATTAAAGGTTAACTTCCAGAATGGTGACTAATTAAAGAATTAAAGAGCAGATGATGAAGTTACTAAACTTAAAGATAGGCCAAAAGAAAATATGCAAAATGAATTGCTATGCTGCAGGTTAAATTGTGATTCCCCAAAGGTATGTGTTGAAGCCCTAACCACCAGTACCACAGAATGAGACCTTGTCTGGACACAAAATTATTGGCAGATATAATTGGTTAAGATGGGGTCATTCTGGACTAGGATGGACTCTTAAGTGAATAGAAGTGAATTTGTATATGAAGAGAAGAGAACCCCAGAGGAAAGGCAGTCACATGAAGACAGAAACATGAGGAGAACACCATGTGAAGATAAGAACTAAGATTGGAAGGATGCATCAACAAGCCAGTTGCTAGCTGGCCCCAGAAGCTAAAAGAGATACGTGTAACAAAGCCCTCAGAGAGAACCCATTCTTCAGACATCCTGATTTTGGACTTCTAGACTTTAGAGTGTGAGACAGTATCTTCTGTTTTATTAAGCCACCCAGTTTGTGGAAATATGTTACAGCAACCCTCAGAAACTAAAACATAGGGATTTCTTTAAAGAAAATTAAATAAAAGAGAATAAAATACCTGGGATACTATAAAATAATCTATCACATATATAACTGGAATCTCAAGAGCAGAGGTTAAAGGATTTCACACAAATAATATCTGAGGAGATAGTAGTTGAGAATTTTCAAAGATTGATGTTAGAAATTAACTAGCATCTCAAAGATTCAAATGTTCTGTAATTTCTATGTGGTATAAATTCAGAGAAAATAGTATAACAAAACTCCTGGAAATCAGAAACAAACAATAAATCTTAAATTCAGAGAGAAGGAACAAAACGTAAGTTAAAAGAAATGCTGAAACCAAAAGACAATCAGAAGACAACTTTAAAATTAGGCAAGTATGGCCAGGTGCAGTGGCTCACACCTATAATTCCAGCACTTTGGGAGGTTGAGGTGGGCAGCTCATGAGATCAAGAAATCGAGACCATCCTGACCCACATGGTGAAACCCTGTCCCTACTAAAAATACAAAAATTAGCTGGGTGCGGTGGTGCATGCCTGTAGTCCCAGCTACCTGGAAGGCTGAGGCAAGAGAATCACTTGAACCCAAGAGGCAGAGGTTGCAGTGAGCCAAGTTTACACCACTGCACTCCAGCCTGGTGACAGAGCAAGACTCTGTCTCAAAAAAAAAAAAAAGGGGGAAAGTACTAAATGCCTGCTGTCCAGTATTGCAGAGTTAAAATTTTCACGCATGTGAAATAGTGGTAAAGTGTTGGGGCAATGACAATTTTTGGGGGTGATATGGAGATATAATGGGTAATGTTTCTCAGGGCTGCTTTGAGCAGTATTAGGGGCAGTATGGGAACCTAGAGTGGGAGAGATTAAGCTGAAGGAAGATTTTGTGGTAAGAGGCAATATTGTGGGGTTGTTAAAAGGAACATTTGTCATATAGAATGATTGGTGATGGCCTGGACAGGGTTTTGTATGAATTGAGAAACTAAACAAAAGACATAAAGTCTGAATAAGAGAAGGAGAAAAACAGGTATTAAAGGACTAAGAATTTTGAGGACCCAGGACATCCAATTAGAGAGTGTCCAAGGGGTTTCAGCATAATTACTTGCTTGGTTGGTGAGTTTTTAGGCTCTATCCAAGTTTTTGGGGTGCAGTTCAAGTTGGGCTGGTGTCTGGAATGAGATTGGATCCTAATAAAAAGAAGTGTCCATACAGGAACTCAAATGGGCTGTAACCTGTAGCATCCCAAGGACAGGGCTGAATTCTGAGAAGGACAAGTGGTAAAAGTATTGTCCAGTCCTTTTCAAGTTGGAGGCTGAGCTTGGTGAGATGTGTTTTTAAAAGATCATTAGTCCGTTTTACCTTTCCTGAAGATTGAGGGTGGTAAGGGGTATGAAGGTTCCACTGAATACTAAGAGCCTGATAAACTGCTTGAGTGATTTGACTAGTAAAGGCTGATCCGTTACTGGACTGTAAAAAGGTGGGAAGGCCAAACTGAGGAATTATGTCTGACAGAAAGGAAGAAATGACCACGGTGGACTTCTCAGACCCTGTGGGAAAGTCCTCTACCCATCCAGTGAAAGTGGCTACCCAGATCAAGAGATATTTCAGTTTCCTGCATGTGAGTAAAGTCAATTTGCCAGTCCTGGGCAGGGGCAAATCCCCAAGCTTGATGTGTAGGGAAGAGAGGGGGCCTGAAGAATCCCTGAGGAGTAGTAGAATCACAGATGGAACACTAAGAAGTGATTTCCTTGAGGATAGATTTCCGCAATGGAAAGAAAATGAGAGGTTCTAAGAGGCGGGCTAGCAGCTTGTAACCTACATGGAATAGGTTATGAAATGACAACAGAGTAGAACGGGCCTGTGAAGCTGAAAGGAGATGTTTTCCTTGGTCTAAGAACCATTTGCCTTGTGTGGGAAGAGATTGATAGGTGGAAGTTTCAGCAGGGGAGTAAGTGGGAGTGACTGATGAGAAGGAGAAAAACTGGCCATGAGGTACAGAGGTTGGAATGCTAGCTTCTTCTTTAGCTACATTATCAGCATATGCATTGCCCTGAGCTATGGGATCTGAGACCCTGTGACTGTCCTGCAGTGAATGACTCCAGTTTCCTTTGGAAGTAAAGCGGCCTTGAGAAGAGTTTTTATTAAAAAGGAATTAATGATGGAGGACTCCTGCATAGTGAGGAAACCTCTTTTTGCCCATATAACAGCATGGTGGTGCAGGATATGAAAGTCATATTTAGACTCAGTATAAATATTGACACATAGTCCTTTTGCAAGAGTGAGGGCTCAAATTAAGGCAATGAGTTCAGCTTGCTGAGAGGTAATGGAGGGAGGCAGAAAGTATATGCATCAGGTGTGAGGATGAAAATAGATTTTGGAAGTTATGAGAACTGTAGAGAGTGACTTGAGCATGGTTTGTGATTTTTGAGGGCCTCTAAAAGTATTGAGGCAGCGGCAGCTGCTGCACGCAGATATGAAGGCTAGGCTAAAACAGTAAGGTCAAGCTATTTGGATAAAAAGATTACACGGCACAGTCCTGGCTCTTGTGTAAGAATTCTGACTGCACAGCACTGCACTTTAGCTGCAAGTGATGGAAAAGGGTTTAGATGAGTTAGGGAGAGCTAGTGTGGGAGCATCTGCTAGGGCTGTTTTTAAGGAACGGAAAAGAGTGGCAAAAGGATTTAGGATCTGTGGGGTCAGCTAGGTTTGCTTTTGTGAGTTTATATAATGGTTTAGTCAGGATGGTAAAACTAGGTATCCAAAGGTGGAAGTACCTAACCATGCCTAGGAAGGAAAGGAGTTGTTGTTTTGTAGAAGGGATTGGGGTTTGGGAGATTAGCCGGACACAATCAGCAGGGAGAGCACGTGTGTTTTCATGAGAATTATGCCAAGATAGGTAACAGATGAGAAAGAAATTTGAGCTTGACTGAAATAAGGGTGGCTGTCTGTGAAGTCTTGTGGCAGTACAACCCAGGTAATTTGCTGAGCCTGATGGGTGTCAGGGCCAGTCCAAGTGAAAGCAAAGAGAGACTGGGATGAAGGGTGCAAAGCAATAGTAAAGAAAGCATGTTTGAGATCCAGAACAGAATAATGGGTTGTGGAGAGAAGTATTGAGGATAGGAGAGTATATGGGTTTGGCACCACAGGGTGGATAGGCAAAACAATTTGGTTGATAAGGCACAACCTGAACTAACCTGTAAGGCTTGTCTGGTTTTAGGACACGTAAAATGGGGGAATTGTAAGGAGAGTTTATAGACTTTAAAAGGCCATGCTGTAACAGGAAAGTGATAACAGATTTTAATCCTTTTAAAGTGTGCTGTGTGATGGGATATTGGCATTGAGCAGTGTAAGAGTGATTAGGTTTTAATGGGTGGCAAGGAGGGAGTTGAGATGTCCTATACCTGTGGATTAAGGTGGGGAGATAGAAAGGGAGGATGTGAAGGAGGCTTTGAACTGGGGAAAAACACAGCAATGAGGTATGGCTGTAGCCTAGGAATAGTCAGGGAAGCAGATAAGGGGATAACTAAAAAGGAGTCCATAAAAGAATATTCTCCAAGTTGGCACCAGAGTTGGGGAGTGTTAAGAGGTTTAGAAGCCTGGACATCAATACCCACAACAGTTATGGAGGCAAGGGAAACAGGCCCTTGAAAAGAAGGTAATATGGAGTAGGTAGCCTCTGTATTGATTAAGAAGGGGATGGACTTACCCTGCACTCTAAGAGTTACCCAAAGCGTCTGCGATGGTCCAGGAGGCTTCCGAAGCGATTGGGCAGTGTCAGTCTTCAGCCACTAAGCCAAGAAGATCTGGGAAGGAGTGAGTCAGAGAGCCATGGGCCAGAGTTCCAGGGGAGCTGGGAATGGCCGCCAGGTGAGTTGGACAGTCCGATTTCCACTGGGGTCCCGCACAGATGGGACAAGGCTTAGGAGGAATCCCAGGTTGCGGGCATTCCTTGGCCCAGTGGCCAGATTTCTGGCACTTGAAGCAAGATCCTGATGGAAAAGGTCCTGTAGAAATGCTTGACTGCTGAGGCTGAGGCATTTTGAAGTTCCTGTGTGCTGGAGATGTGGCTGCGCTTTCTCTCACAGTGGAGGCAAAGAATTGCAACTCAGAAATACATTGCTACTTGGCTGCCTCTACTCTATTACTGTACACCTTGAAGGTGATGTTAATTAAGTCCTGTTGTGGGGTTGAAGTTCTGGCATCTAATTTTTGGAGCTTCTTTTTTTAATGTCAGAGCTGACTGGGTGATAAAATGCATATTGAAAATAAGACAGCCTTCTGGCCCTTCTAGGGCTAGGGCTCTAAAGTGTCTTAGGGTTGCTGCAAAACGGGCCATGAACTGGGCTGGGTTTTTCATATTTGATGAAAAAGAGCCTTCATGCTAACTGATTTGGGAGAGGTCAGATAAAGAAAAAGGAGCATTAACCTTGACTATGCCTTTCGTTTCAGCCACCTCTTTAAGAGGAAATCATTGGGTAGGTCGGGGAGGGCTAGTCCTGAAACAAAACTGTAAGCCGGACCGGGTGTGAGGTGGGGCGGTGATAAAAGGATTATAGGGTGGGGAAGCGGAGGCTGAGGAAGAACTGGGACCTGGCTCGGCCTGGTGAGGAGCAGCCTGGGCAGGAAGGGAGAGGTCAGATGGGTCCATAAAAAAGGAAGATTGGAAAGACCCAGCAACAATTGGGATTGGGACTGAGGGGACAGACAGGAGGGAAAGAAGGAAGATTCGGGACGAGTTGCATTGAGAATAGAGACTAGGGAGGAATCGATGTGTAAAAGAATGCCTGGACGTCGGGCACCACAGACTATTTGCCCATATTACGACAAGAATTATCTAGATCTTGTAGGATGGAAAAATTGAAAGTGCCATTTTCTGGCTCTTTGGAACCATTGTTAAGTTTGTATTGAGGTTAAGCGGCATTGCAGAAGAAAATAAGGCACTTAGGTTTTAGGTCAGGTGTGAGTTGAAGAGGTTTTAAGTTCTTGAGAACACAGGCTAAGGGAAAGAAAGAGGAATGCAGGGTGAAAATTTGCCTATAGTGAAGGAGGCAAGTCCAGAGAAAAGAGAGGGTAGAGACACAGAGAGAAGGGGTTGGGGGGTGCTTGCCCCCAGGAAAGTGGAGAGAAAAGAGAGGGTTGAGACACAGAGAGAAGGAGTGGGGGAGTGCTCGCCCCCCGGGAAAGTGGTGCTTGCCACTAAGGGTGAAGGACAAAGGCAGGCATCCCCGCATGGTCAGACACCTCTCTGAAACATGGGTGAATAATCAAGCAGGCGTCCCCGCAGTGATTAAACACCAAGGGAAGACTGTCTTCCCAAGTCTGTGACCAGCGCCAGAGTTTTGGGTTCATGGATAAAACGCATCTCTTCTGTCTCTACCAGAAAAGGAAAGGAACTGAAATTAAGAGAAGGGAGAGATTGAAGGATAGTGCAGAAATCAAAAGGAGAAAGAGATTAAGGGATAGTGAGAGAGGTTGGAGAAGAGAGTGAAGAGAGGCCACTTACCTGATTTAAAATTGGTGAGCTGTTCCTTGGGCTGGTTGTTCTGAGGACCTGAGATCGGAGGTGGATCTTTCTCACAGAGCAAAGAGCAGGAGGTCAGGGGATTGCTTTCCCAAGGGAGGTCCCCCGATCTGAGTCACAGCACCAAATTTCATACGAATCTGTATGAAGAGACCATCAAACAGGCTTTGTGTGAGCAATAAAGTTTCTTATCACCTGGGTGCAGGAAGACTGAGCACAAAAAGTGAGGCAGTGAAGGGAGATGGGAGTGGGGCTGTTCTATAGGATTTGGTTAAGTAATGGAAAATTACAGTCAAAGGGGTTGTTGTCTGGCGGGCAGGGGCAGGAGTCACAAGGTGCTCTGTGGGGCAGCTTCTGAGCCAGGAGAAAGAATTTCACAAGGTGATGTCATCAGTTAAGGCAGGAACTGGCCATTTTCACTTCTTTTGTCATTCTTCACTTACTTCAGGCCATCTGGATGTATACAGCAGGCTTGGGCTCAGAGGCCTGACACAAAGAGCCTTTTAAAATGACAGAAAGAAAACATTTATTTACATGTAAAAGGTAAAGGCCATGGCTAGTCAATGATTCTGTGGAAACAACCACAACAAAAAACTAGGAAAATCACACACAAAGATACTTGTGAAGGTGTTAGAAAGTAATGAGGACTAAATAAAATAAAAATTCCAGAGAGGACTAAACTCTTCAGAGGCATATTGGTGATTGATGGACATTTTTCCTGCAGGTATTTGCTCATTTATTGTGGAGGTTAAGTTTTGAACAGTCAGAGGAAATTTGTCCTCTGAAAAATAAGGAGAAAAGCTGCCAACAGTCTTCTGAGGTTAGAATTACAAACCAGATAGTAAAAGGGCCTCAAACACACAGTTGGATTTCCCCAATGGGACTTTGCTGAATTCTGGGGTAGCATAGGAGACCATTAGGCCAAATACATCTCAGTTACAGTAACATTTTAAACGTCTTCAGTGACTAGGAAATAAAAAGAATAGTAGCCCGACTCAAAGTCACCTCCAATGTTTGCCTTACATCCTTAGCTACAGCTTGAATTTACATCAGGCAGAAGTTGAAAAGCTCTGAAGTTCTGACATGTTTAGAGCTTGAGAGTCATCCTTACAACAAGAAAAAAAGCTGTACCGACTAAAACCCAACAACCTCTCAACCCAAAGTGGGGGAAAAAAAAGGAAGAGACACATGAAGAGAGAATCTCAGTTTAGTAGGAACAGAAGTTGCTAGTAGCAACAGAACTTGCTGTTAGCAACACTGAAATGGTAACTGACTAATTACAAGAGTTTGAACATAGACTAATTTGAAAGATAAAATCTCCTAGAGTCTAGGTTTGGTGAGGAATGAGGGGGTAATACACTTTTGTAAATTTTATCTTCAAGAGTCCTACTAGGTAATCAGGATGAAGATCAGATAATTCTCTTGTGCTTCCATTGGGGAAGGGAAGAAGTAGCCACTTTGAAATATTCCCAGATCATTCAGAATTGTATTCAGCAAACTAAATTCGCATTTTGTCTAACCATATTTTTCTACCTTCAACATTTGGGTGTTCTTAGTTTAGAATGTGACTCCTGTAAAGACCGTACAGACTCTTATGTGTTTTTCAATCTACTCTGAAAGATGATATAAGGCAGTACAAAGGAAGTATTGAGGGATATTTTTCTCTAAAATTAATGTAAGAAAATTTAGACTTCAATTCAAAATGATTGGTTTATGTTTATTTGAATTGTTCTGGACTCAGCCAAAAGCTTCTTGGATTTATGTGAAATTAAAAACATGATGATAATGATCTATGGGTGATTTAGTAGTACTTTTTTTTCATATATAAAATTATCATCAACTGTTTTTTACATTTCCATATGCATTATTTAGCTTCTGTGAAGCCTTCTCTATCTTCTGAAGAAAACCCAGGCTATGATTCTGTCTGTGCCTCCATTTTACTCCCTATTGGGAGAAATACTCTGTGACTAAGCTCTATTATATGAAGGTATACAATAGGTTATTGCTCTCTGCTGTTCTCCATTATGAATACTTGTTGCATAAAGAAAACATTTTTTACAAATTATATAAAAATATCCATCTTACTATTAAATAAATCACTGTCATATATTCTGTTACAAAAGCAATGCTACACATGCTGGCTAAAGCTTTTTATATTATCTTAAAATAATTTACATAAACCATCAATAGCGGATTAATTTGGTCAGAGAAAATGTATTGCTTACATTTACCTATTAATTTATTTTCATCTTAGACTAGTGCATATTCCCTTAATTTATTCTTAGATTAGTACATAATTTTTAAATATTGAATTCAATATGGTAGCATATTCTTACATTCTTTACATCTACATATCTTTCTTTGATTTAATATTGTAAACTAGTTCATCAAATATTTATACTAATTTATAAGTACATTTATACTTACATGAAGTAATATATATTTCAGTAAGTTAAAATATATTTAAATTTAAATGTTATCTGTGAGAGACAGGTTTAACTTGCCATGTAAATATCTTCTGAAAAATATTATTTATCTTTAATAAAATGCTAGGGTCTAACTGAATGAAACAGCAGCCATTTATTAAGGGATACAACTTAAACTCTTTTTACTTATTGATTCAGTAAGAAATGCTTGTCTGTTAGTTTTTCTATTAAAATATATTTTTATTTAACTTGTTAGACTGTATTATTGTTGAATTGAATCCAGAACACGGAGGATAAAATGTAATTTTCAACACTTTTGCTATTTCTGGAAATTGGAGATAGCAGAAATATATCTTACAATATCAAGACAAGGAGACTGATCAGCTTGAGGTCTTTCTCTTCCCAAACTGGATATACTATTTTTAGTTCAGTTACTGAATTCCAAAGTAAAAATCTTCCTTACTTCTCAAGCAGTATATAGATCTGCAAGTAGGTATGTCTTATTTAATTAAATTTAAACTGTGTTCTTTCAGTTGAGAAGTCTCACAACAAACAGATAGAGAATAGTTTTTCTGTATCAACATCACTAAACCTTCTACAAAATGTGAAACAACGTGATATGCAAGTGATATATATATATTTGTATTTCATCCAAAGACACTGAAAAGAGCTATACAGAAACATGCTTGTATTGGATACTAAGAAAAATACTTATATTAGAGAAAGAATTTTAAAGAACAACATTACCATGGAAACATATATCAGTGATATTATCTTTTTGAGAAACTGCTTTTCCCCTTAACACTTCCTTTTTTCATCTGTTGGAAACTTATCTCATCTCTGGAACCACCTGCCCCTTTTAGGATCAAGCTTGAAATATCTCACTGTAGTGTTTGTGTTGGAGAGACTGCAGAATTTAAAGAGAAAGAATTCCAAACCTAGAGAATGAGTCTATTCAAGATGCTCAGGCACAGCATGCCATCTGAGGATATATGGGAAGAGGAATGTAGTTTCTCAAGAAAAGGCAGTCTCTGAAGTAGCAATGGATTGATCCCAAACTGAGTTCAGAGTAGAATGGCAGAGGGAGAGGGGCAAACAAGATTCTGAATATGAAAGGACTTCAACATTCTGTTTGCTAATGAGGAGATCAGAGCCTGAAGTCAAGAGGATGGTCTTTGTAGACATCCTCTACTCTATCAGTGATTTAATCTTGCAAAAACAATGAATTTATTAGCTGAAATTTCCTCATCAATAAAAAGGAGCTATACATGCTTGCTTTTTCTTGTATATTGACTTGTTAGTCACCATACAAATTGCAGGATTTCTGTTATTGTCCCTTTTATATTTGCATAGTTTGATGTTTATTCCCATGATAATTAGTGAGATTTTGAAAAAAAGTTGTTGAGAAATGTAAAGTAAACCTAAAGCAATGGGATTACTTTTGTTCCTTAAAGTAATATCCCAGATGATGTGTGTGTGTACATGTATGTGACTATGTATAGAGTAATACAGAGAATGAGAGAGAGAGAGGCAGGAGGAGAATAAAATGGTTTCTCAGCAGGTTGTGTGCATCAATCAATACAATAATTTATATTTAAAATAATTCAGGAACCCTTCATAGAAAAGTTCACAAATGTTTTGGTATGGGCAGTGGGTTGAAAATTAACCCCCAAAGAGATGTGCTCAAGTTTCAATTCCTGGAACCCATGTAAATAACCTCATTTGGAAAAAGAATTAAAAAAAAAATCTTTCCAGATGTAATTAACTATCTTCAGATGAGATCATCCTGGATTTAGGATTTATTATCCTAAATCCTATGATAAATGTCCTTATGAGAAAAGACAGAGAGAGATTTGAGACATAGACATAGAGAAGAGAAGGTCAGAGACTGAAATTAAGTTGCCACAAGCCAGGGAATTCCTAAAGCCACCAGAAGCTGGAAGAGGCGAGGGATGATTCTTTCCTAGAACCTTTGGAAGGAGTATGGCCTTGTTGCGCATTGATTTCAAATTCTAGTCTTCAGAAATTTGAAAGAACTAATTTGCATTGTTTGAAGCCATCCCATTTGTAGTAATTTGTTATAATAGTCCCAGGAAATGAATACAATGTGCAAGATAACAGCATGCATAAACCACTGAAACTGAATTAATGGTTAACTGAGTCTCCCAGAGTTACATTATCTTACATTATCCTTGGATCAAAGATGTTTGTTTATTTATTTATTCATTTATGTATTTGTGTTGTTTTCTTTAGATTGAGCCAACTCCTGTTGCCCAGGTTGGAGTGCAATGGCACAATCTTGGCTCACTGCAACATCTTCCTCCCAGGTTCAAGCAATTCTCCTGCCTCAGCCTTCCCCGGTAGCTGGGATTACAGACACCCACCACCATGCCGGGCTAATTTTCACATTTTTGGTAGAGACAGGGTTTCGTCATGTTGGACAGGCTGATCTCAAACTCCTGAACTGGTGATCTGCCTGCCTTGGACTCCCAAAGTCTGGGATTACAGGCGTGAACCACCACACCCGGTCAAAGATGTTTATTTTTAAAGAATTCCCTTATCCTCAAGGTTTAAATACCTACTAAGGGTATTCAAAACAAATGTGTAACAGATTTTTAAACCAAGGATAAAATAATCATGCCAAAGAAAACTTTGAACATCAAAAGCTTTGTTAAAGCACATGCAAATAAAGATAAATAATTAAGAGTACATTTAGCTAATAAATTATCATAATTTTATATATTAGATATTATTTCACAGTCATTTTATTTTGTTTGTAAATTTATTCATTCGTATGGACTTTATTGAAAGCTACATTGCCAACAAAATTGGGAATGAAACAGAGAACAGTAAATTTCTTTCCAGTTGTGACACGGAGAATGGTAAAAAAAAATAAACAAACATATGGTAGGATTGCATCATCAAAAGCAGAGACAACCCAGATAGACAACCCAGATGGTGCCAGGAGAGACAAGATTCTCTGGCCAAATTGATAGTTGATTAGCAATGGGAAGTTAAAAATGTGTACCAGAGAATACTACACACAATTTATCATTTATCCAATGTTATTTTCATCAGTAAATTCAGAATAAATTATAAGTATCTATTAATAGCAACGACTAACCAAGTCCCTTTATAATTCCTAATGAAATTTTTTTTCAAATATTAGCTTACTATAATCAATGAATACCTTTTGAAAATTCCCCTTAACGTTTCAGCTCCCAAATATTCAGTCTTAAGCAATTGTATTTAGACTAGTGTTGCTTAAAGTTTGCAGTGGAAAAACACAAACAAAACAAAAACAACAGATAAACAGGAATAAATAATTAAGATGCAGATTGCTCATCTCAGTACAGGTCAGGTAAATAAAGAACTATTTAGGACCACTGCTACCTAAATAAGGTTTGTGATCTCACTGTGAGGCAGGCTATAAAGACTACATTTCCTGTACTTCTAGAAATGTAGGGACACAGGAAGAATTCAGAGGGAGTTGATGTTAAACATGTTCATTTAATAATGAGTAGGAGTCCATGAGGTGAAAAATGCTCTGTGTGGCCATCTTTCTTTTTTTTTTTTTGAGACGGAGTCTTGCTCTGTCGCGGCCTGGAGTGCAGTGGCCGGATCTCAGCTCACTGCAGGCTCCGCCTCCCGGGTTTACGCCATTCTCCTGCCTCAGCCTCCTGAGTAGCTGGGACTACAGGCGCCCGCCACCTCGCCCGGCTAGTTTTTTTTGTATTTTTTAGTAGAGACGGGGTTTCACAGTGTTAGCCAGGATGGTCTCGATCTCCTGACCTCGTGATCCGCCCGTCTCGGCCTCCCAAAGTGCTGGGATTACAGGCTTGAGCCACCGCGCCCGGCCTGTGGCTATCTTTCTGTAAAGAACAAGAATTCTTCACTGAATTATAGATTTTACAATACAATAATGATAATCTTGTATTGTGATACAAATGATGCATAGGAACAAAAATATAAACATAGGTGCTCCTATGAAATCACAGTAATGATAATTATGTATTGTCAAATCTATAATTGCTTGGATCTAAGTTTATAGTACTAAAAATATAGACTAAATTCAGACTGCATAAGTACTTATTAGCCATTTTAACAATTCTGGAATTTACTCCTGAAAGAACACCAACATGGCATATGTATACGTATGTAACAAACCTGCACATTGTGCATGTGCACCCTAGAACTTAAAATATAACAATAATAATAATAATAAAAAGAAAATACATTCTGATCTATAACTGTTGTACAAATACAAAATAAATCTATTAAAAACAACAACAACAAAATTTTTTTTTGAGTTGGTTTTGGGCTTTTAAGAGGGATTTGTTGGAGTTTTCTGCCTTCAAATTTAGGTTGTATTAACTTTATCTTTTGGAATTTTGATTGAGTTGAAATAAACAGGAGGGTAGTGATGGCAGGGGCAGCCCATCTAGAATGGCCACTGCCATGATGTCAGCTGCAGTGGAGGAGGCATGGCCAGGGCTGTGAGCTCCACAGAGCTGGCAGGGTCGGTAACAGGCAGTGGCACTATCCCATTTTGAGTTGGAGGAGTGGGAGCCCTGCCCCCCGGGAGCAGCTGCAGCCACCCAGCTGCGGCTGCAGACCTGGGTATCCCTGTGCTCATGGGGACCTTGGAAGTCCCCCTTCCCTCACAGGCTCAGAAGTGCCTGCTCCTGCTGCCTAGACTCTCCCAGTTCCTGGTGCCTGTTCTGATTTTGTAGCAAAGTTGAAGCCTAGCCCAGGCACTGTGGCCACCCAGCCAGGTGTGCACATAGTTGGGGCAGTGTTGACATGCCAAGTCCCTGCTGCCTTAGTCTCCTCCAGACTTTGGGCACCAAGGAGAACAGCAGGAAGGCTGAGGAGGGGCTGAGGGCAGCTCAGTGTGGGCCTGCAGGTGTCCCTCAGCATGAACGGCCTGGGCACATGGGTGCCATGGATGGTGGCTTGATGATGGCAGGAGGCAAACAGGTTCCTGGACAGAAAGGGATGGATCCCCAGTGAAGCCCCACCTTCAAGCCAGGGATGGCTTGAAGCCTGGGCTGGGGCTCCCAGTTCTACGACCAGAGTGAGAACTTACGGTGTTTTTTCTCAGCCCAACCCTGGCCATCCATGGACCAATCAGCATGCATTTTCTCCTCTCCGAAGCCCATAAAAACCCCAGACGCAGCCAGATTTTGGCAGGTAAGGGGAAGACCTCCCTGAGGATAGGAGCTACCCATTCCAGGTCTACTCTCAACTGAGGGCTGCACAGACATCCGGGTGACCTGCCTGCAGAAGGGAGGTATCCAGTTTGGTTCTCCTGAGAGCTACTCTGCCACTTAATGAAGTTCCTCTCTGCCTTGCTCAGCCTCCAGTTGTCTGCGTATCTCACTCTTCCTCTACATGAGACAAGAACACAGGACCTGCCGAACGGTGGGCATAAAAGAGCTTTAACATAGAAACAGGGCTGAAACACCCCTGCTTGCCACATTGCAAGTGATGAGAAGTAGAGATCTATTCCCTTTGGGGAGCCCAGACCTAGGGGATCCCTGAGCTAGGGCTATGACACCCTTTTTGGGGTTCAGCAGTTTCTGCCATCTCCAAGCTTCTGGGTGCCACTGTGTTCCCCTCTTCCAGACATGGGTGCCTGCAGTGGAAGCCATGAGCAGTACATTTGGTCCAACAATAGCCTCACACAGAACTGGCCCCTGGGCTGGTGCCTGGAGCCTCTCATCCCACCACAGCAGCCAGCATGCATGGCTGTGTGCTATGACTGGACCCTGTGCTCGCTCACCCACACACCCCTTGCCACTCTGCAACTGGCTTGCAGGGAGTGGATGTGTGATCTGGGCTGGTAGTGCAAGCAGAGCACAGTCTGATGGGCTGAGTAGGCAGAACAAGCCCAGTAGGTGCAAGCAGTATTCACGCGGAAGGCACCACTGGCCACAGAGGTTTCTTGCTGGCAAAGCAACACCCTAAGGATCCTGTGACAGTAGGTCCAAGAACAACGCAAAGAAGGCTCCTTAAGATAATTCATGTATTAAGAACGTAGTTGTTCCTATGAAATTTACTCTTCAGTGGAAGAGTTAGAATTAAAATAGGTGATAACAGCAAACATTAAACATGAAATAGACTTCAAACACTCCATTTTGGAATTCAAAATTCTGAGATGTTCTTTGCTCATGTTAGTGGTTTCTGATCTAAAAAAGAAATTTTGTCCAAGCATGGCTCTTACAGAGGAATGGTGATAGGAGCTTAAGTGTCGCTACTCTGGACCCTTTACTGTGAGGCAGCTACTGGCTATGATGTGTATCTTCACTTTAATATTATTGCCATATTGCATCTTTTTCATATAATAAACTTCAGACTCTTAAACATCCTCATGTTGTATCTAGTGAATCATCTTTCATAATTGAAACTGTCTGACATCATTAAAGGCAAATATGAATTTTTTTAAATGTTGCCTTTCAAAATCACATTATTTCTATCTGTGTCAATTTTATTTTGGGCTTCAGACTATAAATTTATAATGTTACATTTACCGAAGGGACAAAAAAGTGTTCTGTTTGAAAATTAATACAGATTTTATAATATACTTCAAGTTGTATATTTTTGTATATTTTAGTGAGAATTTGTATAATTTGGTAAGACTTTTATGTATTTTTGACACATTTCTGTATTTTTGAGATATTTACAGAGTTTTTTATGAACATTAAGTCTAATAACAACAGCAACAAATCCTGAATCAATATCTTTCATATTTTTGCTAATAGTAGTGTGAGTGATTCCATAGTGCAAATTAAAAATCTACAGAGAAACTTTCAGGATCGTATTAAAACCTAGATTAACATCATGTTGCTAATTGTAATACTGTTGTAAACGACATCTCACATAATATATGTTTGGTTTGAAAACACATCTTAGTCTAAACACCTTCAACATTTAATGAAAAATGTAAAACCATTGATAGAAATAATAAAAGATAACAAGCTGGACTGAGTTCAATTCATCTCTTTCTTTGATGGCTATAAATAAGGAAATTATTTGTTTTGCATTTATACCTAACAAATCCCATTAAGGAATGCATATTCCATTTTTATCTTTTAAATTCAGATGTTGCATATTAACAAGTTTATATTAAGCATTTTGGACCTGTGTCTCTCCAGTTTTTTCTCAAGTGAAAATAGTTTTAGCTCACTCTCAATATTTTTGATAACACAATGCCAAATATTTCCTTAAAATATATGCTGGATGATATATATCATTCTACAAAGTCATATTGAGTTATTCATAATACTGCGAAAGTTTGTGTGTGTGGGTATATAAAGGGGGAGTATAATGGTCAAGAAATTAAGAAAGTCAAATTCTATTTGTCCTTCTCTCACTCACTGTGTTTTAGAACAACTGAATTTTCCTAAGTATTCATTCAAATAAAATAAATGTAATCTTACTTACAAATAGTAAGTATCATTTATTTTTAACATTTTCTGAGTTATGTGTGATGCTTTGCAATGTGTGTACCAATACATATGTTTTGGCCTTCGGATAATTTAGTGATGAAATCAACAATAAAGTAAGATTTTTGTAATTAAGGACACATATGTACTACAAAAATATCATAAGACTTCTCTAGTAATAAAAAAGAAATGTCATACCAAATCAAAGGGCAGCATTATATAGAAACTGCAAGTTAATTAAATATATGGATTCTTCTTTGCTGGAAGTAAATCATCAGGTGTTTTATCTTTATATTTAGAAATAATCATAAAAATAAAAATGTGTCAGCAGCCAAAGATGAATATGTGAATCTTATGAAAAGTAGCTGAATTTAACTTTAGGTAATTTATTTAGATTCATAAAATACAAAACCGTATTACACGTAGTTTTCATATGTTTACTTCACTTGACATTCTTACCCACATATGAGACGTGACCATTTTAGCAACATGGAGTTAGAAATGTGTGCCTCTTGACCTTGTAAATTACTAATTATCATTAAATTGGCCTCAATCAACTCGAGTGTAATTGAAGTAGCATGGTTCTCTGTGTAGGTGAACAGTTTATTGAATGCTTATTTTGCTATATCAAGCTGAAAATGTTAAATGATAAGGCAAGTACTTCCTAAATCAATATGGAGCATGTCTCAATTATCAACAGCGAGACTTTTCAAATTGCATTGCTGATTTTTTTTTTTGGTGTGTGAGAGTACTGCTAACCATTCATGGGCTAATGACCCACTAAAAAATCAAAAACATATGGAGTTTAAGCACTTTGATAGACAGATACTGGTAAAGGTGAGTTTAATCTCTTCAAAGACTGGTTGTGTTTTAAAAACTGATTTAAATATAAATTTTAGTGTGATTTAATATCTAATTTCAAATATTCAATAGTCAGAATTTAATGATGAAGTTCTTTTGTTAGTATTTCTACAATTTTAGTAAAAATTCAATATTGGGGTCTCACCTATTAAATATTGCAGTATGCAGAATTTGGCAACATTTTTACTTTACATCAGTTTAATTGGGAATTGAAATAAATGTCTTTCATTTTATTTTATTTTATTTTATTTTTTTTTTGAGGCGGAGTCTCGCTCTGTCGCCCGGACTGGAGTGCAGTGGCCGGATCTCAGCTCACTGCAAGCTCCGCCTCCCGGGTTTACGCCATTCTCCTGCCTCAGCCTCCCGAGTAGCTGGGACTACAGGCGCCCGCCACCTCGCCCGGCTAGTTTTTTTTTGTATTTTTAGTAGAGACGGGGTTTCACCGTGTTAGCCAGGATGGTCTCGATCTCCTGACCTCGTGATCCGCCCGTCTCGGCCTCCCAAAGTGCTGGGATTACAGGCTTGAGCCACCGCGCCCGGCTCATTTTATTATCTTCCATATGTTCAAAGATGCTTTTACCCACTGAAGTTTAATATACTATATAATCATCAATGAAGGTGTAAAATATTATAATTATTTGAAATTAAATTGTTCTAAGTGAAAATATTCTTAGATTTTTAGAAGAATTATTGACATGTACTTCATAATCTACAATTCACACATTTAAAGTGCACAGTTGATTTTTTTCTTTTATTGAAGTGTGAATTTATAGTTGTTTGATCATCACCAAAATTTGATTTTAGAACACACCTTTCCTTCCCTGAAAAAGAGAAGCTGCATTCCCAGTAGCGATCACATCATTCTTCCCATCTAACCTACCAATATCCACCACACTCCTTTTCAACTCTGGGAAAACAGTAATCTACTTGTGGGTTTGCCTCTGCTGGATATATTCCATCTAAGGAAATCACAGGGTATACGGTCTTTAGTGACTGTCTTATTACACTCAGCATAATTGTTTCAAGGTGCATTCATGTTGTAGCACATATTACTACTTTATTCCTTTTTATTCATGAATCATTTTTATTGTATGGACATACCACTTTTTAAAGAAATTCATCGGTAATAAACAATTGGGTCATGTGAGGTTTTTGAACTAAAGGGAGAAATAGACAGATCCACATTAATGGTAGGAGTCTTCAATGGCCCACTTGCACTTGTGGCTAGAACAACCAGTCAGAGTAACAATAAGTGAACAGAGGACTTCATCACCACTATAGATCAATATAAATATGAATTAATATGAATAATGAAGTTATGAATTTTTGTGTACATGTTTCTGCATAGTTGTATACTTTTATTATCTTGTCTACCTGGAGTAGAATTGCTGGTAACTCGAGGTCTAACATTTGGAGGAACTGCCAGACTATTTGCAAAGGCAGTTGCACGATTTTACATTACCACCAGTTATGCATGAGGCTTCCGATTTCTCACCATACTGGCCAAATTTTAACTTTTTTTCATGATAAAGTTAGCTAAACAATGCAAATGCTTGATCATTAAACTACTGCAAGTTTTCCTGATAAACAAAACCATATAGCTTTCATAATGATTAAATATAATATTATAGGTTTGCACAGTTTATCTTATTGATAGATACAAAATGTTTGAAGAAGATTAAGAATACACGCAAATAGCTGCATTCATTTTATCCACAAGTAGTATGCAAGAAAGTAAATGTATATATATTTTGATTTTCAAAAGGGACAGTTTGCCCTAAATATGTACATATATTACAAAATAATGAGGCTTTTATTTCCTGCAGTGCCAGTGAAATTGTGATATCTCTTTATTCACATATAAATATTTTATAGCAGGTGCTATGATTTTTTATTTTAGGTCTCAATTTCTTTGCCAATTATAATGAGTGAAAATAAATTTATGTAAGTTTTGTTAAATTGTGAGCATTATTGAATAACTGATAAAATTACATAAGACTTAGGGGCAATTTTGACGGCAACAAGGTACCATTAAATAAAAAATACAGGAATAACCAAACATAACTTTCAATTGTTTATTTTTTACTTTGATGTTTTCTTCAAAAATAATTTTATAACATTTTTTATTTCAATAAGCTATCTTTTTTTTCTATTTGTTTAAGATGTTAGTCTTCAAATTTTTAAGAGTAGAATCTCATGCTCTGTGATATTATACTAGAGTATTTCATGTATCATAGATCCTTATTAAATATTGTTTGCCTGTCAATATCTTTTAATGTGTAGAGAAGAATGGATGTTTTAGTTAAAATACAGAGTGAGGATTAAAACAATATGTCACAGAAAATGTTTCAGTTCACCTGTATATTCAACTATGCATCTATTATTTGTATTATAGGTGGGACCACAATTACTAAAATAATAAGTTACCTTATAATACTGTTTATATATAAGTAGATACAACAAATCATTAAAGAATTTTATTTCTAAGGCTATTATCAATGATGTAATAATTTACTGCATTTTATATTAATATATGCACATTTTTCTTTTAGCACTTGAATTTTGTATCTAAAGAGTAATTTAACCCTAATTTCACATAAATATTGATCATACTTTAATGTTACATTTTATATAGCTTCTGAAATGTGTGCACTGAATAATTTGGTAAGTAAATGTATATATACACATATAAACATGTAGACATTATATTCAGCGTCGAAATTTCTAGTGTTTTCATGATTGGTGTAATACTACTTGAAATGTTATAAACTATCATTCACAATACCACAATGAGAGTAATGTTTATTTTGAATATATATGTAAACATTCATGACATTCATGATATTTAGAAGTGTTAAGTTTAATTATTATATAATAAGTTGAACTACTTTTATATTTTCTTAGGTCAAAATTTTACAAACAAGACAGACTCAGCCTAAATTTCTAATTGAATGTCTTTCAAGGATTATCTAGAGCCTTATGGAAGATGCTTTTGACTATTGAGTGCCACTATGAATATGAAAGACCAATAAGGTATTAGATTTATTACAGCAGTGAATGCTACAGGAGATACCTAAAGTTAACCCAAAAAGTGTTAAACTTTAATCTCTTTTATGAAGAAGAAGAAAGGAAGAAAGAGAAGGGGAAGGGGAAGGGAAAGGAGAAGGAGAAGAAGAGGAGGAAGAAAAGTAGGAGGAAGAGGAAGGGGAAGGGGAAGAGAAGGAGGAGGAGGAGAAGGAGAAGGATGGGATGAGGAGGAGGAGAAGGAGAAGGATGGGATGAGGAGGAGGAGAAGAAGAAGGAGGAGGAGGAGGAGGAAGAGGAAAATGACGACTGTGTTAGCCTATTCTCACACTGTCACACCACTCTAAAGATACTACCTGAGATGGGGCAATTTATAAAAGAAAGAAGTTTAGTTGACTGACAGTCCCACATAGGTGGGGAGGCCCCAGAAAATTTACAAACATAGCAAGGCACATCTTACGTGGCAGCAAGAGAGAGTGAGAATGTAGTGGGAAAAGCCCCTTATAAACCCATCAGATTTCATGAGTACTCACTCACTATCATAAGAACAGCATAGGAGAAACCACTCCCATGGTCCAAGCACTTTCTACCAGGTCCCTCCCTCAGCAACTGAGGATTACAATTCAAATTACAATTCAAGATGAGATTTGGGCGGGGACACAGAGCCGAACCATCTCATTCTGCCCCTGGCCTCTCCCAAATCTCATGTCCTCACATTGCAAAACACAATTAAGCCTGCCCAACAGTGCCCCAAAGTCTTAATTCATTTCAGCATTAACTCAAAAGTCCAAGTCCAGGGTCTCATCTGACACAAATCTCTTCCACCTATGAGCCTGTAAAATAATAATAATAATAAAATAAAACACAAGTCAGTTATATCCAAGATATGAGGGGGGTACAGTCTTTGGATAAATGCTTCCATTCCAAATGGGAGAAAGTGGCTAAAACAAAGGGCTACAATCTCCATGCAACCTGAAAGCCAGAAGGGCAGTCATTACACTGTAAAGCTTAAACATAATCTCTTTCGACTTCATGTCTCACATCCAGGACATGCTGATGCAAATGATGGGCTTCCACAGTCTTCCGCAGCTCTGCCCCTGTGGCTTGCAGGGTTCAGCTCCTGCAGCTGCTTTCATGGGCTGACATTGACTGTCTGTGGCTTTTCCAGGCACATGGTGAAAGCTGTCAGTGAATCTACCATTCTGGGAGCTGGAGGACAATGGCCTTCTTCTCACAGCTGCACTAGGAAGTGCCCCAGTGGGGACTCTGTGTGGGGGCTCCAACCCCACATTTCCCTTTCACACTGCCCTAGCAGAGGTTCTCCATGAGGGCTCAACCCCTGAAGCAAACTCTTACTTGAATATCCAGGTATTTCCATACATCCTCTGAAATCTAGGCAGAGGATCCTTGACCTCAATTCTTGACTTCTGTGTAACCACAGGCTCAACACCACGTGAAAGCCACCAAGGCTTGGGTCTTGCACCCTCTGAACAATGGCCTGAGATGTACCTTGGTCTCTTTTAGCCATGACTGGAGCTGGAGTGGCTGGAATGCAGGGCACCAACTCCTGCTGCTGCACACAACATCGGTGCTCTGGGCTTGGTCTATGACACCATTTTTTCCCTCCTAGGCCTCCAGGTCTGTGATAGGAGTGACTGCCATGAAGATCTCTGGCATGCCCTGGAGACATTTTCTCCATTATCTTGATGATTAACATTCCACTCCTAGTTACTTATGCAAATTTATTCAGCTGGCTTGAATTTCTCCCCAGAAAATGGGTTTTTTTTTTCGACCACAACATCAGACTCTGCAAATTTTTCAAACTTTTGTGCTGTGTCACCTCTTGTATGCTGCTTGGAAATTTCTTCCACCAGATGTCCTAAATTATCTCTTCAAGTTCAGAGTTCCACAGATCTCCAGGGTAGGAGCAAAATGCTGCCAGTCTTTTTGCTAAAGCATAGCAATAAAGATCTCCAGTTCTCAGTAAGTTTCTTGTCACCATCTGAGACTGCCTCAGCCTGGACTTCATTGTCCACCTCGTTATCAGCATTTTGGTCAAAGCCACTCAACAGTCTCTAGGAAGTTCAAAAGTTTCACACATCCTTCTGTCTTCTTCTGAGCCCTCTGAACTATTCCAGCCGCGGCCTGTTAACCATTTCGAAAGTTGCTTCCACATTTTCAAGTGTCTTTATAGCAGTACTCCACTCTACCAGTACCAATTTACTGTGTTAGTTCTTACTCATACTCCTATAAAGATACTACCCGAGACTCGGTAATTTATAAAAAGAAAGAGGTTTAATTGGGCTCACAGATCTGCAAGGCTGGGAAGGGTTTAGGAAACTCAGAATCGTGGCAGAAGTTGAAGGGCACACAAGACACGTGTTACATGGCGACAGGAGAGAGTGAGAGTAGGGAGGGAAGAGCCCTTCATAAAACCATCAGATTTCATGAGAACTTACTATCATGAGAACAGAATGGGGGACCCCCCGCCGTGATCCAGTCACCTCCCAGCAGGTCCCTTCCTCCACAGCTGGGGATTACAATGCAGATTACAATTCAAAATGAGATTTGGGTGGGGACACGGAGCCAAACCATATCAAAGACTACTACAGGATTTCTTATTTTGAAAATTATAAAATATATGGAATTTGAAAGGTACTCTCTGATTTTAACCTCTCTAAAATTATAATAATAAAAGTTAATAGCCCATAAATATGTGAGTTAAAATAGCATTCCAGAATGCTTATGCATATGTGAAATCTAACTTATGTTGATATAATATTCCAATTAATAGTTGTGCTTTGCTATAAAATGTGTACTGATACTGTATATTTAAATTATTAGTAATATTTCACATTATCTGAAAGTTCTCCTAGTCACTCTTCAATAAATGCATTCACTCTGTCGATGGCATATGCATCTACTTGTAGCACTTAGCAGACTATTCATTTTTAATAAATTATTACTTAGTATGCTATTATTTTTATATATTTACTTATAGCTTATTATTATATTTCCATTAAGAGTTTTTTTTAAAATAAATCAGAGTTAATTTATTAGCTAGACCTCCATTTTTACCTCCAGGTTTTGTCATTGTCTTTCTAATAGCATGTGAAATCCAGGAAAGTGAACATAAACTTCTCACTTCAACAAGTGATTAAAGCAGAAGGGCCAACAGAAATAGCCCATTTCTCCAACTCTTTTCAGATACACGAATACCTTCTATCTCCCTCAGCACAACATACACACATTTTATGAATGAAACAAAGTGTTCTCAACAGAGTACATAGAAACAACAACTTCCTACTTGTCTCTGGTAAATTTGATTTACAAATTCCACTCTTCTTTGTTTTCTGGCCAGTGGTGTAGCAGCCAGTTTGGCAGTTACCCATAATAAAAAAATATAAGATTTATGATGCCATTTGGCAGCCCATTTCCTGGGGTCAGTGGAAAATGTAGAAAATTAATGTCGGGTGTACATGAAAAGCATGTGTTCCGGTATTTCTAGAGACAGTAGTCTGAATGCCTCTGCTATATTGATTTATGACATGGTTTGACTGTATCCCCGCTGAAATGTCACCTTGAATTGTAATAATCCCCATGTGTCAGGGTGGAACCAGGTGGAGATAATTAAATCTTGGGGACCGTTTCCCCCATACAATTCTCATGGCAGTGAATAAGTCTCATGAAATCTGATGGTTTCATAAATGGGAGTTCCGCTGTACAAGTTCTCTTACCTGTTGCCATGTTAGATGTGCCTTTGCTTCTCTTTCACCTTCTGCCGTGATTGTGATGCCTCCCCGGCCATGTGCACCTGTGAGCCCATTAAACCTCTTTTCTTTATAAATTGCCCAGCCTTGTGTATGTCTTTATTAGCAGTGAGAGTACAGACTAATAGAGTTTGCTAATCTTTTTTCATTTTCTGACGTGATATTTTAACTGTTTATTTTATTGTTTGATCACTGCTTTATTTTGAAATTAACCATTGTTATCAGTGACCTGATAAAGAGAAACATGCATATTTATTCCGAAATTAAGAACTACATTTTCATTATTCAAGAAAGTTGGCAAACGTGTAACTTATACAACATGTTTGCCAATATTTGCCTGTACCTTTGATATCACTTGTGTCAGAAAATCGTAAGATGGAAGTCAGAAGACGTGGATGTACTGAAGAAGTCTCAATCTCTACTTTGAAAGATGGTAATTATTTTGAGAGGACTGTGTCCCAAGATGGTGATGTCATGGGACAGCTTGCCATTGTAATTCATGCCTCAGAAGCGGATTAAGTATGCTAGTTGTGATTATGATACATTCAAAAATAAAAATAGTGCTTGGGACCCAGATTATACTGTTTCTTAGAAAAATACAAGCATATTTTAAATCTAGGAGCACATGTGGTGAAATAAAAAAAATCACTGCTTCTTTTGGAATCCGTCATTCTCTTACTGACTTCAAGGATGTGTAAACATTATGAAGCATGCCTTTACTTTCTTCTTTAATTTCCAGCTTGCATACTTTTCATGTCAGATGTCCTATGCTTACTGTCAATATCTTTTATTAATCTATCCCAGAAAGTTAAAAAAAGAAAGACAGCAAAGTGGATGATAATCAGGGTTAGAATAGTTGAATGAGGACATTATATAAATTCCCTTCCTTTATACCTCACAACATCCCTGGTTCAAGAGTTAATGAATTTCTGATTTTTTTTTTTAACCATTAGGGCAATCTGATTAATGATATTGTTGAAGAAGGTACAAACTACTGTTGGAATTAGGTTTAGTTTAATGTCTTTCATATTGAAGATTAAGATTTTTACATTTTTTATAAAGATTGCAATTGATTTTGTCATTATTGAATCCTTCATCTTGAGTTTTAATAGAATGATAATTACTTTAAGACATTTGGTTTATATTATGTAATGGGGTATTGCTATAGTAAGTAATTGGCAATTTGATAATAATGGTGATGGTTGTAAAAACATTTTCATTATCTTTGATTATATTGTGTAGTGTTTTTCTTTTAATTTATAAATATAAGAAAACAAGGCTAATATAGTAGGTGAGTGAAAAAGAGAAAGAAGAAGGTAAAATAAATTTGGGGTAACTGGTCAATTATGGAAGATAGAAAAGATAATTCCAGAAAATATATAGAAGCATTTAATTATGATTCTTGAAAATATTGTCTTTAAAGAAATTGGCTATAATATAAGTAGTCATGTTAGTGTTCTTGGGCAGCTATAATATAAGACTACAGACTGGGCTGGGCGCGGTGGCTCAAGTCTGTAATCCCAGCACTTTGGGAGGCCGAGACGGGTGGATCACGAGGTCAGGAGATCGAGACCATCCTGGCTAACACTGTGAAACCCCGTCTCTACTAAAAAATACAAAAAACTAGCCGGGCGAGGTGGCGGGCGCCTGTAGTCCCAGCTACTCGGGAGGCTGAGGCAGGAGAATGGTGTAAACCCGGGAGGCGGAGCTTGCAGTGAGCTGAGATCCGTCCACTGCACTCCAGCCTGGGCGACAGAGCAAGACTCCGTCTCAAAAAACAAACAAACAAACAAACAAAACAAAAAGACTACAGACTACGATTTTATTAAACAACAAAAATGTATTCTCTCACAGTTCTAAAAGTGAAAAGTCCAAGATTAAGGTGCCAGCCAGACTGGTTTCTGGTGAGGCTTCTTCTACTATCTTGTAGACAGCAGTTTATTCTTGTGTCCTCACATGGCCTTTCATCTGCAAATGCAGAAAGAGACATCTGTGATGTCTCTTCCCCTTAAACACTAACCCTATCGGTTTGAGACCTCACCCTTATAAACTGACTTGACCTCAATTACCTTTAAAGACCCTGTCTCCAAATACAGTCACATGGGGGTTAGGGCTTCAACATAAAACTTTGGGAGAACACAGTTTAGTACCAAAAATGATGGAAAAATAATTTTTTAAAAAAGATTACTCATATAATATTATTTAAGGACAAATAGGGTACAATTGGGAAAATGATGGCTGAGATTCTTCCTGGTAATGACCTCGAGATGAAGGCATTAGAAAAACACAATTTGCTCACTGAACAGTCAGAAAAGCTGTTTACAATATCTATAGGTTGTGCTGTGTGGAAGGGAAAAAAAACCAGATATTATAAAAATATCAATTATTTAAATATCAAAATATAGTCATTAATTTGTATCAGTACTTATATTATTTACAGATTCAATTTTAAGTTACCAATGAAGAATTTTTACCTTATAAGTTGTTCTACTTTGAAAATTATTTTTTATTTGCAGAGGCAGAAGTGACTCGTGATATACCTACCAGTGCTATAAAAAACTAATATATTTGACACAGAAATTATCAGAGAAAAATTTCAACTTGGATACTTATTAATACCTATGATTTGTACTTAAATAATACATATGTATATAATTCCATAAGAGTTTATGTTCAGATATTGCAAATTAATAGAATGATTTTTAATAGACTTCATACTCACACACACCTGACAGTTATAGTAATATCCCTTTTTAAAGTGTGACTGAAACAGTATGCAGTAGTTTTATAGCTACTTTGGTTATTTCAACAATAGTCTATACTTTTTCAAACAATATCATTAATCAGATTCATCACATGTTAAAAAAAAATCAGAAATTCATTAACTCTTATGCCAGAGATGTTGTGAGGTATAAAGAGAAGGAATTTAAAAATGTAAAATGTCCTCATTTAACAAGAGGAAAAGAATTATCTAAATTTCCTTCAAATAAGATGAAAGGAAGAGTTCACAAAGGTAAATCTAATATAACTCCCATGCTAGTTGAAACTAATTAAACAGGAAGAATCAAACATATTCCTTATTCTTGATTTATGTTGGTAGAATTATTTTAATTGTTTTGCTTTCATTAATTGCTAAAATACAAATAACAAGGTAGAAGGTACCTTTTACTAAAGTAGAAGGTATCTTTTATAAGGTTGAAATGAGTATCTCTTTTCCTTTTCTAGTTAATGCCCTCACTTTCTTGTGCTTGCTTGATGTCCCTAAGAACTAGATTCTTTCCAATATTAGGCAATATATTACCATTGCTGTTTTCAGGGAAAGTGTAGGTAGGAGTTATCCTTCTGTTGTAAGTCAGAATACAAGTATTTCAACTTGAACATGTACAGCTCCTCACTCACAGATTATGTTAATACTTTAGCTGCTCTGTGTTCTTTTTCTGCTCCTGCAATCCAATCACCATTACTTGTTACTTAATCTTTCAAT
Source organism: Colobus angolensis palliatus (assembly GCF_000951035.1). Classification (NCBI taxonomy): domain Eukaryota; kingdom Metazoa; phylum Chordata; class Mammalia; order Primates; family Cercopithecidae; genus Colobus; species Colobus angolensis. The sequence continues at coordinate 9,636,904 of NW_012121043.1, read as the reverse complement.
ACCAGAAAGTAGTCATTACCCCGAACTATGTGATTATTGCAAAAGTAAGTTCAGTTAGAAATACTGTGTACCTAGCATGAAAAACATATAAAAGTATAATGTTTTAAAGAAACTAATTTTGTTATGAGTGGACATACACAAAGGACTGGCTTCTCCAGGGATGACTGGCATAATTAAATTAATTCCCACAGGCAGAGTAAACTTCCTGAGTATTTGATTAAATAAAATGTCTATTATTGTTCTTCATTAGTAGAAATAAATTTTACAATGCTTAAAGTAGTTCTACATTAAGAGAAGCCAACAGGACTTGTAAGATTTACATATTACATTACTTTGTACATTTACAAAGTACCAACACTCCTTTTTATTATTTCTTTTGTACAGTGAAAACTCAATGTTATCTAAGAAATCCTCATCTGCAATTTTGTGACCAAATGATAAGTAACGAAAATATGTATACTATATATGTGCATGTGTGTGTGTGTGTGTGTGTGTGTGTGTGTGTGTGTGTGTGTGAAAATTTCAGACTGAGTAATGATGAATGAAAGAGAATCTAACATGAGTGTGGATTGTTGAAAAGAATACAATATTAGGAAATCTCTAATTCTATCAAGTTTAAATCAATACTGAAAACTAGAGAAACTTTGTTTCTAGCTCCGTTTCACCTTTCAGGGTCACTAGCTTCAAGGTAACCAATGAGCCTGTCCTCCCCTGCACACATAATGACTTTTGGTGAGTTGAAAATTTCATCCTGAAAGAGTAAGCTGATCATTTCTTACATTGGTTCATCCATGGCATGTTATTAGAGGATATATGAAACCAAAAAATCTTCAAATCCAGAGGGACCAATTTCTAGAGAGAAAATTTCAGGAAACATCATGGTATAGGAACGACTGCATAGCCTTCACCAGGCACTCACCTACTCAAATTATTTGTGAAGTCAGAGCTAGTTTAGTTGTGTTCCCAAACATTCTGCAATAATATTAACACAACATTTATTGAGCAGTTACAATTGCTGTTATTTGTTCTAGTCATGTTACTTCCATTAATTCATTACTCCTCAAAATAACCCTGTGATATGGGCATTGCTGCTATTCTTTTACATTTGGAAAAAAACAAAAAACAAAAAACTAAAACAACACCTCAGTAACAAAGAGGGTAAGCTATACACTAACATTACAAAACTAGGAGTGGTACATTCAGGAGTAAAATACAGTCATGGTGCTGGTTATTCAGCCCGAATACTTACAGGTCTTCTAAATACAGCTTATACTAATATTTGAGATACTATGACTCCAAAGCCTCTGGTCTTAACTGCTATTTATTATGATGACCAAATATATAAATAAAATGCATTTTTGTAATATGTAATCATCCATGCTTTAATATGAAGGGCATGTATCAAAATTTTTAAGATGTATTTTCTAAATTGCATTATAATTCTTCTAGTTTTTTACTAAAAGTATATTAAGATACCACTTGGAATAAACAACTATACTAATCTCATTGCTGTTAAATGTAAATTTGATTAACAGTGAGCTTTCTGTTCTGGCTAATAACAAGTAAACTAGAGAGTCATTATTGATATAGGAGTAACAAAATAACTCAATAAATCTATGCATTTTCATTGTGTCTACATTTTTGAAGCTCATCAGATAAGTAAACAGCAGAAAAGTTCGGTTTCTTCCTCCTTTATCAAAACCAAAGTAAACTGGAATTTAAAGTAACTGTGACATTTGAAACAGAATAGAATGGTAGGTAATCAATTGTAGGCTATTGGGAGGACAAAAAGTTATTTCAAATAGATGGAGAAATAACGATTGTTTACTTGATATGGTTTGGATATTTGTCCTTCCTAAATCACCTGTTGAAATGTAATCCTCAGTTTTGGAGGTGAGACTGGGTAAGAGGTAGGCTGACGAACCACTCATGGTTTAGTGCTGTTCTCATGATAGTGAGTGAGTTCCCATGATATCTAGTTGTTTAAAAGTGTGATACCTCCTTCCACTCTTGCTCCTGCTATTGCCTTGTGACATGCCTGCTTCTGCTTCACTTTGCACCATAGGAAAAAGCTCCATGAGACCTTCCCAGAAGCTGATTAGGTGTCAGCACTATGCTTCCTACACAGCTAGAAGAACTGTGAGCCAATAAAACCTCTTTGCTTTATAAATTACCCAGTCTGAGGTCTTTCTTTATAGCAATGCAAAAATAGTCTGACAGAAAATTCATCGCTCAAGCCTGTATTCCCAGCACTTTGGGAGGCCGAGACGGGCGGATCACGAGATCAGGAGATCGAGACCATCCTGGCTAACACAGTGAAATCCCGTCTCTACTAAAAAATACAAAAAACTAGCCGGGCGAGGTGGCGGGCGCCTGTAGTCCCAGCTACTCGGGAGGCTGAGGCCAGAGAATGGCGTAAACCCGGGAGGCGGAGCTTGCAGTGAGCTGAGGTCCGGCCACTGCACTCCAGCCTGGGCAATAAAAAAAAAAAAAAAAAAAAAAAAAAGAAAATTCATCCTGAGGAGAGGGGCATTGCTATAAATATGCCTGAAAATGTGGAAAAGTATTTGGAAGTGGGTAACAGGCAGAGTTTGGAAGAGTTTGGAAGGCTCAGAAGAACACAAGAGAATAAGGAAAAGTTTGGAATTTCTTAGAGACTGGATAAATGGTTGTTACAAAAATGTGGATAGTGATGTGGGCAGTAAAGTCCAGGCTGCTGAGGTAACAGACAGAAATAAAAAAGATATATATTGGGAACAAAAGCAAAGGTCACTAACAATTTGGCTGTATCGACACCCAAATCTCACCTTGAATTCCCAAGTGTTGTGAGAAGGACCTGGAGGGAGGTGATCAAATAATGGGGGCAGGTCTTTCCCATGCTGTTCTCATATTAGTAAAAAAGTCTCCTAAGACCTGATGGTTTTAAAAATGGGAGTTTCCCTGTACAACCTCTCTTCTCTTGTTTGCTGCCCTGTGAGATGTGACTTTCACTTTCCATCATGATTGTGAGGCCTCCCCAGCCAGGTGGAACTGTAAGTCTGATAAACCTCTTTCTTTTGTAAATTGCCCATTATCGGGTACATCTTTATCAGAAGTGTGAAAATGATCTAATACAATAAAATGTTACCAGGAGTGGGGTGGTTCTGTAAAGATACCCGAAAATGTGGAAGCAGCTTTGGAACTGGGTAACAGGCAGAGGCTGGAACAGTTTGTAGGGCTCCGAAGACAGGAAAATGTGGGAAAGCTAGGAACTCCCTAGAGACTTGTTGAATGGCTTTGACCAAAATGGTGATAATAATATGGACAATGAAATCCAGGCTGAGATGGTCTCAGATGGAGATGGGGAACGTGTTGGGGACTGGAGCAAAGGTGACTCTTCTTATGTTTTAGCAAAGAGAATGGTGGCATTTTGCCCCTGCCCTAGAGATGTGTGGAATTTTGAACTTGAGAGAAATGATTTAGGTTATCTGGCAGAAGAAATTTCTAAGCAGGAAAGCATTAAAGAGGTGACTTGGTTGCTGTTGAAGGCATTCAGTTTTTTAAGGAAAATGGAGAATAAAAGTTATAATAATTTGCAGTCTGACAATGTGATAGAAAAGAAAATCCTATTTTCTGTGGAGAAATTCAAGCTGACTGCAGAGATTTGCATAAGTAATGAGGAGTCAAATGCTAATCTCCAAAATACTGGGGAAAACGTCTCCAGGACATGTCAGAGGTCTTCATGGCAGCTGCTCCCACCACAGAACTGGAAGCCTAGGAGGAAAAGATGGTTCTATAGGCCGGGCTCAGGGCTCCCTTGCTCTGTGCAGCGTAGGGACTTGATACCCTGCTTTCCAGTTGCTCTAGCCATGGCTGAATGGGTCCAACATAGAGTTGGTGTTGTGGCTTCTGAGGATGCAAGCCCCAAGCCTTGGCAACTTTCATGTGGTGTTGAGTGTACACTAAACCAAAAATTAAGAACTTTCACCTAGATGTCATAGGCTATATGGAAACACCTGGATACCACAGCAGAAGTTTACTACAGTGGTGAGTCCCTCGTGGAGAACCTCTGCTAGGGCTGTGCAGAAGGGAAATGTGGGATCAGAGCTCCCACACAGAGTCTCTATTGGGGCACCACCTAGTGCAGTTGTGAGAAAAGTGCCACCATCCTCCAGACCCCAAAATGGTAGATCCACCAACAGCTTGCATTGTATGCCTGAAAAAGCCTCAGACACTCAACATCAGACCGTGAAAGCTGCCAGGAGGTGGGCTATATCCTGCAAAGCAATAGGGGCAGAACTGCCCAAAGCTGTGGGAGCCCACCTCTTACATCAACATGAACTGGATATGAGACACGGAATTAAAGAGATTATTTTGGAGCTTTAAGACATGACTGCCCTGCATGTCTTTAGGCCCTGCATGGCACCTGTAGCCCCTTTGTTTTGGCCAATTTCTCCCACTTGGAATGGCTCCATTTATTCAATGCCTGTATCCTCATTGTATCCAGGAAGTAACTAATTTGTTTTGATTTTACAGGTGCATTGGTGGAAGGGACTTGCCCTGTCTTGGACGAGACTTGGGACTCTGGACTTCTGAGTTCATGCTGAAATGAGGTAAGACTTTGGGAGACTCTTGGGAATGATTTGTTTTGAAATATGAAGACATTAGATTTGGGAGGGGCCATAGGTGGAATAATATGATTTGGCTGTGCCCCCCAAATCTCACCTTGAATTCTAACATATTGTGGAAGGGACCTGGTGGGACGTGATTTAATCATGAAGCAGGTCTCTCCCATGCTGTTCTCATGATAGTGAATAAGACTCACGAGATCCGATGATGGTTTTAAAATGGGGAGTTTCCCTGCACAAGCTCTCTTCTCTTGTCTGCAGCCATGTGAGACATGCCTTTTACCTTCCGCCATGATTGAGAGGCCTCTCCAGCCACGTTGAATTGTAAATCTGATAAACCCCCTTCTTTTGTAAATTGCCCAGTCTCAGGTATATTTTTATCAGCAGTATGAAAATGAACTAATGCAATCATCCTTGTTAGTTAGCAAATTACTTAGCTGTCTCATCTTCATGCCCTAGGGATCTGTGGAAGCTTTAACTTAAGAGTGATTACTTAGGGTATCTGGTGTAAGAAATTTCTAAGCAGCACAAAATTCAAGATGTGGCCTGGCTTCTTCTAACTTCCCACTCTCAGATGCAGGAGTGAAGAAATTACTTAAAATGGGAAGTTATATTAATATTTACCAGGGAGGCAGAGGGTGAAAGTTTGGAAAATGTACAGCCTAGTCCTGTGGCAAAGAAAGGAGATGCTTTTTTAGGAGAGGGATCCAAGCAGGCTACAGAACAACCACTTGTTAGAAAGATTTGTAGGTGTAAAAGGGAGCAACTGCTTATAGCCAAGACAGTGGAAAAAAGTCTGGAAGGCATTTCAGAGATCTAATAGGCAGTACCTCCCAGTATAGGCCCAGAGGCCTAGGAAGACTGAATGATTTGTGGGGACAAGCCCAGGGCCCCACTGCCCTGATCAGCCTTAGGACACTACTCCCCCATCCTGGTTGCTCCAGCCACAACTCAAAGGGGCCCCAGGACAGCTCAAGTCTCTATTCCAGAGGATGCAAGCTATAAGCATTGATGGCTTCCACGTGGATTTAAGCCTGGGAACATTGAAAGTGCAAGAGAGAAGGAGGCTTGGAAGTCTATGCCTAGATTTCAGAGAATATAAGAGAACACCTGGGTGCTCATGAAGAAGCATTCTACTGGGGTGAGAGTACCTCTACTGGGGCAGAGCCAAGGGGAAATGTAGGGTTTGAGTTTCTACACAAAAGCTCTACTGAGACATTGGATCCCTCATGGCTTGGTCCTGTCCTCAAGACAGAGAGTGAGTTCTCATGAGATCTGGTTGATTCAAATTCTGTGACACTTCCCCTGACCCCGACTACTGGTCTTGCCATGTGATATGACTGTTCCTGCTTCACCTTCAACAATGAGTAAAAGCTCCCTGAGGCCTCCCAGAAGCCAAGCAGGTGCCAGTGCCACCTTTCCTGGATAGCCTGCAGAACCATGAGTCAATTAACCCTATTTTCTTCATCAGTATCCCATTCTCAGGTACTTCCTTATAGCAGTGTAGGAGCAACCTAACACAACATATGGTAATTTTCAGTTTATTCAACAATGTTTTTCTTTAATACTAATATCTGTATCAGAAATATGTCATAATCATCTAAGTTGTATGCTAATAAAATGAACACTTATTTTTACTTTGCATTTGTTTTTGTGCACTCATTATCAATAATTAGAAAAAGACATTGAAAATAAACAGTTTGGGCGTAGTATTTGAAGTGTAATCATTCAATAATTCTTAAAGATATTTAGAAATCTGCTTCATTGTTACTGGAGATATCAACAAAATTGTATTATTGTTGGCCAAAGGTGGCTGAAAGTCCAAAAAGAATAGATCATTTGTTGTGCTTTTTAAAGAAATTGAGTGTGACATTTTGTTGGACTATAATAATACTCATAATAAAAAATACATTAGCTATATTCTATACATACATTATTAATTATCTGATGAGAGTCAATAATATTCTATGTGTTAACTGTAGTTTTATTTACCAGTTCAATAAAGAGCAACCTCTTTTACTATACTGTTAACTATAGTCTCTATAATGTTAGCTATATTTTGTTTACCATTTTCTACACTTAAGTTACACTGAAGCAAAAGTCTCATTGCATTTTTATTTTTTAAAATTTATTTAATTAATTTTTTTTGGTGACAGAATCTCACTTCATCATCCATGCTGAGTGCAGTGGTGCAATCTTGTCTCTCTGCAACCTCCATCTCCCTGGTTCAAGTGATTCTCGAACCTCAGCCTCCCAAGTAACTGGGATTACAGGCATGTGCCACCAAGCCCTGCTAATTTTTGTATTTTTAGTAGAGATGGGGTTTCCCCACATTGGCCAGGCTGGTCTTGAACTCCTGGCCTCAAGTGATCCGTTCTCCTCGGCCTCCCAAAGCACTGGCATTACAGGCATGAGCCACTGCGCCAGGCCTTATTTTTTTTTTTTCAGCTTTCATTCATCAGGATATAGGGAGTGATATCTCTTTTATAGAGATAATGCCACTTTAGCGGAAGAGCTACTTATTACAGAACAAATGATTGTACCTTTTCAAAACTTAAAGAAATTTGTAGTCAACATTTTGAGGGAAGGTCAGCATGACATTAAATAACAAAGTTTGTAGTTTCATTGATTTATTTTTATTTAATTTAATGATTTGCATGTTGTTTTGACGCTAAACAGATAAAGAAAGCTTAAGATCTTATATTTAATTTCAAATAGAATGCATTGTGTGATTTCATTATAAACCTGGAATTTATAAATCATAACTCCTATGTTTTCAACATAATTTATTTACTGATGTACAAAAAAGAGAACTGTACATGTGTTGTAAAATTTGCTGCAATATTTTATTTCACAATTTGAATAAAGCAATCTTCTGGAGGTCCTATGCAAACATAATGACTAGCGTTACATGTTTTAATATGGTTTGTAATTTTGTATTAGCTTATATACTGAAGTTTAAATGACAGCTATCAGAGAATGTATTAAGTATATAATCATTATTGGGATCTAAGTTCTTTTTGCTTGGATGTTAGCAGTCTCCAAAATTAATAAATATGTCATTTATTAGTGAAAGGTGTATTTTTCTTAAATTGCTACAGACTTTTGTATATTTTGTGGGTTGGTTTTATACATAAGACTATTCAAATGGATTTTTCTCCAGAACACTTGTATCACATATCCATTTATTTCTCTTTATCAGGTTTTCTGTGTTCAAAGTTTACTTTGTGAGAAGTTTTTGCCCTATAAGACATAGGGTTAAGGAAGTTTACAACTTGATGGCAATTGCACGCTTGCCAAATGAGTTGCATAATTGTGTTGCACAGGAAATTTTATGTGTAAATACCTTGATTAGATTCACATTCTTCTGGCTAAGTTCTCAAAATGTATCATTGAGAAAAGACATTTACATTTAAATGGACCCCTGCTACAGCTACAAGTTAAATCCCAATTTAGCCTTGTCAACAATAATTAAGTTTATACACACATACACACACACACACACACACACACAAAAGACTGGTCTGATGGAATGACAATCAGGTATTATGTATATAACTTTGAATTTGATGTTAGTTACTGCTTTTTGAATAGGCAGATAATTGTAAGTTACAGATTGAAGGCTTAGGAACTTGAATGCTGTTATATAAAAAGTTACAAATTGAGTTTCTCAAGTTTGTAATGAAAAGCTGCATTTGATTAGTATGTGAATAAAGTGAAAAAGTTGAAGAGAGAAAGAAAATGACAACTGATGAGAAATGAAGAGGGTATTGTGAACAATATGTGAAAAATATATGATAAATTAATACTTTTGGTGGTTTAATGTTTGTAAATTATTATAAATAATTTAAAAATTTATACATTTTTAGATTCATATATCAGCAAACCTAAAGATCTAAAACTGTTATTCATAAAATTAATGAATACTCATAAAAAACATACATAATAGTGTACTTTTGTCTATATGTTGCACACAAAAGAAAACGAAAATAAACCACTATAAGTAAATGAAAGACTTTTCTAAAAGTTCAGTCAAAAATAGATCACTACAGTGACTAACCATTTGACCCAAGTGGCTTTCTCAAATTTTTGGCCAAAACGTGAAGTCAAATTTTTAGCCTATTTTATGTAGATAAGAGAAATAAATATTGAAGAAACAAATACAGATGATGCCAAAACAGATACTATCGAAATAATTTTTTGAAATTTGGGTTATGTTTAAGTCTATTTGGACTGCATTAACCAAGTACATACACACATTAACTTATAAACAGTAGAATTTATTTCTTATGATTTTAGAGACAGGGAAGTTCAAGATTAAGTTGCAGGAAGATTCAGAATGTGATAGGAACCCACATTCTACGGAGGACTTTCTTTTCACTGTACCCTTACATTGTCGAAGGGGCAAATTCTCTCTGAGTGTCTTTCATAAAGTCACTAATCCCATGTGTAAAGGCTCCACACTAATGACATTATTTACCTCCCAAAGCCCCTGCCCTCCCTATGCCATCATCTTGAGGGTCAGGATTTCAACAAATGGATTTAGGCAGTGGGTAGTACAAACATCCAAACCATAGCTGGATAAGTTCTTAGGATATATTTTAGAAATTTGGATGTACTTTATTCCCCATGCTCCTGCTTAGATTTTCTATAAGTTTCTTGGTTACTATGAAGTTTGTTTTTGAATCAAGTACTTATGTTTCAGTGATCTGATATATGCCAGAGGAAATGAGACTGAGTTGGGAAGGACCGATAACTGTGGCAAAGCCAAGAAAGCATTCAGGCTTAAAATAACTCTTTTTCTGTATGATGACTACAGTTATCCAAGTCAAGGTTCAGGGAACTCAGCTAAAGTAAGCACTTGGGATGTTTAACTAGTTTAGTGATTTAGAGTAAAAAATATAATGCCAAAGATTAGAAGAGAATTTGTGAACTATTTTTAGCTCTTAACTCTATATAATGTTCCATATAGAGTCAGTTGTGTAATTATGTGGACTATATTTGGAAACTGACTTCAATCTTGTGCTAAAATTATAAACAAAGACGGAGTATATATATCACCTTTTATGATTGGGATGCAAATTTTTCCTTTAGTCTCAGCATTTCATGAATAATTCATTTTGATATTTGGTTATAAGAAAGTTCCTGTGATCACAGTTATTTTAGGTGACTGTTCTTATTGCCTTCATAGTTCTCACTATCATTTATGTGACTTTTGAATTTTTTACTTTAAAAGTCTTTGTGTTACTTTTTGGCACATGCAATACTTTAAAATATATGTCATTATAATTCTGGGTAGAATTATTTTTCTTTCCATCTTACTTTTTAATTTTAAAGAAAAATCCTTTCAACCTATATGTTTGCTGAATAAAATTAGTAATTAAGATTAAAAGTAAAGATTTGTTCAGACATAGAAAGATACAGAAAGTCTGCATAATGCAAAAATTCTTAGTGTATTTGTGCAGTATACCCTAAATTAGTTAGGAAAATCAAGGTGGCAAGCCTGATGACACGGTTTGGCTCTGTCCCTGGTTTGGCTGTGTCCCCACCCAAATCTCATCCTGAATTGTAGTTCCCATAATCCCCATGTGTCATGGGAGGGACCTGGTGGGAGGCACCTGAATCATGGGGGTGGTTCCCCCATGCTACTTTTGAGACAATGAGTAAGTTCTCACAAGATCTGATGGTTTTATAAGGTGCTTCCTCCTTCACTCAGTTCTCATTCTCGCTCTTGCCACCCTGTGAAGAGGCGCCTTCCACCATGATTGTAAGTTTCCTGAGGCCTCCACAGCCATGCAGAACTGTGAGTCAATTAAACCTCTCTTCTTTATAAATTACCCACCCTTGGGTATTTCTTCACAGCAGTGTGAGAGTGGACTAATGCAGTCAATTGGTACTACAGAGAGTGAGGTGCTGCTGTAAAGGTGCCTGAAAATGTGAAAGAGACTTTGGAACTGGGTAACAGGCAGAGATTGGAGTAGTTTGGAGGGCTCAGAAGAAGGTAGGAAAATGTGGGAAAGTTGGGAGCTATCTAGAGACTTGGAGGGCTTAGAAGACAGGAAGATGTGGGAAAGCTTGGAACTTCTTAGAGACTTGCTGAATGGCTTTAAACAAAATGCTTATAGTGATATGGATAATAGTCTAAGCTAAAATGGTCTCAGATGGGGATGTAGAACTTGTTGGGAAGTGAAATAAAGGTCACTCTTGCAATGCAAAGGGACTGGCAGCATTTTGACCCTACCCTAGTGATCTGTGGAACTTTGAACTTGAGAGAGATGATTTAGGGTATCTGGGGGAAAACATTTGTCAGTGGCAAAGCATTCAAGAGGGAGCAGGGCATAAGAGTTTGAAAAGTTTGCAGCCTGAAGATGCAATTGGAAAGAAAAACCCATTTTCTGTGGAGAAATTGAAGCCAGCTGCAGAAATTTGCATAAGTAACGAGGAGCCAAATGCTAATCTCCAAGACAATGGTAAAAATGTCTCCAAGGCTTGTCAGAGAGGCAGCTCCTCTCATGTCAGGCCTGGAGGTCTAGGAGGAAAAAGTGGTTTATTGGGCCAGGTCCAAGGCCCCATTGCTGTGTGCAGCCTCTGAGCTTGCTGCCCTGCATCCCAGTCACTGTAGCTCCAACTGTGGCTAAAAGGGGCTAAGGTACAGCTTGGGCCTTGGCTTTAGAGGGTGCAAGCCCCAGGCCTTAGCAGCTTCCATGTGATACTGAGCCTACAGATGCACAGAAGTTAAGAATTGAGGTTTGGGACCTCTACCTAGATTTCAGAGGGTGTGCGGAAATGTCTGGATGCCTAAGTAGAAGTTTGCTGAGGTTTGGAGCCCTCGTGGAAAATCTCTGTTAGGGTGGTGCAGAAGGGAAATGAGGGATCAAAGTCCCCACACACAGCCCTCACTGAAGCACTGCCTAGTGGAGCTTTGAGAAGAGGGCCGCCATCCTCTAGACCCCAGTGGTAGATCCATAGACAGCTTGCACTATGAATCTGAAAAAGCCTCAGACACTCAATGCCGGCCTATGAAGGCAGCCGGGAGGGAGGATGTACTGGGCAAAGCCACAGGAGTGAAGCGGTCCAAGGTCATGGGATCCCACCTCTTGTATAAGTGTGACCTCGATGTGAGACATGGAGTCAAAGAGATCATTTTGGAATTTTAAGATTTGACTGTCCCACTGGATTTTGGATTTGCATGGGGCCTGTTGGCCCTTTGTTTTGGCCAATTTCTCCTATTTGAAGCAAGTTTATTTGCCCAATGCCTGTACCCCCATTGTATCTAGGAAGTAATTAACTTGCTTTTGATTTTTCCAGGCTCAAAGGCAGAAGGTACTTGCCTTGTCTTAGATGAGACCTTGGACCTGCACTTTTGGGTTAATGTAGGAATGAGGTGAGATATTGGGGGACTGCTGGGAAAGCATGTTTGTGTTTTAAAATGTGAGTACATGGGACTTGGGAGGGGCCGGGGCAGAATGATATGGTTTGGCTGTGCCCTCACCCAAATCT
>NW_012121043.1:9619776-9624747 GCF_000951035.1 Colobus angolensis palliatus | reverse complement strand
TGAGAATTCCATTCAATTTATTCTCAGAAACCATGCAATCAAGAAGAGAGTACAGTGAAATATTTAAACTGCTGAGAAAAACAAAGAAAACTAGCGACCTAGAATTCTCTACCTGTGAAATTATTTTTCAAATGTGAAGGATAAATCAAACTTTTTCAGACAAACATTTAGAAAAGCTGCTGTCAGGAGATCTACCCTTCAAGGAACGTTAAGATAATTTTTTTATGAAGAAGGAAAATAATATAGTTTAGAAACTCAGACCTGCAAAAATAAAGAAAGATATTAAAAGGAATAGATGAACTTAAAATAAAAGCTTTTTTATTCTTAATGGGTCTAATAAGCAATAGTTTGTTCAAAATAATTGTATCTACAATGTATTTAAATACATATGCATATATATGCATATATATATACACATTATATGTGTGCTTGAATAGAAGTGGAATAAATGCCAGAAATGATACAAGATATGAGAGGAAAAACTTAGGATTATTTTGTTATTATGGGATACACACAGCACCCATGAGGCAATATAGTGTTATGTAAAAGTAGAATTGAATTAGTTGTAAAAATGGCAACTCTAGGGTCATGACACACACACACACACACACACACACACACACACACACACCCCATATCAAACATTGTGGGTTTTAGTAAAACTAGTGTTTAGAGGAAAATTTCTAGCATTGAATGCATATGTTAAAAAAGATGAACTGTCTAAAATCAGTCATTAAGCTTCCACCTCAGGTAAATGAAAAAAATTTAAAAAATTAAACTCAAAGTAAGCTGAAGTCAAGGAATAACAATTATTTTAAAAATAGAGAAGAAGCCAGTAATATTGGAAACAGGAGATCAATAGAGAAATATCAGAGAAACTAAAAGCTCATTCTCAAAAAAGATTAACGAAATCAATAAGTCTCTAAGCAGACTAAGATAAACATGAAAGAGGACACAATTTTTAATATCAAAAATAAAAGAGGGACATCACTATAGATCTTATGAATATAAAAGGATAACCAAGAAATACTATACACAACTTTTCTGCACACAAATTTGATAATGTTGATGAAATAGGCCAATTCTTTGAGAGAGAGAATCTGCAAAAACTCATGCAAACAATTGACATTCATAATAGGCCTATATATATTAAAGATATTGAATCAATAATTAACACTCTTCCAAAAGAGAAAGCATAAATCCCAGATGGGTCCAATAGTGAATTCTAACAAACATTTAAGGAAGAAATTATTCCATTTCTCTATAATCTATTTGAGAAGATAGAAGCAGAGGGAATACTTCTTAGCTCATTCTATGAGGTCCACATGACCCAAATACCAAAACCAGACAAAGAAATTACAAGAAAAAAAAATTACAGATTACTCTCTCTCATGAACATAAATGCAAAAATCAAAATGTTGGCACATCAAACCCAAAAATGTATACAGAGAATTATGCACCATTACCAAGTAAATTTTTTTCCAGGTTTGTAAGACTGGTTCAAATTCAAAAGTTGATTAATATAATTCATCATATAAAAAAGTAAAATAAGAAAATAATACAATTATATCACTAGATTCGGAGAAAGCATTTGACACAATTCACCATCTGTTCATCATAAAAACTCTTAGAAAATTAGGAATAGAGAAGAATTTCCTAAACTTGATAAAAATATCCACAAAAAGTCTATAGTTAACAGCATACTCAACTGTGAGAACTTAAGGCTCTTTCATTAAGCTCAGGAACAAGGTGAGTTTGTTCCCTGTCACAACTGTTTTTCAATATTGTACTTGAAATTCTAGCTAATACAATAACAAGAAAAATAAAATAAAAGATGTACAGTTTTGGAAGAAATAAATAAAACAATCTTTGTTTGCAGATGACAGGATCATCTATATAGAAATCCCAAAGAATTGACAAAAATTACTGAAACTAATAAGAGATTATAGCAATGTTAAAGGATGCAAGGTTAATATACAGAAAACTGCCTTTCTGTAAACCAACAATGTATACAAAGAATGTGAAATTGAAAGCACAATGTCATTTACATTGGCACACTAAGAAATGAAATAGTTAGGTATAACTCTAACAAAATACGTAGAAGATTCATATGAAGAAAACTACAAAACTCTGATGAAACCAATTACTAAATAGACATATAGCTCATGACTATATTTAGCAAAACTCAATATTATCAAGACGTCATTTCTACCCAGCTTGATCTATAAGTGCAATACAATGCCAAATAAAATCCCAGCATATTATTTTATAAATATTGAGAAATTTATTTCAACGTTTATATGGGGAGGCAAAAGATCCAGAATAGCTAACACAATGTTGAAGGAGAAGAACAAAATTGGAGGACTGACACTACCTGACTTCAAGACTCACTATAAAACTACAATAATCAAGACAGTGTGGTAATGGAAAAAAGAGACAAATTGATCAATTTAACATAATAAAGATCCCAGAAATATACCAGCACAAATATAGTCAATTAATATTTGAGAAAGGAGCAATGACATTTTCATGCAGAAAAGAGTCTTTTTAACAAATGGTACTGGAACATCTGGGTATCCACATGCAAAAATGAATCTAGAAACAGACCTCATACCCTTTACAAAAATTAACTCAAAACATATCCCAGATCTAAATGAGAAATGCAAAACTATAAGACTCCTAGAAGATGAAATAGGAGAAAATTTAGATAAGTTTGGGTTTACTGATGACTTTTTAGATACAAGACCAAAGGCATGATCCATGAGAAAAAATAATTGATATGCTGGACTTCATTCAAATTAAACTTTTCTGCTATGTGAAAGGCATTGCCTAGAGGAAAAAAATAACAAGCCACAGACGGTGAGAAAATATTTGCAAAATACGTATCAGATAAACGACTATTATCCAAAATAAACGAAGAATTCTTAAAACGTATTTTTAAAAACTATAAAAAAATGGACCAAATAATTTAAGAAATACCTTACCAAAGAAAATATACAAATGGCAATAGGCATATGTAAAGATGTTACATATCCTGTATCATCAGGGGCATCCAAATTATAACAATGATATACCACTACCCACATATGAGAACGGCCAAAATTCAGGACACCGACAGCACCAAAGCTGGTGATGGCATAGATCAACAAAAATTCTCATTCATTGCTACTCAGAATGCAAAATTACACAACCACTTTGGAAGACAGGCTGGTGGTTTCTTACATAACTCAATATTCTCTTACTGTACAACCCTGTAATTGCATTTCTTGGCATTTGCCCTAAGGAGCTGAGAATGTATGTCCATTAAAAAAAAGGGGCACATGGGATTTTAAAGCAGCTTTATTCATAACTACCGAAACTTGGAAGCAACCAAGATGTCTTTCTGTAGGTGAATAGATGAATAAACTGGTACATCTAGACAATAGAATATTATTCATCACTAAAATAAATGCGCTATGAAGCCATAAGAAAACATGGTGAAAACTTAGATGCATATCACCAAGGTAATGATACCAATAGAAAAAAGTCTACATACTGTGTGATTCCAACTATATGATATTCTGGAAAAGGTAAAACTATGAAGACAATAAAAAGTTCAGTATTGCCATCGGTTGGGGGATGGGAGAGTGGGAGGTTTGAATAGGCAGAATACAACGGATTTTTAGAGCAGTGAAAATACTCTGTATGATACTATAAATGTTTATGCATGCTATATGCTTTTGTTCAAACTCATAGAATGTACATCAAGAATGAACCCTAATGTAAACTGCAGAATTTGAATGATTATGTGTCAATATAGATTCTTCTATTATAAAGAGTATATCACTCAGTTAGGAGATATTGATAACGCTGGTATTTATGCATGTATTGTGGGCAAAGGGTATATGGAAAAATCTCTATTTTGTTGTGAGTCCCAATTTGCTCTAGAATGGAAAGTCATTAAAAATATTTCCGTGTATTAAAATGATTGTAAATTCACCCAATGATATTTAATATTCCTGTAATTTGAGAGAAATAAAATGTCATTAAAAAGTTTTTAAATTAGTCTTTTAGTGTGATAAGATAAAGCATAATTCATGTTATCTTAGTATATGCAAACTTACTACTGGATAGTTATAAATATATCATAATTATAAGCATATTATAAAATTTTAGGATATTTAAATGTATTATGTACAACGTTGTGTTCCCCAAAACACATATTTCAACGCTTTTTGGTATTATCTCTTTTCCTCTTCTCTTTCTTTTGGAAGTAATCTTTGCTCATACTTTTCATAGACTTTTAAGACTATTGAATAAACTCTGTTGTGTAAATCAACCATGATTTGACCATTTATTTTACACAGTTACATTCTTCACTGTAACTATCTCATATGGTCCACATAGTAGGTGCTCAATAGCTATTGATTAAATGTAGATAACTTGGGATCTATAAATTTTGTACAACTCTATTTCATGCTTCCTACTTGAGTAAAACAGATTAGGATATATTTCAAACAAGGCAGGTCAATTCCTTTTGTTCATTTGTAATCTAGTTGAAGTTAATAGACCCAGTAAGTCACTCTCTGGGAGTAAGTTATTCACTAGAGAAGACATCTTAACTCTTTCAGTACAGAGTAGAACCATTTTGTGTTTTGGAGACTGAGTTGCTACCACAAGTCACTTAGGCACTGGTGATCACAAGTTTTATTAAGAAAGCTTAAGACACTGAACTGACACTTGAATAAACCATATTTCATGTTAATATACCTTTTAACCCATTTACCATTCAGGGACAAAAAAAAAGTTCAGTTCACTGCTAGAGCTCACTTAATTTTACATAAACAAACTCTTTGAGGCTGAAGTAAATCTGACTAATTTTAATGTAAAAATAAAATATAAAAACTGTTCTGGAGTTATTTCTAAACAGCACTTGTCTCTAATCACAATAAACAAGAAATGTAGGCCAGTGCAGTGGCTCATGCCTGTAAT
>NW_012121043.1:9612500-9619726 GCF_000951035.1 Colobus angolensis palliatus | reverse complement strand
TTGAATAATTGAATCATGATGGTGGTTTTCCTCAGGCTATTATTGTGATAGCAAAAGTTGTCATGAGATTTGACAGTTTTATTAGGGGCTTCCCCCTTCACTTGGTTCTCATTCTCTCTCCTGCCAGCCTATGAAGAGGTGCTTTCTGCCATAATTGTAAGTTTCCTGAGGTGTCCCAGATGTGGGGAACTATGAGCCAATTAAAACTCTTTTCTTTACAAGTTACCCAGTCTTGGGTATTTCTTCATAGCACCATGAGAACAGAAATAAATGAGATCTGTCAATGTAGGTTTCATTGAAAGAAGCCCAGCAGAATTGGAAGTATGGTGTCCATGGTTAACAGCAGAATGGAGACTTTGGAAGTGGACCTCTGGCAAGAAGGGGCATTCCTAGATAACAAAGTATAATTGAGAAATTGTAACATTTGAAAAAATATTAATAGCAAATAGGAAAAGTTCAGATTTTTGAAATAATGTTAGAAACTGAAATTTGAATGGCATGGGAGTAAGTGTTCATTTCTAAGTGAAACCAAGAGAGGATGAGAGCAAAAGAAGAATAAATAGACAGAAAGTAAAAATGTAATAAGGAAAATAATGTATATTGTGTGAATAAAGTACACAATGGTGCCTTAAGAAAATGAAGTCAGAAAATAAAGCCCTGATAGAATAAAGAGATAAAACCTGCAGAGGAAAATAAGCAGAATATAATGTAAATGAAGAATAAAGAATAGTTACCTGAGTGCATGAATATATATTTTTCAAGTAAAAAGTATGATAATAATAATATATAATTAAAGTGGAATTTCCTGAGAAAAATGAAAACGAATGTAAATTTAAAATCTTAAGTATTGTCATGGAAAAATGTCTTCTTTTTTTCCCTGTTGTTCCAAAATCAAGTAAATCCTAAAATAAAACTTTAAAAAATGATAAAATATTAACTATTTCTGTAAAATTTACAATGTAAAACTGAGCAAATGCATATAAGAAGGCTACTTTATTTTGATTATCACCTGTAACACTAATTTTCTGAACATGATAGGAGTCTAAAATAACAATTCAAAAAGAACTGCATACAGGCAGTTGGTATTAAATGTGAAACTCAATCGTCAAACTTAGGATATGTTAATATAACCAACATAGGTACTACATTTATTCGTTAAGTTATCAAATATTAACATTATGCATACAAATCAGCATATTCATGTCATACTGGTGAGCTTATAAATTGAGATATTTATTGTGAGTAATTATCAGTATAGTATAAAGTCGAAACATTATAGACATTATTTTATTAGAAAAAGGAGAAAGTTGAAACAAATTAGTTTTTAGGATGTGTGTTAACCAATTCTTCAAAGAATAATGGAAATAACAATAAATATGAATATTTTATAAACTCTTATAAGCTCTTAAAATTCTAAAATGTTTTTGCTTTGAATTGAAATGTGTTCCCAATAAATTCACATGTTGAAGTCCTAATCACAAGGTGATGGTATTTAAACATGTGAACTTTTGGATGTAATTAGGTTTAGATGAGGTCATGAGGTATTAGTGCCTTTATAAGAAGATACACCAGAGAGCTTGCTCTCTTTCCTCCTACCATGTAAGAACTCCCCCAAAAGGTGGACCTCTGTAATCAGGAAGAGAACCTTTACAAAAAGATATACTAGGGCCCAGTACAGTGGCTTGTGTCTGTAATCCCAGTGCCTTGGCAGGCCTAGGCAAGGGAATTGCATGAGGTTAGGAATTTGACACCAGCCTGGGCAACAAAGTGAGATCCTGTCTCTACAAAAAATTTTAAAAATAAAAAATGAAAAAAAAAAAGTAGCTGGGTATGGTGGGACAAACCTGTAGTCATAACTACCTGTGAGGCTGAGACAGGAAGTTGGTTTGAGTTAAAGGTTACAGTGAGCTGTGATTCTGCCATTCTCTAGCCTGGATAAGAGAGTGACACCCTGTCTCTAAAATAATAAAATCAATAAATTGGCTGCCACCTTGACCTTTGATTTCTCAACCATCAGGACTGTGGGGAAATAAATTCCTGTTGCTTAATTCACTCAGCCTATGGTATTTTGTTATGGCAGTCTGAGTTTACCTAGACAGTTTTTTGGTGAAATAGCCTATTAATGTATATATGCATTAATATAATATGGCTTATGCCCTGAATTTTTTTCTATAGAGTAACTTCTCCTTCCTTTCATTATATCAAGAAGAGACAGTATATTTTGTGGTCAGGGGCCAACCCAGTTTAAGTTGAAATGTACTATGACTTTGAGAAAAACACAGGCCACTAATCACACTCTCCATTTGCTGAAAATGACTTCATTTGTAGTGTATCATCTTTAAAGAAAAATTAAAATTTGTCGTTGTCTTTTTAAAACGATATTTGACACCGTAATAAAAATGAAGCTATTTCGTTATTTTTATTAAGCTATAATTGATAATCTGCTAGTCATATTATTTTATGTCTTAATGTCGTTGAATGAATATTAAAACATACATTGAGGATTTTGACTTTCTTGATATTCTATCATAATTTCCTGATTGTTACCTAGTCTGACTAGATAATCTATTTAGTAATCTGTCTAGATAATATACTGATACTCTTGTGCACAGCTTTGATAAGTTTCTTTGGATTTAGCTCTAAATGCACAAATCAAATGTTCTAATGTTCCACATCAAACAAGAATGATTTAAGAACATATATAGTATTAAGAGAGCATCAGTTCTTTATTTGGTTTTTACATGAATGACAAAATCTAGTCTTTTTCAATAAATATGATGTTGGGTATTGACTTCAGCTAGTTATGAAACAGTATGTTACTGACTAGAAATAATCAATACTAATCAAATGATGTCAAAAGTTATACATCTCTATAGTGATCTTAAATGTGTTAGTAAAAATGCATTTTATGAAAAACTACAATGAAATATTCAAATGATAATAGTTTGTGGGTTTTGACCTATTTTTTTTTACTTATCTTTAAACTGCCTTACAGTTCCTACAGTTTTGACGACAAAACCACACCGATATTATATTTTGAAATAGATGTCTAAAATAATTATTAAACCAATATGATTAATATGATTGATCTTTAAACTTCTAAATTAAATACTGCCTCAACCACTTTTGGATCTCCCTTTGGGGCCTGATACATTCGGCTTGAATTCAGGGAAACTGGGTATTTAATAGGCAAAATATTTAATGTCTAATACTAGAAAATTTATTATTAGAAGTTAAAATTAGAATGTTTCTCAGGTATTTAATGTATTGAAAATTGAAATGAGGAAAATCTTTTCCAGAGATGTAAAGGGAAAAAAAGTTTATTTCATGAGGCACCTTCATAATGGAAGTTCAGTTTTAAAGACAGAATGAACGTTCAGTCAACTTCAGGATTTGTTAACTACTCTTCAAAATATTACAATCTATACGGTTGAGATGTTTTTTAATTTGCACTAAAATGTTAATGAGAATTTCCAGTTTCCAATTCTGCAGGCAAGGAGCTTCAAAGTCATCACATCATCTTAAGGACCAATAAAAATGTGATTAAAATGAAAAATTAGCAACTCTTCTTAGATCAATAAGAGAAGACAGAAAGGTAATCACAGAGAAATACACAATAACGGAGCAGACCCCCTCATGGGAACAAATACAGGGCAGAAAAATCTGAACTCCAATTGATGAATTGCTGGAGGCTAGGTGTGGACTAGTCTGAGAGTTGAAAGCACCAGCAGGACTAGGAGGGATCCCCATGCTTTTGTCAGTCTTACCTCTAGGAAACACACTGGATCCTCACAGTAAATATTGGAGAAATAGACCCTCATGCTTCTGTCAGAGGGAGGGAAAAAGGAACCATTTTGAAATATGTCACAGTACGTTACTCTGTGACGTACTCTGTACAAGGTCTGCTCTCAGGAAAAACTAGCTTAACATGCTGAGGCTTTATCAGAGCCTAATTAATCTAAGGGCAGGGGAACAACCAACTCCAGATAGCTCTATCCCTCCACTTGGAAGAACACCCAACTCCAGCTCTCTCTAGCCATCCCATGCCACATAAGGGAAGGGGGGAAAAAACTGAGAAACACTTATGAAATACAGAATCCAGAGACCTAGGCTTACTGAAATCTGAAAATGAATGATAGGAATGTAGGTCATTCCCCATTTTATAATCAAAGGCCTATTTCTAGTAGTTCCTTTTGTCTACTACTTTATATCTGGTAATCAAGAAAAAAATTACAAGGCATACTGAAAGGTCAAAACATAGCTTAAAAGGAAAGAGCAAGCCTGTGGTCTGAACTTTTGTATTTCTTCCCAAATTTGTATGTTGAAACCTAATCTCCAATGTGAGGGTATTAGAAGGCAGGGCAGTTATGAGGTGATGAAGGCTCTGCCCTCATGAATCAGATTAGTGCTTTAATGAAAGAAGCCTGAGATAGATTCCTCAACTCTTCCGCTATGTGAAGACACAGCAAGAAGATACCATCTAAGAATCAGAAAGCTGTCCCTGACCAGACACTGAATCTTTCAGTTTCTTCATCTTGGACTTCCCAGCCTTCAAACTATGATAAATAAATTTTTGTTGTTTATAAGTTATATACATTATGATATGTTATTATAGCATCCCAAACAGACTAAAACAGCAAGTGTCAGAATCAGATTTAGCAGGGTTATTGGAATTATAAGACAGGGAATTTAACATAACTATTATTCATACTTAAGGACTCTAATGGATAAATAGGCAACATGCAAGAGCAAATAAGCACTGTAAGCAGGGAGATGAAAATCTTAAGAAGCAAGAAGAAATGCTAGGGATCAATAACACTATAATAGCATAAACATCTTTTGCTATGGTTTGATTTCCTACTCCAAAGCTCATGTTAAAGTGTAATTGACATTGTAACAATATTAAAAGAAGGGAGTTTTAAAAGATGATTAGTCAAAGAAGCCTCTCTCCTTATGGATGGGATCAATGCCAGTACAAAAGGGAAGTTAGGCTCCCTTTTCCTCTTTCTCTTCTGACTTATGCCATGTATGACACAATAAGAAGGCCCTTGCCAGAGGCAGGCACTTTGATCTTGGACTTCTCAGCCTCCAGAACTCTGAGAAAAACTTCTGCTTATTATAAAGTAACTAGTCAGGCTGGGTGCAGTGGCTCATGTCTGTAATCCCAGCACTTTGGGAGACTGAGGAGGTTGGATCTTTTGAGGTCAGGAGTTCAAGACCAGCCTGACCAACATGGTGAAACCCTGTATCCACTAAATACAAAAATTAGCTGGGCATGGTGGCAGGTGCCTGTATTCTGAGTTACTTGGGAAGCTGAGGCAGGATAATTGCTTGAACCCAGGAGGTGGAGGTTGCAGTGAGCCAAGATAGCGCCACTGCACTCCAGCCTGGGTGACAGAGTGAGACTCCCTTTCAAATAAATAAAGTAACCAGTCAGAGATATTTGGTTATAGTAGTAAAAAAAAGAACTAAGACAACTTTGATGGGTTCATCAGGAGACTGATGTGGCTGAGGAAAGAATCTCTGAGCTTGAGGATATATTACTAGGAACTTTCAAAGCAGAACTGCAAAGAGAACACAGATTTAAAAACAGAATAGAATATCCAAGAACCTGGGACAACTACAGAAGTTGAAAATTGTTTGAAATGGGAATACCAGAAGGAGAGGAAAGAAAGAAACAGAAGAAATACCTGAGATGATAATGAATGAAAGTTTCTCCAAATTAATGTCAGACACCAAAAGACAGATACAAGAAGCTCAGAGGATACCCAGCAAAATAAATAAAAAAATGAGTTTAAAGAATCTTACACCTGGCATGTTCTGAAACTGCAGATCGAAGATACTCTGAAAGCAGCAAGGAGTGGGAGATGGTGGTAGATAACTTAAGTACAGAGAAGCAAAGGTGAGAATTCCATTCAATTTATTCTCAGAAACCATGCAATCAAGAAGAGAGTACAGTGAAATATTTAAACTGCTGAGAAAAACAAAGAAAACTAGCGACCTAGAATTCTCTACCTGTGAAATTATTTTTCAAATGTGAAGGATAAATCAAACTTTTTCAGACAAACATTTAGAAAAGCTGCTGTCAGGAGATCTACCCTTCAAGGAACGTTAAGATAATTTTTTTATGAAGAAGGAAAATAATATAGTTTAGAAACTCAGACCTGCAAAAATAAAGAAAGATATTAAAAGGAATAGATGAACTTAAAATAAAAGCTTTTTTATTCTTAATGGGTCTAATAAGCAATAGTTTGTTCAAAATAATTGTATCTACAATGTATTTAAATACATATGCATATATATGCATATATATATACACATTATATGTGTGCTTGAATAGAAGTGGAATAAATGCCAGAAATGATACAAGATATGAGAGGAAAAACTTAGGATTATTTTGTTATTATGGGATACACACAGCACCCATGAGGCAATATAGTGTTATGTAAAAGTAGAATTGAATTAGTTGTAAAAATGGCAACTCTAGGGTCATGACACACACACACACACACACACACACACACACACACACACCCCATATCAAACATTGTGGGTTTTAGTAAAACTAGTGTTTAGAGGAAAATTTCTAGCATTGAATGCATATGTTAAAAAAGATGAACTGTCTAAAATCAGTCATTAAGCTTCCACCTCAGGTAAATGAAAAAAATTTAAAAAATTAAACTCAAAGTAAGCTGAAGTCAAGGAATAACAATTATTTTAAAAATAGAGAAGAAGCCAGTAATATTGGAAACAGGAGATCAATAGAGAAATATCAGAGAAACTAAAAGCTCATTCTCAAAAAAGATTAACGAAATCAATAAGTCTCTAAGCAGACTAAGATAAACATGAAAGAGGACACAATTTTTAATATCAAAAATAAAAGAGGGACATCACTATAGATCTTATGAATATAAAAGGATAACCAAGAAATACTATACACAACTTTTCTGCACACAAATTTGATAATGTTGATGAAATAGGCCAATTCTTTGAGAGAGAGAATCTGCAAAAACTCATGCAAACAATTGACATTCATAATAGGCCTATATATATTAAAGATATTGAATCAATAATTAACACTCTTCCAAAAGAGAAAGCATAAATCCCAGATGGGTCCAATAGTGAATTCTAACAAACATTTAAGGAAGAAATTATTCCATTTCTCTATAATCTATTTGAGAAGATAGAAGCAGAGGGAATACTTCTTAGCTCATTCTATGAGGTCC
>NW_012121043.1:9604090-9608525 GCF_000951035.1 Colobus angolensis palliatus | reverse complement strand
GTTAAGAGAAAATAAAAATGCCAATGTTTTACAATACTGAGAATATTATTGAGAAAAATCTATCAATTGTAGAAAAACATTTATTTGTTCAATAATTATTCTCATTATTTTTTAGAATATATGCATTGGTTCAAAGATAAGCAAGAGACATGCAAAGTTGCTTTGTTTATTGTTTAAAGAAAATATGGACTATTCAGGCTGTTAAGACAGAAAACGAGAATATCATAGTTGATGCCTTTTTACCCCTACTCTCCCCCACACACAAAGGGGAGAGCACTCAGTTGCATAGCAGGTAGATACTATTGGGGTGTATTTTTTTAAATAAGGGGAAAAAATAATAATTTACTCTTTTGTCTCCAAAATTCTGTCAATTTTAACCACCCCTATATATCAGGCACTTTTCAAGGTTGAGTGTACAGCAAATAACAAAAGAGACAAATATTCCTGCCCTTCAGAAGCTTATAGTCCAATGAAGGAGACACATAATAAATGAGATGAATTAGAACATTTATACCAATTAAATAGTCATAAATGTTAAGAATAAAAAATAAAGCAAGGAAAGAAAATCTGGGTTGGGAATATGTTCAAGTAAGGCTTTATGAGATGGCAACATTTGAGTAAGACATGAAGAAAGTGAAGATGTGAGCCATATAGATGGATGTAGGACAAGTATTATTAGCAGAAGTGACAAGTACAAAATCCTCAAGTCAAAAGCAGACCTGACAGTCTTTCAGGTTGCAAGATGGAGTCTAGTGTGTTTAGACACAATGAGCATGGGAAATTATTATACCTGTGATTATGGTCAGGGAAGTTGACGGGACTTTAGACATCATTTAAGAATATATAGTCTCAGTGTATTTTTTGCTATTATAATGGAATACCTGAGACTGGCTAATTTATAAACAATGAAAATTCATTCCACACAGTTCTGGAGACCATAGAAGTCCAAGATCAAGGCACCAGCAAGCTTATTTCTGATGAGAATCTGGTCTCTGCTTCCAAGTTGAATGTTGCCACCTCCAGAGGGCAGGAATACTTGTGACTTCACATGGCAGAAGGCAGAAGGACAAAAGAAGGATTAATTCTTTCTGTCAATCCCTTTTATAAAGGCACCCATTCTTGTTGGTGAGGGGAGGAGTCCTCGTGACCTCTTAAAGGCTCCACCTCTTAATACTATCACATCGATCATTTAAGTTTCAACATCTAAATTTTGAAAGGGACACATTCAAACCTAAGAATATATATGTGTGTGTGTGTGTGTGTGTGTGTGTGTGTATTCATATACATATATATGAATTGGGTTATGTGATGTAATTGTGTGGTCTGGCAGGTCTGAAGTTTGTCAGCAGCTCAGAAGACTGGAAACTGAAGAGGAAATTGTTAGATAAATAGGCCAAAAGTGGCCGCTGTATACTGGTCCTTAACTTACTTAGCTCTCCACAGAAGGCAGAACTGTTACCCCAAAGCCCTGAGACTTCAAAAGGCTATCTACCACCATTCTATCAAACCACCTGCTTTAGGGCCAGTGGGTAACATGGCAACACCGGTGAATTCTATGATCACAGATACATTGGACATTTAATTTTCTGTGAAATGAATTTCTTTTTCAGTAGCAATGCTCTATAAATACCATGTGAGTAGATATGACATTTTGTACGTGAACAAACGGTAGGTTTGCCAGAGGCACTGCATGTATGGAAGGCAAATCCATACCCATAGTAAGTGTCCATTACCTTAAGAACAAAACACCCCTGTTTCCATGATGGAAGAAATCCAATATAATCAACTTGCAAACCAGGTAGTTGTCTGATTAACCCAGGAAATAGTGCCATCTCAGGAACTTAGCGTTCATTACAGTTGCTGGCAGTGGCTATAGCCAGGCCAGCCTTGGTGAGTAGAAGTCCATGTTGCTGAGCTCATCTACAACCTCCATCCCTGCAGTCATTTGAATTGCAATCATAAAATATTCATGTTTTAATTTTACAGTACAACTTGAAATCATTATACATGATTAGAATATTATGCTAAATGCCTAAGAAAATTTGGAATTTTCCATTTGGGAGAAATTTAGTTCTGGTTACACTTGCTAGTATTATGTCCCCTAAATTAAATTATCATAATAAGTAAATAAAGTAAATAATTACAAAGGATAATTATTATAGTGCATATAACAACTAATTATTTTTAAAAATTTAATACTAAATAGATACAAGTTTTCAGTAAGTTGTTTATTCAGACTGCTAGATATACTTTATGAAATATGTATACCTTTAATAAATAAATGCATAACTTTAGAACATATATGATCAAGGTTGCTTTTTTGTTATTAACAAATCTTCTACCTCATTCTCTGAAAATATTTTCAGTATTGAACAAACTGTTCATGTTCACCTCTAACAAGGATTTTGATTAAGTAAATGAATTATTTAGTTGAAGGAATAACGTCTGCTTTCTACTGTATATTAGAAAATTATATAGTTGTATATATTAAATTGAGTTCTGGCTGCTACTGTTTGTTAGCGTTATTATGAATAATCTTTACAATATTATTTATAATAATAATTCCCTTAATTGGAAATTAACCAAAATCTATGTTAAATAACAAAAAGAGTAATCTAGATGACAGTCTAGTATATGTACCAAACTTTTGGTAAATTCATCAGAAATAACTGATTTTGTGTGTGACAAAGCAGGGGAATTAAAAGGGTCTCATGTTTTTGCTTGAGAGGCTGAGGAGTTGAGGACTGAAGATTATTGTGATGAGGAAGACTGAAGAGAAAAGCAGGGAAGAGTGTGTGTGTGTGTGTGTGTGTGTGTGTGTGTGTAAAGGCAGTGGGTAGGAATTAACGTTTCTGCTTTTAGCGTGTAAATTTTATGTGACTATTAAGAATGTGAGTTGTAGATGTAAGAAGAAAAGTTAAGCCTGAGGAAACTGTTTGGGCAAAGTTTTCTACTTATAGCATTGTATATAGCATTTTAAATCCATGAGACTAGATAGAATTTCTTAACGATAACTTTTAGGTAGAAATGATAGAAAGTCTCACACAGCCACATTCACAGGTTACAGAGAAGATAGCAGTTACAGAGAAGATAGCGGATTCACAAAGAAAAAAAAAAATGACAGTCAAATAGGAAACCAGAATACCCCAAATTCCGAAGAAAGTATATATTTTTAAAAAGCTGTCAAACTGTTTTACAAAGTAATTATACCATTTTATATTTTCACCAGCAGTGTATAAAATTTCAGTTCCTCCACATCCTAGCTAATACTGGGTATGACCAGTCTTTTAAATTTTAGCCATCTTCGTAATGTAGGGATATATCAGGGTTTTATTTTTCATTTGCCTACCATCTAATGGTATTGGGTATCTTTTTATGTAATTAAGTTGCAATGCATATGTATTCTTTGGTGGAATATCTGTTAAAACCTTTAGTTTACTTTTTTATTAAGATATTGTTTGTCGAGTTTTTAAAAAATCAACTTTTTAAAAAATCCAACAATTTAGTTATTTCAACAATAAGGGCTATTCAGGTCATCTAATCTTGCCAGTGGACTGTTTCCACGTGTAAAATTTTATTGTCACACAGACAAATCGATTCCTGCTTTCATCCTACGACAACAGATTTGAAAAGTTGCAAGAGAAATTTAAATCTGCAAAGCCTAAAATATTTATAATATGATCCTTTATAGAGATAGTATTTGAATTCCTGATTTACCTATTCAATTGTTATAAATCAAATCTTCCTATTATATTGTTCCTTTTTGTCAATATTTTATTGTTGCATCTTCTAAAAACAGAAGGTTACTGGATTAGGGTCATATTTTAATCTGCTTTTATAAATCTACTTTTCAGGGGATAATCTTTATCATTTACATATTTTAGGATTGATTATGCATATATTTGAATACACTTTTACCAACTTTTTATTTTTAAGTCATGGTCTTCCTCTTATTTTCCCATTATCTATTGCCTTCTTTTAATTGAATTAAGTTTTATTGTCCCATTGTTTTTTTCCTCACTAATCTAAAATATGGGTAATTTTTGTTCTTTTGGAACACATCCCTGATATGTTAACATGTAATACTAAATTAACAAAGTTAAAATCTTTTATTATGATCTTTATTAGCCAGCCCCAAAATATAAGGTCTTTTAAGTATTAAATTTCTGTTTTGTCTTCCTCACTTCACATGCAACTGTTTTCCATTATAGTCATGTACTGCATAATGACATTTTGGTCAGCAATGGACAGCACACACAACAATGGTTCCTTAAGACAATAACTACAGTATTTCACTGTAATAATATAAATTCATATTATAAACAGTTTGAAATAAAGAGAAAAAAATCCTCCCAAATAATACCAAAACATGTTGTGTTTGCAAGAAAAAAGTTGGGAGAATATTTTTACTAGACAACAGTCTTCCAAATGTCAT
>NW_012121043.1:9496433-9604040 GCF_000951035.1 Colobus angolensis palliatus | reverse complement strand
ATTATATATGTCTATATTACAGTAATATAGAGTATATAATAAAATATATGAATTTATATTTTAGTAAAATATAATATAGATAATTTAATTATTTGTATTAGTAAATAATTTAATATTTACAATTAAGTTAACAATTTAATTTACAATATAAATTTATATCATATTATTTATATTATCTTAACATAAAGTTATCCAGTAGAAATAATTACAGTATTTTTTACTATAACTTTTCCATGCTTAGATATGTATAGATACACAAATACCATTGTGTTACAATTGCTTACAGTATTCAGTATAGTGACATGCACAAGTTTGTAGCCTAGGAGCCTTAAGCTATAGTACAGATCCTAGGTGTGTAGTAGACTATATCATCTAGGTTTGTCTAAGTACATTCCACGATATTCATACAATGACAAAATCACCTAACAGCATACTTCTCAGAACGTATCCTCATTGTGAAGCGAAACATGAGTGTACTTTTAGTATGGCATTGTGATAAAAAATATAATGGGATTATTTCCAATAAAGTATATGTAAAACAATGAATTGTATTTCTTCACTGTACAGCCTAGCCGGAAAATTTTCTCTGTGGATTTCCTTTGAATTTGAAGAAATATTTCAAATTGATGTCCCAAGTGAACACATACATAATTTATTTGGCCTTTAAAACAGTCTAAGTGCATTCAATCGAATTATCTTTCCAGTGTTTAAAATGGCACCCCAGAAGATCCATTATGGAGAGTTCTATTAGTTTCTATTATACAGAAACCACTTTTAAAGCAAATTTGATGATAATTTACATTTCAATTATACTATTGTATTGATTCTGATTGATTACACAGACCTATATGTAAGGTAGTTGTTATGTAGACAAAAGAAAAAATGTATGTAGACTTACAATTATTTGCTGGTTTTTAATGAGACTCTATTATCCAAGACAGATTCAGATCTATATATAAAATTACTAAAAATAATTTCTTTCCTTCATCTGAATTTCTGAACGTAATAGTTCATAACAGATTCTGAATTTTTATAGGATAAAGTATGTAAGCCCCAGAATAAGCATTTTATATTCTGCTGCTTAAATCATCACTTAACTGGAGGTTATTGATTTTCAATGACAAACTGCACTATGAATCACAAGAAGTACTGTCTAAGAAACACACATATACAAACACACATGTGCACATACAAATACAAACTCTATTGTGTGCCTTTGAGGAACAGAAACAAGGAACAAGCTTAAAACAAGAAAATAGAGAACCCTGTAGTTAGCTTTTTTGTTGTTGTTTAAGAGTTTTTATCATCTCAGAGTGTTTCCCTTGAGAAACAGATAGTTAAAATCAAAAGTTCCACAAACAGAAGATGAAAGTAAAATGATTAAATGCTGAACAAAGTAATATAAATAAATTTAAGCATCCTGTCACTAGAATGTCTAATAATAGAACCATTTTA
Organism: Colobus angolensis palliatus; assembly: GCF_000951035.1. NCBI lineage: Eukaryota > Metazoa > Chordata > Mammalia > Primates > Cercopithecidae > Colobus > Colobus angolensis. The sequence continues at coordinate 9,602,585 of NW_012121043.1, read as the reverse complement.
TGTAGCATTCTAGAAATTTCTGTTTTTCTGAAGTGTTTTTCCTACGTATCAGTTTTGAAATAATGCAAAACAGAAAGCAATCAAAAATGCTTCTCTGAAAAGATTAATGAAAGAGTACAAGATAAAAAGATTACTAATAAAAAATAAAATATAATTTTTTATACTACTAAAATCAGAAACATAAGAAAATACTATGGATAATTATTGAGGATGCCTTTGAAACATAGAGAAAATAAGTAATTTCTAAGCAAATATATATCATTAAAATTAATCTTGAAAAAAGCAGATGCTTCAACAGCAAAATAGCACGGAAAAGACTTGAAAGGCAATTAAAGGTACTTTATTGAAATAAAGACACCAAGACTACATTATCTGAAACTGAGAAAATGTTAATTTATGAATATTTTTCTCCAAAATATTTAAACTATTTTAGAATATATTAAAATAAAAACTTCAATTTATTGTATACATTAGCATTACACTAATTTCAAAACCGCGAAAAGACAGCGATATATATGTGTGTTCAATTTCCTCATTTCCAAAAACATATTTTAGTCTCTTTTCATAATATATATTCTATAATGCTGTTTCAACTATACTGCTAAATGCTGTTTGAACAACACTCATTAATTGATAAACTATACATATCAAAATCTAATATAAGATTATAACTGTAAGATAGAGAATAAAGGTAATTAATTGACAATAATATATTTCAACATATAAAGAACGAGTGAAGGCTTCACTAGGAAAAAAGCCAGTTTTAAGTGTTCAGATTCAGATATCTATGTCTAAATGAAGAATCACCATAAATATACAGTTAGAGGCCAGACTCAGTGGCTCATGCCTGTAATCTCAGCACTTTGGGAGACCAAGGCAGGTGGATCACTTGACACCAGGAGGTCGTTGCCTGCCCAACATGACAAAACCCCGTCTCTACTAAAAGTACAAAAATTAGCCAAGTGTGATGGCATGCACCTGTAATCCCGGTACTTGGGAGGCAGAGGCACAAGAATCACTTGAATCCCAGAGGCGAAGTTTACAGTGAGCTGAGACTGCACCACTGAACTCCAGCTTGGACAATAGAGCAAGACTCTGTCTCAAAAAAAAAAAAAAAAAAAAAAAAAGAAGTTACAAATGTAGCATAATAGAGTTGGGTTCGACTATTTACTCAAAACCCATTTTTGATATTCCTGTTATGAAGGGATTTTAGGAAATAATCAGGAACTTTTAGTTTGAACGAAGTAACTAAGTAAGTTACAGTATCTCTTCAATTCTTTCAAAAATCAATTTATTTAATAATTCACCACTAAGAAAACGACTATAGGAGGCTCTCAGCCACAATTAGATATGCATAAACTCTGAGAAAATTTTCCATCATGTATTAGAAGAAGAGCATTACGCTATAACCAAGTAAAAGTATGATTTTATTAATAAGCCTTAAAGTATAATTTGAATAATTTCAAAAGTCATTCCTAGTAAACATTGTACATTAAATTAAACAAAAAACATTTATCAGATGATAAAATGTCTTTGCAATATCAGCAAAAAGCATGATTATAAACAGTGACATTCCTAAATTATTTTCAAGATTATAGAAAGTAGTCATTAATACATATTATTTTCATTGTTTATAATACTGAAATGGACATTCAATATTGAAGGAATTCCAGATGATAAGTTCCAGAGCATTTAGAAAGATAATAAAGTTACACGTTAACCCATAAGACTATTCTCTACATTCTAATGATTTAAAAAATTAAATAGAAATTTTTTTAAAAAATTAAATTTATTGGAATTAATAAAGCATTTAGATAAAGTAGTTAGAGGGTTCTATACTTGATTTTCTACAAAATAAAAATAGCTTCTTGGCCAGATAATATGCTAGCTATGTCTACAACTTTTATTGTGAAATATTTTAGAAAATGATCCCATAATCTTATAGGTTATGAAATCTCTGACAATCAGGACTTTCTTAGAAATGAAAACACTACTACCTCAGAAGTCTGAATGTTTAAAAAATGTCTACTTTGAACTTTTTTATTTTTTTGAGACAGAGTCGTGCTCTGTTGCCCAGGCTGGAGTGCAGTGGCACAATCTTGGCTCACTGCAAGCTCCGCCTCCCGGGTTCACGCCATTCTCCTGCCTCAGCCTCCCGAGTAGCTGGGACTACAGGTGCCCGCCACCACGCCTGGCTAAGTTTTTGTATTTTTAATAGAGACGGGGTTTCACCGTGTTAGCCAGGATGGTCTGGATCTCCTGACCTCGTGATTCGCCTGCCTCAGTCTCCCAAAGTGCTGGGATTACAGGCGTGAGCCACCGCGCCCGGCCTACTTTGGACTTTTTAAAAGAGCTAATGAATTGGAAAGACAAAACGCTGGAATTTCCTCTTAGCACCTGCAAATTTTGAAAAGATCCAAGAAAATATTCTTCAAATGTTGTCTATAAGAATTTAAAGCATGTCTCTAAGAGATTTAAATTACTTCAGTACCAGGTGGTAGAGAATAATTTTATTTTGTCTTTATCAGAGATACAAACTTGTAGATTAGAAAAAGAATTTACATATAATCTGATTCAAGCACTTCTCGCTACAGGAAAAAATTCAAAACAAATAAAATATTATGTATGTGTATATATTATATGTTAGGTAATTTGGTTCATTCTATATAGATTTATTTTATTGTATTGTATTATTTTATTTTATTTTATTTTGTTTTTGAGACAGAGTCTCACTCTGGTCACCAGGCTGGAGTGCAGTGGTATAATCCTGGCTCACTGCAACCTCTGCCTCCCAGGTTCAAGCAATTATCATGCCTCAGCCTCCCAAATAGCTTGAATTACAGGTGTGTGTCACCAGTCCTGGCTGATTTTTGTATTTTTAGTAGTGATAGGATTTCACCATGTTGGCCAGGCTGATCTCGAACTCCTGGCCTCAAGTGATCTGCCTGCTTCAGCTTCCCAAACTGCTAGGATTATAGGCATGAGTCACTGCACCTGGCATATATAGATATAGTTTAAATAAAATGTTCAAGGGTCATGGAGCTCTCTGTAAATTTAGAATTTATTTTCAAGTAAATTTTCTACCTTTACCAGAATTTAATAGAGCATCCTATTTCTTATGACTACTTTGGATGCTATCCATACACTAAAATATTGCAACTCCAATTTTTACCTTGAGCTGTAGCTCCTCATTTCCAACGTTAGTGTTTAAGTGTTTAACAGGCATCTCAAAGGCAGTTTTCAACTGTAGCATTGAATGGTAACTGTTATGTAATATCCACTCACCTTTCCTTTAATTATTTACGTTCTATTCATTTATTCATTTACTCATTAACTAATTAGCACTTATTATGTGATAAGTAGTCTTGTAGGTACTAGGGTCCTAGCACACAAAACAACAACTGTTGTAAAAGAGTTCTAGTATGATAGATATGCACAAAACTGGACAAATAAAGGAATTCTAATATAATGAATGTGGATATATGTAATGAAGAAAAATAAATAAAGGTAAAAGAATTGAGAATACCGTTTAGGAGAACAGCATGTATCATAGTTAGTCTAGGCTGCTAAAACAAAGTACCATAAAATGGAGTGCCTAACAACAACAGAAATTCATTTCCCACAGTTATGGAGGCTGGGAGTCTGAGATCAGGATGCCAGCGTGATTGGTTCTGGTGAGGGCTTTCTTCCAGACTGCTACTAAGTATCCTCCTCATGTGACAGAAGAGGGCTAAAGAGCTCTCTGGGTCTTTTTTGTAAGGGCACTACTCCCATTCGTGAGGGTCTCCACAGTCGAAACTCCCAAAGGTTCCAGTTCCCAAAGACTACTTCCTAATGCCAACACTTTGAAAGTTAAGATTTCAACATATGAAAGGCCAGGCGCGGTGGCTAATGCCTGTAATACCAGCAGTTTGGGAGGCCAAGGCAGGCGGATCACAAGGTCAGGAGTTCAAGAACAGCCTGGCCAAGATGAGGAAACACCATCTGTACTAAAAATACAAAAAAATTAGCCGAGTGTGGTGGCGGGCGCCTGTAATTCCAGCTACTCGGGAGACTGAGGCAGAGAATCGCTTGAACCAGGGAGGCAGAGCTTGCAGTGAGCCAAGATCGCGCCACTGCACTCCAGTCTGGGAGACAGAGTGAGACTCCATCTCCAAAAAAAAAAGATTTCAACATATGAATGCTGTGGGGCACAAATGCTAACACAAGTGGTTGGAATCTGGAAATATTTTGAAGTTAAGACAACAGAACATAAACACTAGAGCTAGTATGTGAGGAAAAATATCAGTAATAACTCCTGATTTTTTAGCCTGCATAACTGGAAGAATGGAATTCTCAATAAATGGTAGGTATAGCACTGCAATTAGAGAAGTTTGGGATGAAAGATTACAAATTTTGTGTGAGATGTATTAAGTAATATATTAATCAAATAATACATATTAAATATTTGTTTAAAAAGTATATTTGATGTATTATACTGAATCTTCAATCAATAGAAGATTAGTAGAAATCTTGAAGATTCAGTAGAAATGTCAAAGTTTTAGTAGTAGAATCATGATTTCATTAATGGCACCAGTCTACTTTGCCAGAAAATTCCTTAGTTTCTGAGACTATGTGGTTGCCATCTTTTTGCCCCTCTCCACATTTTTCTTCTTCCTGCCAGGAGCACAAACATGATTTGTAAAACAATAATGGTTATATATTTCAATTTTATGCCTACTGGAGGCAGCTTTGAGTATGGACAGCCAGACACAAGAGGTGACGCAGTAGAAGGTCTGAAGGAAGTTGGATCCTTGCTAACATCATGAAACTGCCATGCTAGACCTGTGTTGCCCTCCTACTGACTTCATTTCATGTGGGAGAAAAATATGCTTCCATCTCAATTAAATAATTTTCTTTACCTTATTTTAATAGAAGCTAAAAAGAGAAAGCTTAACTAGTACAGTTCACCAAATTTAATCTACTTCTTCATAATCATTATTTTGTCCTACTTGCTAATTAATAATTAGTTAGAAAGCTTGATTCTTTTCAGTTTTTCTCTCTGTTATCATGCCTAAATCAAATCAATGAAAAGGCACTGTGGCTCTATTAGTTGCACAATCAAATATCTAAAAAATAAATCAAATAATTCAATGACCCTTAAGACTTGGAAACAGAATTCCTGATTCTCCTCTACACCATGGCTTCTACTGCTCTTTCACTTTTTCTAGTCTCAATAACTAATCATTAAAGCTGTTATGAAAATATAAGAATTATACTTATTCCCTTTCATTATATCTTGTCAGCAATCTTGTCCGGTTATACTTATTTCCAAAATAGACCCCACTCTATTTTGCATGATCTTCATTTTCAATTATAGCATTTAGAGTATTGTCTGAATATGTCTCATTCGTTCATCTATTTACTTATTTGTTGTCTGTCTTCTTTCCCAAATAATATATCTTGTAAAATTAAGGTCTGTGACTGTCTTGTTAGCATCTATATCTCCAGGGTCTTAAGTGCTCAAAATTATTTGCATTTTATATATATATATATAATTATGTAGATAATCCTTTCTGCAAATAATTTATATATAATTAATATGTAATATTACTTTTATACATGTATATGTATATATAAATTAAGGAGGAAAGAAAGGAGAAGGGAAAAAAACACTGAGTTTTATACCTGATTATGACTCAGTTACAAACCTGAGATGACTGAGTAGTCACTGAATCAGACTAAATTTTTGTGAATATGATTGATAAAAATACTAAACTAAGAAGAATGAGAGTTCAGAATAGAAAACTAAATTAAGGTAGAGAAAAATTGCATTTCACATGAGTCTGTGACTAGAAAATAGGTAGATGTAATATGATTTTGAATAATTTGGTAGAGTGTTATCTCAGGAATATTTTCAATGTCTTTAAAACTCAAACCTTTTAAATGTGAGCAAAACCATAAAAATGTTAAAATAAGATTTTAGAATTTTCCAAAAACACTATATAGTTACACAAAAGGCAGCACAAGGTTTTCCCAGTACTTGATATCAGAGGGAAAAAGATAACCGGAATATCCAGAAATTATATAGTCCTTCATAGTAGAGCATAAATAAGTATATATTTCTGTAATATTCTCAATTATAATATTTCTGTAATATTCTGCAGCATTTCCATAATATAACTCACTGCAACTTGAAGATCCAGAGTTCTCTGATGTTATCAACACAGTCTTCTGCCTTTTCAAGTGACCTAAAGTTGTGAGTAAAGACTTTATATTTCTTCAGTATAAAATATAAGTGAAAATAAAAACCTGAATGTGGAACTCACTCTTCAGCTTATGCTGAAGGTAAACAATTGATGACACATTACAAATATTTTTCTCTTATTAATATTACATAACAAAATTACTAGTGTTCTTTACATATGATTACATCTCAGTTAAAATATTTGCTGAAAATACAAAACAGAAGAGGTTGAATACAAAAATCTAACCATTATAATTACCTTGTGTTACATGAACAAATATATAAGTTAATGCTTTAGAACTGTTGCAAAGAAAATAGTAATATATTAAGATATACTCTTGCTTTGAACTTGTGTGCCACTAAAATTTTAAATCCTATTCAAGTTTTTTTAAAAGTAGTATAAGTCATTATTAAACTATTCAAGAATGAGTTTAATCCTGAATCCACATACTTAATTGACTGTACGATATTAATTATATCTTATGTGAATTTATAGCATAATGAAAAGTCACAGTTAAAAATGTCTCCATGATGCAATTGTATACATGATTCTGCCTTTTGGTGTGGTTTCTTATTTACTCACCAATGTCTTGCATAAAAGGATAAATTTTAGCTCAAATTATTATATTATTTAATTTGACACATAGATACTTCAATATTGAGTTCTATTTGGGCCCATAAGAACTTACCTGGTTCTACCCTACCACTGAATAGAGGAACACTTTCTAATATTCAATTTAGATCTCCATCAGTAGTCTAGACTTTCCTATTTGTTCGAGAAATTCTTTTCCATATTTGGATTTGGCTAATTACTGTGCCAAAATTAGACCTCCTCTAATTTTTAAACATGTGTCCTACTGTAGAACTTCTCAATATTTTTTTGATAATTTTTCATGGGTTTTCCTCTCTTAGAAACATAATATGTATACGATGTCCTGTATGAGATTTCAGGGATCCAAGAGGAGGACAGCACAATCTCACCGTCTTCTTAAAATCTAGCCTGGGAACCAGTGCAGTGTCATTTCTTCTACATTGCGTAGTCCAGGCAAGTAAAAGGACAGGCTACCTTTACTTCTACATGTGTCAAGCTCCATGTGTGTAAAAGAAGAAAATGAATTGATAATTACCATCTTTTTATTCTATCAACCACAGTCTATTTTGCATTAAATTTTAATAAATCAAGTGTGAGTTGATAATTTGGGGAATAACAAAATATATATTTAATCAAAACGACCTCAAGAGGGAAAAGAAAATAGAATATCTAGATGGTACAAATAAAAATCAATAACAGGTGGTAGATATAAATCCCAAATACGTGTCATTACTTTAAATGTAAATGGACTAAAATATTCCATTATAAAACTAAGATTTCCAACTGCTAAAATAAGCATATCTGGCTTACAAGATGCACAAATTAAAACAGGAAATATTTAAAAATAAATAATAGAAAAGTATATTTCAGGAAATCACTCTTTGCAGCAAAGCTCTTGAAGTAAACCTAATGCACAAACCATTTCTAGAGAACAAGAGAATGATCACTTGAAGGGAAATAATAAATCAATTAAGAAAATATTACGTATTAAAGTTTTCACACACCTTATAACCTCAGAACAAGCAAAAAAAAAAAAAGAAACTCAGTTTATTTGGGTTTCTATATCAAACTCCCATAAACTGGGGAGCTGAAAAACAGCAAAGCTCTTGAAGTAAACCTAATGCACAAACCATTTCTAGAGAACAAGAGAATGATCACTTGAAGGGAAATAATAAATCAATTAAGAAAATATTACGTATTAAAGTTTTCACACACCTTATAACCTCAGAACAAGCAAAAAAAAAAAAAGAAACTCAGTTTATTTGGGTTTCTATATCAAACTCCCATAAACTGGGGAGCTGAAAAACAGCAGAAACTTATGTTTCACAGTTCTTGAGACTGAGAAGTCCAAGATTAAGACCAATTTAGTGTCTGGGGGGAGCCTGCTTTTTGGCTTATAGATGATACCTTCTTACTATGTCCCCAGATAGTGGAAAGGGTCTCTCTCTGGCCTCTTTAATAGCAATGTCAATTTCTGTAGTTTCTTTCTTGCTTTTTGTAGCACAATTCTTGCAACACAAAACTTAAACACAGTATTATTTAGCATTCAGATGTATATGAACTAGAATATTTATGAGAAATCCGGTTGTGTCAAACGTTTGATATTGTGGTAAACTCAAATATATCAAAATGCACAAAGCACTAGTCTTCCTCCATTACTGCTTAGAAAGATATGACTGTTTTCCATTTACAAATTAGAATCAGGACAAGTTAAATTTTTAAAAAAATTTGCATGTGAAACACTGTAATTACTTATTTATGTTAAAGGGAAATCTCACCAGCTTCTTTTATACACAATTGAGTATAAAATATTGCATGGAAGAAACAAGCAGCTCAATTGAAATTTTAGAAAAAAAAATCAAATAGATACCTTCAGGAATGAAAGTTGTTGAGGGTTTTTATGAGGCCAGGAAACTTTATCTCCCAAACCTAACCCACCAGGAAGACTCTGCTCCCATGATCTAAGAACCTCTTGATGGTCCCACCTCCTAATATTTTTACATTGCAGGTTAGGATGTCAACATATAAATTTTGGAAGAACACAAATATTCAGACCACAGCAAAACTAAAATATGAAATATTAACAATCATATCTAAAGAGAATAGAACAAAAATCAGCAAATTTATAGAAGCTCTGAACAATATAATTAAATAAACACACAATTAACAAAACCTATCTACTTGATATACACAACATAACAACCGACAATGGCAAAATACACATTCTATTCATGTTCACGTAATCACATAGTGGAAGATAGAGCTCAGTCAATTTGAGGCCTCAAAAACAGTCATAGAATGGTCTATGGCAATAGATAAATTAAGCTGGAATGTAATAACATGGTAAATGAACAACAACCAACTTATTGAAAATCAAACAATGCACTCACTAATATCTCAAAATCGAAGAAGAAAACCCAGTGGGAATAATAAAATACTCTGAGTTAAGTAATTAAAAATATATCAAAACTTGTGACAAACCAAAAGAAAAATTTATAATTGTAATGCATAAGATTAAAAAAGGCATATAAAAGAAGCTGCAGTTTCATCTCAAGAAGTTAACAACCACTGAACCTAAAGATACAAAAGAATAAAATAGAAACATATGATAAATAAAAATAAATATAGCCAATTTTGATTTTTTGAGAAGACTAAAAACATTGGCCAACATTAGCAGAATTATTGGTTAAAAAGTGAGAGAAGTAAAAAATACAAAAGTGAAAAGGAAATGTCACTACATATCAAAAATATATTCTAAATATAATAACATTTGAAAGAAATTTTCCCAATAATTTGAAACTTTAGAAGAAACGAAACAAATTTTAGAAATGCATATCCCTTAAAAACTGAAAGAAGCAATAAAAAGTTGAAATTTTTAATACTGATTTTAAGAAATGAATTTGTAATTAAAAGAATACCCCCCCCACCGCCAAAATCTCCAGGCCCAGATGTCTTCCCCTCAATCATTCCTTCCAAACATTTGATATGTATCTTATTTATTCTCTTTTAGAAAATAAGAGTGAAAGTTGTTGAGGGTTTTTGTAAGTCCAGGAAACTTTATCTCCCAAACCCGACATGCACATTAAAGGAATAGAAAAATACCTTTGAGACCCAGGATCTGGCCTGGGACTGGTGTTGCACTTTCAACAAGGCCTTGGTGTTCCTCCGAGTTTGTATGGCACTTGCCGTGATGCTCTTTTTCATAAATAATTCAGCATCAACATCAGACAAAGACTCTCTGTGAGTTCAGTGAATCAGACAAAAATGAGACCACTCCATATTCATGTGCAAATTTAGAGAAAACAGCAACTATGTACAAATACAATAGTTATCAAATATTTTTATCATCGGTCTAATATAAATTACCGCTGCTCCTTTATCCATGACAGCTTTAGCCTTACATTATTCTTCCCAGCTTCTACATAAGCAACACTGGGATACCCAATCATAGAGTTATCTTCACTTCCTGATAAAATCCAGTCTAGAACAAAGCACTACTTCCTTGAATCTATGAAAAATTCCCTAACACAAGGCAAATTGTTATAACAAATATTGAAAGGCTCTCAAATCAAAGCCGTTTGATTCCCGTGGTATGCATTCACCCTCATTGCTACAAGACAATAAACCCAACTTTATTCAAACACAGGTGTGGCCTCCATTTTACTTTTTTAGGACATTGATGCATCATAAATATTTGATCTTGGTATTTTGAATGTACTTGTAAAATGGTGTAAGTGTGTGTGAGATGATATTGGTGAACTAGGGGAAGGAAAATGCCAGCAATAGGAAACTGCTAAATGATTTTGTGGAGAGAAGTGTGATGATTGCCCTTGACTTTTCATAATTTCATAAAACCTCAACACTTAGATAGAATGCAATTTTTGTGTAGTACTATCTCAAAAATGAAGCAAAGTTCATTTCTTACTGACTGGAACTGACTGTATTTTATTTTTGTCTATTAAATTAATTCTAAGGCTCACTGGAATAACTGAATAGGTCAATTATTTAGCTTAAGCAATTTTATAGCAGTCTACTTCTTGAATATCTTATGTATAATCTTATTTATCCCAAAGCAGCTCTGTCATTGAAAATTATTTGATACACAAAAGAGGTAATTTGGACTGATTTTTTTTAAAAGGTATTTATAGTAACAAACTCAAGCCACTTCTCTAATTTCTTCCCACTCTCACATGGGCTTTTAACATTTCAATTATAATTTTGTCCCATGGCCTTCTCTGGATTTTTCCTGTGCTCTAAATACTCTTGTGGGAGATATTCTCATCTTTTTTCCCTATTCCACTTAGGTTTCTGCTCAAATGTGAGCTTCTCTGAAATGTCTTTTCTGAGCACCTGACCTACAGTGCCACCACCTCCAGTCACTCTCTATCTCCCTAACCATGTATGACCTTCTTTATAGCATTATTATCATTATATTGTCATATTATATCCTAGTACATCCTAAAAGCTTAATAAATATGAAATGATAAATTAATAAACTAAAAAAAGGTGGAAAATATTCACCATAGATGAAAGCAAGGATCATTATTGTTTCTATCTTCCTGTTAATTCTGAATCTACTGAAAGGTTTTCTAAGTTGCAGTTAGTGGAACAAAAACAAAATAAATTACTTAAACATGGAATCAGATTCCTTTAAATTCTATTCATTGTTTTTCACAGAGGATATGACATATGGTTTTTAGCTGATAGATATGTGCTAACCTGAGGACAAAATACTTTAAAAACAAACTTTAATAATATATTTTTGTTTATCAAACTTCAAAGTTTTACTGATAGCGAGAGGTGGAGCAGCTATTGGAACACAGGTTAATTTCGACACAATAGATGATCTTGAATATTCATTATTGTTTCTATTTACAGTAATGTTTAAGTCTTATAAGTTAATTAACAAAATAGCAACTTGCCATCTTATACTATATCACAAGATAAATTGAAGGAGATGTGCTGTTTACACCTTCCAGATGAAACTAAAATATGATAGATGAAATGTCAGAGCATTATAATAAATGCAGAGGCTAATAGACTATTAATCCTACTTGATATGTGATGTACCAAATTAAGAAAGATTATTTCTGCACTGCATCTACTTTTAAACTTTCTTCAGCACCCTTGGCAGTCAAAGACAGTAGACTTTAAGTTTTTCTTCCATACTTTATTTAACATAGGAAGTTGATGCACAGAATTTCATCATATATATATATATGCATCATATATATATATATGCATCATATATCTATATATGCATCATATATATATGAGAAGATCTTCTTTACTGCTTTGAGATATTTAAAGAATAATTTTTAAAACTTCAACTACTATCATATTTGTCATTATCTATAAATGATCAAATATATTCACCAAAAGGTATTGCCCTCACTTTTCTCTGTAGCAGAATGCTCACTCTTATTTGTCATATTAAGTATGCTTATATTATAAATACTTTTCTATTTTACATCAGTTTCCTATGGGCTCCATCAGCAAACATCTGCAAATTCCATTGTAGAATGGCACATATTAACTATTGTAGAGTATGTATTTAGACATGTACATTGTCATAAGCATGTAACATACAATATAGTACTTACTATTTGATATATAAAATTCAAGATTTCAGAATATTTTGATGTTCAATTTTAATTTTGTAAAAGAAATCCGAGAAACAATTTTTTCCAGGTATTAAGAAAATGGTCAAAGAATGATGAAAATAATTTATATTTAAAATATGTTAGCTGTTACTTCCATTGGATGCATTGAGAATTTATGTTCATTAATCCATCCTAAAACTACAGCATATCTAGTAATATATTAATTCAGTATATAATATTTCAAATAATAATTTACTGATACATGTATTTTCTGAGTGTGATGCTCCTGTTACTAACCTAAACATGATTGAATTGGAATTTTTATTATGAAGTAATTTCAGAAATTAGTTATGTTTATCTAATTTGACACTCATTACAAAATGCTGGATACCTTAGATCATACCACCATAGCAGTTGTGATATCCTGCGCTCCAAAAATCTTTTCTTTTCTGTTTCTCTTTGCCTTTTGATGGTCTCTTGGCTTTGTATGATCTCCTAGGATACACTGAAATTTCTATTATGTTTAAGGTTGTGTAATTCCAATGCATTTTTGTACTCAATCTGGAGTCCTGTAGACAAATATTTTCATTGTTATATGGGCAATGAATGATTTCTGAGGTTTAAACTTCAAAAATCCACACACAAATGTGGTTAGTCATTCAACTGGCTAAATAAAGAACATTTTTAAGTCTTGAATTCTCAAAACTCTAATCAAGGAGACCTAATTTTAATCTCAAAGAAGTGCAATTACAATGTGATTATAATGCCACATGGGGGAGCTTAATTTATCCTATGAAACTCTGATTCAAAAATTAATGCATGATTAAAAGACATCATCAGGGTAAATCATAGAAAATGGAAGCCTCAAAAGTCAGAAGTGAACAACTTTCTCAACGAAGTCCAAGATAGAGACACATTGTGTTCTCAGGAAGGGCAGAATTACTTCAGTAAGACTCATAATTGGCTGAGGAGAATATTCCTCTGCAGCGGTCACGTCACTTCTTTTTGCTCTAGACTGATACTTTCTAAGCATTCTTCTAATTATTAATTTGGTTTTCCATAAAGAGTGATGTTAATAAGAGTTGCCAATGGGGATAATATAATCACTGCAATTTGTGAAAAAGTGTATTTTTAATTTTATGTGAATGAAATACCAATTATAGTTATATACTTTAGTCTCTTAACATATTTTATTGCTATGTTTTCTCTCAAAGCATAATCAATTCTAAAATATAGACATGTTAATTATACATACAATATAGACATCTAGACTAGAGGATATGATACATACACAAAAACAATGTTGTAGTTGGGGTGAACCCTTATGTCCTAGCAGCGTGCTTTTTTAAATTTTAAGGATGTGCTTTAGATCCAGGGCTGGTTCACTGAATTTTATTCCAGGATTGTGAAAAACTTCAATATGAGTTATGTGTGCAAAGGAAATATAGTATAAAATGAATTTTAAGTACAGTGTCTGTACTATGTACTGACAGTTCTTTTGAAAATGTTCACTACATTTGGAATGACCTTGGTGTTTAGAAAAATTAAACAAAATTTCAGAGCAGTACAAACTGTCACCTCTCAATGCAAATCAAACATCTACTCTAATGAATGACTCTTACGCCCATCATACAGTTTCTGTGAATTGCGTATGCTGATGGTCTGCAGGATGTCATTTACATTTCATGATAAATAATAAAACATCTCTAGTGGCACAGCACTTCCATTATGCTCTCTATTATAGTCTGCGACCATGCTGAAATTGAATTTCAAGTTTAAAATCTACCCTGCCCTATTGCAGTTTTACAACTGAACTTAAATTATTTAAACATTTTTCACGGCACCTCTAAAGACCATAGACCAGAGTTTAATTGATAATAATTAGATAAAATATCTGAGAAAAGAAGCAAATTATGATAGATGAAAAATTGTTCTGATAAGAAATGAGTGGATTAGTTTATTTTTTACCTATAATATATTCACTAATCTTTCAAAGTATTGGTAAAATTAATTTAAACATTATATTGAATACCACATTTAATTTTGTTCTTTGATGCATAAAAAGTCATTTTTTTCTTCTAATTTTGAGTAATATTTCACTCTTTATTCAATTATGCCTAAGAATTTATATGATCCAAATAAACTATATGTGTATTTGAGCAGCAGTATTTCAAGGGGAATATGCCCTCCGTGATTTATTAGGAAGCCTTGTTAACTTATAAGCATGATTCATAGGTTACTGTGCTTAAAAGAAAAGTGTGTGAGAAGAAGGAAGTAGAGTCATTTTGACATAGGCTAATTTTCATTTTAGACTAAAAATGTTTGTTATCATACCTTATTAAATTTGGAAAAATTCCAACTGCTTTTCAATAATGTACTTTAAAAAAGCAATTTCATTTCTAGTCTTGGATTTCCTAGAGATTCTTTTGCTTGTTATTTTCTATGGGGTATTACCGTCAATTTTGATAAATGCTATATAAATCAATACATTACAAATTATTTCAAAATTGTTGAGATAGTAGTAGAGTTTAAATACATTATGGAAAGTACTTGCAAAGTCAATAATTAAGTATGTAATTCAGTCCTGGTTATGTTGTGGAAATAATTGTCTAAATTCATAAGAATAATAATGTCTATGTCAGTTAATTTTAAGAAAACAATTTGAATCTTTCATATTCCTCTTTAACAAAACAATTGTTTTATAGAGAACCTCACTTATTTAATTACCGATGCCTCTTTTATATGTGAAATGCTGAATTGGCATTCGGTTTGTTTTATTTCCATAGAAAATATTTATTATAGCACTGATGATAATTAATGACTCAGAAAGAGGCTCAGAGCTTTTATTCCTGGCTCCATTGAATAGTTTTAAACTTAATCAAGGGCAACAATAATAGCTCCTTCACCTCTGATTCAAAGTTTCTTAATTTTTAGCTTTTAAGACCTAATTATAAAAAAATTGATGGTAAGGAGTTTTAAATGTCTTCTAATTTATTTTGACTTTCCATTTTAATAAGTATTCTAGCAAGTCACTTTTATGGTCTGAAAACTTTTTTACATATGTAATTCAATTTACTTTTTGGCAACAAAATTGATTCAACATAAATTATATTACAGTATTAATAGTTTGAACCGAATATTGTTTACTGGGTTTTCAACAGCATACAAAGGTGTCAGATATTCCTTTAACCTATTTGGTGATTTCAATTTTTCACTATTCAAAGTAAATAGTAATTTGCACCTAAATATATCATGAAAAGTTTTCTTTATGATCATGACCATGCATTTTCTGGATGTACATATAGATTTCCTTTACTTTTGATAAAAAGTGCACCTTATTTTCATCCATATTAAGTAAAATCAATTGTTTTCTCATTTTTTCATGACTATACAAGTCAATGATAAATTTATAAATATGAGGAGTATATGGATAAATCATCCTATGGCCCATTTTATTAAAACAACTCTGAATGCCATTAGTTTCTGTCTCTTTCTGTCTTCTACCTCCCGGTCATTCTTTCTCTCTCCTCCAATCTTCCACTCATAACATTAATTTAATTTGAAGTAGTATCTATGAGAATCCTATGTGCATTAAAAGTCAGGAGATAGATACAGTATTTACCTTTGACTGTGATTTTCCTATTTTGCCAATTTGGAAAATTTCCTTTCATTAGTGTTTTTGTCATTGAAGTAGACAGGTTTGAATATGTATTAATACTAATTATTAATAAAATACATTCTTCTTATAATGTTATCTTCTTATATTTTTGTGCAGTAGAAAATAAACTTTGTTATAATTAAGGAAACCAAATCCAACAATGTAAACTGGACCAAAACAATATGGAATAAAATGTGTAAAATATGGCAAGTTTTTCATCAGTATAAGCTAAGTTATATGAGGGTAAGAATAACTCCATAATCTTGGTAGCTCTATAAACACATTTCCTATTCAGATAAATTTTGACATAGGTTCTTGTGATTCTCTAAAGTCACTATATTCAATTATTGAATTGAATTCAATTATCAAAGCAAAATTAGTTGCTTTAATTTTCAACTTGTTAAATTACATAAACAAGAAGACATTGGCTTGAGGCTGTCTCCTGACTAAGTTTCTATCTGTCAAACTGCACCTTAAGTTAGTACATAAATAAACTGAAACCTGATTTAGGAGTTCAGTTTTTGTAACACGTAGCTGGGTCTCAGCCAATCATTAGCAGACAAATTTCAGCTAATCACAAGCTTCCAACGGTTCAGACCATTTCCAAATAAGTCAAAGGCCTAGCTTTAACCATTCAGCTATTTCTACACTTTACTCTACTTTCTGCCTATAAATATTCACTGCATTTAGGAGATGGGAGCGCTCTGAACCTATATCTGGTTGTGAGTGCTGTCTGATTAACGGATTATTTTTCCTCTCAAATAACCTACTAAATTTAATGTCATCATAAGTTTGTCTTTTTTCATATAAATGTATGGGGTACAGGTGCAATTTCGTGGCATGCATTGATTACATACTGGTCAAGTCAGGGCTTTCAGTGTATCTGTCACTCAAATAATGTGCATTGTACTCATTAAGAAGTTTCTCATCATCTACCCACTCTTATCCCCTCATACTTCTACGTTTCTATTGTCTATCAGTCTACTCTACATCCATTTATGCACATTTTTTGTGCCCACTTAATAGTGAAAACGTGTAATATTTGTCTTTTTGTGTCTGACTTGTTTCTCTTAATATAGTAGCCTCCAGTTCCACCCACGTTGCTGCAAAATATGTGATTTAGTTTTTTCCTAAGGGTAAATCGTATTCCACAGTGTGTATACATCACATTTTCTTTTCAGTCATCCACTGATGAACACTTGGGTTGATTTCATATTTCTGCTACTGTGACTAGTGCTGCAATAAACATACAAGTGCATGTATTGTGTGTATCTTTTTATGTATTGATTTTTTTTTTTTTCCTTTGAGAGATATACCCGGTAGTAGGATTGCTGGATTGAATGGTAGTTCTATTTTTAACTCTTTGAGAAATTTCCAAATTTTCTCTACTCTTTGCCATGAAGGTTATATTAATTTACATTCCCACCAACAGTGTATGAGTTCCCTCTTCTCTGCATCCTCACCATCTGTTGTTTTTCGACATTTTAATGGCAGCCATTCTGACTGAATTAAGATTATATCATCCCGGTGTGGTTTTGTTATTCCTCTGATGATTAGTAATGTTGAGCATTTTTTCATACACCTGTTGGCCATCTGCATGTCCTCTTCAGAGGAAAACAAAAAGTCTATTCATGTCCTTTAACCACATTTTAATAGGGTTATTTTTGGTTTTTGTTTTGGTCATTGAGTTGTTTGAGTTTCTTGCATATTCTAAATGTTAGTCCCCTGATGAATGCGCAATATTTTCTCTTACATCTCATTGAGCTTCTTTACCATTAATATTATAAATTATTTATTTGAGATTTATATCTAGTTAGGGTCTATGGTTAGAGAATTAGTGTGTTTTCTAGAGGGTGTCCTATTACCTTGCTTTTGCACATTTCCTATGTCTTTCTATTGATTACTGTGCATCTGAAGCAACAGTCTCTCTTATTTTTAAATTTACTTTTGTTGGGGGTAGGTGCTTTCTTCTTGAAGTGTGTCTATGATGTTGGTTGGGTTGTTTGGATGTCTGGCTTTCCTTTTGGTGGATGCAGTGGTGAAGACATTGGATGACTGACTTGGCTATAGATAGCCTTATTGCCATCGGTATCAGTGTTTGCCTCAATGTGTTAGGTGTGGTTATTTGTGGAGGCTGCAGTGAAGTTGTGCTGAGAACTAGAATGCCAGATGGGTCCTTCTTTGTGTTTAAATGGTAGTGTTGATGAGCTGAGTATATCTATTTTTGTGACCAGGGACAGCATATGGTGGCACCTGTTTTGGTGGTTCCAGACGGGCCGACTCTTGGGTTTCTGGGTGACTTTCTCAGACTCTAATGATAGTAGTGGTGTACTGAGTGGGTGAGTGGGCTCTCAAGCTCCTGAGCAGCTAGGTTGACATGGGCGATGGTGATAGCGGTGGTAGTGAGAGACTTTTTAAGTTCCTAATCTCTGTGCTTTTGTGTTGGAAGTGGTTGCAATGGGTCATGTGGGCCAGCCTCCAGGTCAGTAGGTGGTGTTTTCAGGTAGAAACCAGCTAAGGTGGTAGCAGAAGAGTGTTTATGCCTGACCTCTGACCTCTGGGAGAACTGTTCAGGTGCCCCAGGAGGAGGGCTGGGGTGTGGATTCCTCAGAGGCCTATGTCCCACACTCAGTCTCAGAGGGTGAAGCAAACGTAGGATGATTTGGACCAGGCCAGCTTGAATTCAGACCCCCAGTGGCAAGTATATGCACAAGCTGTGATGCGAGTGAGGTGGGGCAGTCCTCAGGTCCTGACAAAAATGCCTAAGTGAGGGGCAACTGCTCCCACACCAAGGTCCTCCCGTGGGTGGGTGTTGAGGTTGCTGGTTCCAGCAATTGCAGCATTGGCTGACGAGTGTGGAATTGTGTCCATCTCCCACCCCAGTCCTGGTGGAGCTCTTTCTCTCATTCTGGCTCTTACAGTTGACCCTGAAGTTCCATTCAACCAGGCAGTTTTTGCTTAGCTCATAACTAAGTCCTGGTTCATAGGAGCACCCACCCAGCTCAGGACCAAGCCTCTTTGACAACTCTCATTCTGATTATGTCCTGGGGGAATTTGTCTGACTCCAGTGCTGGTGGCTGGAGCCCATACTAGGCTTGCTTTTCAATCCTAGTTGCAGGAACCCATCAGTTCAATTCAGGCCCCAGTTCATTAGTTCAGGCCCTAGTTCAACAAGCTACAGCTCAAGTTTCCATAATACCCCGAACTGGCACCACTGATTTCCAGGACTGTGCTGTTTAAAATCTAAGACTAAGAATGTTTTCTTGCTGTAGCAACTGAGGTTTAAGGGCAGATATAGGACCCAAGGCATGTTACCCCCTGGAGCAGTTCCTTCTCACAGTCTTCCGGCCATTCCCCAAGTCAAGTCAGTGCTTGGAGAGGTCAAGGTGCACTTTCATGGCCTGGATTGTGTAATTTCCTAGTGGGAAAATGGATCCCAGAGAGACAGTCACTCACCCTCTCCTATACTGGGGATTTACTCCCAGACCCTAGTTGGTCCAGGCCATGTAAGCTGCCCTTCCTCTTCATTCACTCACAATTTTGGAGTTTTCCCTCACTTCTCTGTTGATGTGACTTGTTCTCTCTTGGATAACACATAACAATGAGTATATTTTTGTTACAAGTAGCTGAGTCTTAGACAATCACAGCAGCCAAACTTCAGCCAACTGAAGGCTGCCAGCTGATCAGATTGTGGTTATATGAGGCAAATGCTTCTTCAAACAATGCCCAAATAAATCAAATGCTGAGCTGTAACCAGTGACGCTGTTTCTGTATGTCACTTCCTATTTCTGTTTTTAAATAGTGTCTGCCCACATTGCTGAGTGGAGCTCCCTTAACCTCTACTGCTTCTGAGTGCACCCTGATTCATGAACTTTACTTTGCTCAAATAAACTCTACTAAATTGAATTTATCTGAAGTTTTTCTTTCAACATTTTCAACTTCACAGGTGAAGGAAAATAGAATTATAAAAACCAGTAATCTTTCCAAGTTTAAACTGTGTTTTAATGAAAGAGAATCCTGAAAGAGGTGTATTTTTTAAACTCAATTTTCCCATGGTATGTTTAGCTTAAGGACCAAACCTGAAATGTTTATTACACAATAGTATAAATTGACCCAAACATGATTGAGGGCAGGGTGTTTTATATTTAGAATGCTATTCAGAAAAGGTATCTAATAATGTAACAAATAATTATGTAAATTAGTAGCTATAATTTACAGCAAAATGTGCTTCATGTTTGATTTATCTCTAAATCATTTTTCTAGTTTACCTACAATCTTGAATATGAGTTAGCAGTTTGGGTTTCGATATCCCCAAATTCTTGTATATAAATATATGTGGAAGAAATGCCAATTCTTAACTAGTGTCATGAATATGTTTCAAAATATAAACTGACATCTCTCTTTTTTAAACTATCCACTAAATAGTATTAATAGATCAGTAACTTACCCTGAAAATGTAGGAAAACAGACACTTCCTAGTCAGGGCCTTATGCAGTTGCTGCAGGTTCCATGGCATAGATATCGGTTACAGTGATGACTGCTGTGTTTGTCAATACTATGATAAATAAAGCAATAATAGAAATTTAAAAATTTATGGGTATGTGCTTTTAAGCATGTGTACTGTGTCATTTGCAAGAAGAATTTCAGACAATTGAATGAAACCTCAAGACTGCTAAATAAATTTCAACTTCATTCAACCCCAAGATGAGGCAAAATTATATATGTATATATAAAAAAGTATATATTACATATGTATACATATATATATAAATATATATGTATACAATATAAAATTATAT
Organism: Colobus angolensis palliatus; assembly: GCF_000951035.1. NCBI lineage: Eukaryota > Metazoa > Chordata > Mammalia > Primates > Cercopithecidae > Colobus > Colobus angolensis. The sequence goes on along the minus strand of NW_012121043.1, from coordinate 9,581,707 downwards.
ATGTATGCATACATATATAAAATTATATATGCGTATGTGTGTGTATATATATAAACAGACATATATATATATTCTTACCTAAAAAGAATCACATTCTCAAAATACACATTTTTCTAAGTGACATGCTTTAATAACATTTGGTTACTCTCTAATCTGGGTGAATGTGGACAAAGGTTAAATGTTTCTGCATGACCATTTATGTGTGAATTTAAATAAAGTTACAAATACATATGTGGGAAATTACAATCTTTATTATTAAGGCTTCCCAGTAGGAAATTACTGGATTGTATGGCAGTTCAATTTTCATTTTTAAAGGAATCTTTGTACTGTTTTTCATAGTGGCTATTCTAATTTATATTCTTACCAACAGTGTATAAGAGTTCCCTTTTATCCACATCTTCACCAACCCTTGTTATCGTTTGTCTTTTTGATAACAGTCATTTAGCTAGAGTGAGAAGATATCACATTGTGGTTTTGATTTGTATTTTTCTGATAATTGGTAATGTTGAGCCTTTTTAAATATACTTGGCCATTTGTATTGTTTCCTTTGAGAAATTTTTTTCAGGTATTTTGTCCATTTTTAAATCAGGGTTTTTGTTTGTTTGTTTGATTGTTTTACTTTTAAGTTCTTATATATTCTGGATATTAACTTCTTGTCAGATGTATAGTTTGCAAATTCCATTCTGTAAGTTGTCTTCAATCTGTTAACTTTCCTTTGTTATGCAAAAGCTTTGCATAACAAGTATTGTTATATATTTGCATAACAAGTATTGTTAAGCATTGTTACATAACAAATGTAATCCCATTTGTCTATTTTTCCTTTTGTTGCCTGTGCTTTTGAGGTCTGATTTTAAAAGTATCCTTGCCCAGCCCAATGTTGTGCAGCATTTGCCCCATGTTTTCTTCTAGTAGTTCCAGAGTTTTAGGTTTTATATTTGCATTTTTATTCCTTTTGGAGTGATTTTTGTATGTGATTAGAGTTAAGGGTCTAGTATGATTTTTCTGCACGTGGATATACAATTTTCTCAGCACTATTTATCAAAGAAACTACCTTTTCCCAATGTGTGTTGCTGGCACATTTGTGGAAAATCACTTGGCTGTATGTATGCAAATTTATTTCTAGGCTCTCTATTCTAACTCATTGATCTATGCGTCAGTTTTTATGCCAATACTATGCTGTTTTTGGTAACTATGGCTTTCTAGTATATTTTGAAATCTGGTAGTGTGATGCCTCCAGATATTTTTTCGCTTTTTGTTCAGTATTGCTTTGGCTCTTCAGGGTCTTTTGTGCCTTCATATACATTTTAGGATTTTTTTTCCTATTTCTGTGAAGAATATCTTTGAAATTTGTTAGGGATTGCATTAAATCCGTATATAGTTCTGGGTATTATGAATATTTTTCTAATATTAGTTATTTCAAGCCATGAAGATGGATAATATTTTTATTTCTTTGCTTCTTCAATTTCTTTTATCAGGATTTTATAGCTTTCAGTACACAGATCTTTCATTTTTATGATTGCTTATTCATAGATGTCATTTTGTATAGATATTTTACCTATAATTTTTTAAAATTTCTTTTTCAAATAGCTCACTATTGGTGTATAAAAACGCTACTAATTTTTGTGTGTTGATTTTGTATCATGCAACTTTACCTAATTGGTTCATTAGTTAAAAATGGAATCACGCCATAGCAGCTTAGATCATGAGAGTGGGGGATACATGGTGTAAACTTTTAACAACTCTCCAAACTGGATTTTGGGGCTGTGAGGACAGTGGGTCTCTCCTGTAGAAAGGTTTCCGGGTGTCCATGGTAGAAATGGGGACCACGAGGGATCTCCAGCTTATCTTTTTCCTAAAATAAGTCCTCCCACCTCTGAGCCAATCCTATCAGGGGAGACACTGTGGCAGGGGTGGGGTGTCTTGTTCCCCTCTCTATGGTGTTATCCTGGGCTTCTATGTTCTACAGGGATTTTGCTGCTCCCCTGGTTCTCTCCAGCATACCTCCTTAGTCACTGCCATTGAAGTAAACTCGTTTATTGACATTGTGGTCTCTTTTTGTGGGGCAAATGAACACAAGACAACTGTTGTCATCCCTTTCTCCAGAAAGTATTTATTGAAAAAGTTATTTGGTGTTGTGATCTCTATATTTTTTGTTCCCCATTTTTTAAAACTCTTTTTATAACGATGTTAGTTTTTGTTTGTTTTGTTTTTTAGTGGATATGTATATTTGCTCTTCCTACTCTCAAATCATTTTCTATTCAGCCAAACTATGTTTCCTGTTTTCCTTGATTTTAGATGTGGCAATTTACATAAATATTTCTTAATGGGATATGAACAGAAGGAATGTCTAAACTTGTGGTATATTAATGGATGTAATATAGTATCATATATACCTTGATATATTAAATTAAGTTTTTTTTTTTTAAGTTCTATCATCTTTGGTAATGCCTCTGTTTTCTCTAATTTTCTTTTTTTCTTCTTATTTGTGTTTCTGTATTTTTATGGTAGAAATTGATTTCTTTTTCGAATATTCACTAATCATAAATTTTCTAGTAATATTTAAAATCAAAGTACTAAAAAGTTGAATGGAATCTGTGTGATTATGAGTAGTGTTTTGTTTTGGGTTTCTGTGATTGAAGTGTAAAAGGTGAGGGTCAAGAATTTTTTTTCATAACTGAGGATATTTTTACTTGCTTCATTTATTTTGCCAGAGAAAAATCCTCCAGTCTCATTGAAACATAGGTCTATCAGTATCAATGCTAGGTTTTAATAGCTAATTTTTAAAAAGGTTCTTAGTGTTACAATAGGCTAACTTTGCTTTATACTTCATGTTTTCCAGTAAATATTTTATCAATCAGAGGTCTGGATGAAAAAAGATAATACACTTAAAACTAATTTTAAAAAAGAGTTTAATAGTAAGATTATTTAAATAGTTATGGCAGGTTTACAAGAATTGAGTAAGCAAAAATTCAGTTACCTGTAATTCAATTACTTCTACTAGAAGCAAGAGAGAACTGCTAGGAGCCCAAGGAACCAATGTGCAAGGGAAGAGAGCACTTAACAGAACCTGAAGAAGGTAGTTGAATGGAGGAAAGACAATCTTATAGTGATCAATATGCAGCTAGTCAATATCCAGAAGGAAAAGAACCAGGGGAATGGACACACTCGAAGATGTCCAGCACAACCTTTTCCTCCAGATGCTTCTGATGCCTCAAGGTCAAATCCTCTCTAGGTTAATATCTCTACAGGGTAAACCTCTAATTTTTGTCTGCAGAGTAAATTTGATTGCACTGGTCTAGGGAAGGAATTTGCACATCTATCTATCCATTAAGCAGAATTTCTTCTAATACTATTGTTTTCAGTCCTCTCATCCCCTCCAGAAGTATCCTTCTGATAAGTAAATTATAAGAAAAAATATCAATAAATTTACGTTTTTAAAATGCATGTTAAATTTTTAATTTATATAAGAGGCAATGTGCATGCATTTTTTGTCTAGTACATGAAAGCAAATTTTTAAATTCCTCAAGAGACCTACAAAAATTAGTGTTTTGAGGAGAGCCACTACGGCTATGCTACATGATTAAGACTGTGCAGATTCAGAGATAGATTATCTGACTTAAAATCCTAGTTTCTTCATTTATTAGCTGTGTGCCTGTAACTGCTAAATTCCCTGATTATCAGAGTTTTGTTTTTTTTCTTAAATAAAATTGAAGCTAATATGAAATTAATTGAAATGTCGCATGCTATATTCAATATAGTGACTAGAACACTAATTTAGCCATTACTATATCGACAACCAGATTTATTTTTTTTGTTGTTTTATATTAGATTATTTGCAGAGAAAAGATTGCTGGCCACCAGTAATTAATTCAAAGAAGCTTGTTGTGGAGGCAAAATTCTAAAGATATTTGTTTTCGTTTCTTCTTGTTGGAATCAATTACCATAAATTTAGTAGCTTAAAACACCGTAAGTTTACTGCCTTACAGTTCTGACTATCAGATGCCTAAACTGAGTTTTATTAGACTAAATCAAGGTGCTAGTAGGTGTTGGCATTCCTTCTGGAGATTCTCCGGGAGATAATTGGTCCCTACCCTTTTCTAGCTTCTAAAAGCCACCTGCATTCATTGGCTCATGGCCCCTTCTTCAAAGCCAGCAGTGTAACAACTTCAGTTCCTTCTCTGACTCTGACCCTCAGTTTCCTTCTTTCTGTTAGAAGATTCTTGTTTTCAACCTGGGTCCAAACAAAATCTATCATAATCTCCCTTTCTCAATAACATTAATGTAATCACATCTGCAAAGTTTCCTTTGCCAAGTAAGGTAATAAATGTTCAGGTTCTGTGGATAAAATTCCACTTACCACAATGTTATTCAGACAAACACTAGTTACATTGCTGTAAAGGAACTTTGAAGATGAAATTGCAGCTAATAACTGGTCACCATAAAACAGGGAGAAAATAGGGAGATAATCTGAGCAGTACCACTGTAATCACCTGAGTTCCTAACAGTTAAACAAGAAGGCAGAACGATAAGAGAGAAATGCAATAGAAGAGAAAGGCAGACGAAATCTCGAGCATGAGAAGGACTCAAAATAAGACATTTGTTGTTAGTTTCTGCTGGAATTTTAAAAATGCCATTCTACTGGTGCTTTTCTTTCTCTTTTTTTTTTTTTTTTTTTTTCTGGTCTTGAGACATTGGGGGACATTTTTAAGGGGCCTCCACTCTTAAAACAATATGTAATGCTGATTCTCCAAACAATTAATAGTGATATAGAAACAGGCCAGGGTCACTGGTCTTGTTGTCTAAGGTGTTATCCAAACTTCATTGTCTCATGACCAAGAGAAATAAGGAGCATGGACACAAAGGGTGATGTTGGAGTGAAAGTTTAACAAACTAAAGAAGAAAGTCTCTGCAGTGGAGAGGGGAGCCTGAGTAGGTTGCCATTTTTACAGTTGAATTCAGAAGCTTTTATAAGAAACTCCTCTCATCTCTGTAGCTTTTTGAATAACTTCTCTTATCTGAAAAGCTGTCTGCAAAACTTCCCCTTATCTATGTAGTTGTGAGTATGTCTCTAGGTAAGCAAAAAGCATCACTTCTCTTGTTTGTATGATGGTGGGTTTGTTTTAGGTGAGCCCACCTCCTCCTTGTGCAAGTTCTCACAGAGCCCAGAGTGTACATGTTGAAAAGGGGAGCACACTTTTTCCTGGGAGCCCACCAATTACACAAAGAACAAAAGGCTTTTGTGCTGGGTCCTGCCTGCTTATCTGTGCAGGTGCAGCCTGAGTTTTCTGCAGGTTGCTCTATTTTTGCCTGTAGCTGTGATTTTTCAGACAGGCTGCATCTCCAAGGACCGGTCTTCACTGTGTACCTAACTGATTTTTCCTTTTCTTCTCCCTCTATATCATCAGCATGGAGGAGTTTGTAAAAATGTTGGGGAAAAACATCTAGAAGATTCCCCAGGGTTAATCTTGATTTAGAGTACTGGTGGTTAAAAGTAAAAAATGGGATACAGGAACAGTTGTTAATATGCATTTTTAAAAGCCAACAATAAGTACATGGCATGAGTTTTAAAAGGGAGTGATAGACCAATGACGAGGAAGCAGCAGCTAAGTATTCTAGTCCTGTGAGGAGAAAACGTGTGTGTCTGGGAACCTCCCCTTTATTGACATCCTATGTTTAGCTTGTCTCGTTTTTCATATACAGTATTAGAACTTAAAATACATTATATTTAGAGTGTGCTTGGATATTACTTATTTTAACTTTTTATAACTGCTTATATTTTCAATTGTCCTTTACAGCATGTTAACATGTATATAGGATTTGTAGAATAGGCATCAAATAATTTCTTGTTGTTTCCTCATGTCATCCTAAAATTAATGGGAAATAGACAAATAAACATTCACATACAGAGATAGATATCAAAGATCATGTACATAAAATGTATTTTTGACAGAGTATACCAAACACATTTAAAAATAGATTTTCACTCTAATCTGGTTTATGGAACGGCCTTTCTTGAAAATAGTTCAAAGGAGGTAATTGTGTCAATGAAAGATAATCTTCCTCATAACTGTACAGGATATCTGAGTGTAGAGTTTCTCAAAACCCAAAAGAACTACAAAACTGTGTGGAGGTAATTGTATTAATCATTTCAACAGTCCCCCTTCCCTACTCATCACATCTCCTAAATGCAACAAATACTTCTCATTGAGAGATGACACTCTTTCAGTATTCCTTAAACTGAGAATGAATACTTTTCTGGACTAAAGCTATGTAGACTTAAAATTACATGATTACTTCTAATCATAAAGAGTTTGTTTTGTAACTTGTATGCAGTAACTTTAACTGAAGATAAATGCATAAAGTTAATGCTTTCTTTATACCATTTGCAACGTACTGGTCAGTTTTATTTTACGTTAGCTGACATTTTGTCCCAACAAAATAAGGATTTGGAACAAATCTATTGTCCACTTCACTAAGTCTATATATTAAAACAGAAAGTTGACAAAAACAATAAATAATTTCACATGCAATTTTTATTATATCACTGATGCGAGTGCCATTTTTCTGTTACATATCTTTTTAAAACCAATTTTAATTATTATAATTGTGCTTATTTGTCTTAATGTAGACTATTTTTTAAACAAGTTTTAGATTCATAGCAGAATTTAACAGAAAAGACAGACTTCCCATGTACTCTTTTTCTCAACACATGCACAGCCTTCATCACTGCCATCTCACACCAATGTACATATGTTACAATCAGTGAAACAGCCTTGACATGTCATTATCACTTAACACTCAAAGTTTACATTAAGGTTCATTCTTGCTGGTGTGTATTCTGTGGGTTTGGAAAATGCATTGATGACATTTCTTCACCACTATAGTATCATACAAAATAGTCTTATTGTCCTAACAATTCTCTGTGCTCTACCTCTTCGTTCCTCTTTCCCTTTAAACTCCTGGTAACCAGTAATCTTTTTATTATATCCATGGTTTTACCTTTTCCAGGATGTTTTGTAGTTGAATCATAAAGCATGTAGCCTTTTTTAGATTGATCTTTTTCACTTAATACTATAAATTTAGGGTTCCTACATGTCCTTTCATAACTTGATAGCTCATTTCATTTTATGGGAAGGATGTATCACATTGAATATTAGGACTTGTTTTAATGACCCATGAGACATAAAGAAATATAATAATTACCACTATCAGTTTCTATACTTTCCTTTCATTAATGATATCCCCTTAAGAATATTCATATTAAAATTAAGTATATTATTAAAAGTTTGGAATGGTAAAATTTTACTCAGGTTATAAGTGTTTGATTTTACATTTGACTAGGAAATGAAACCATAATCTAGTATATGTTTCATATTTTCAAATATTTGCTTATTCCCATTAGTATTATAAACACATTCATTAAGAATGTGTTTATTATTTGTTTATATATACTATTTATTACATATTAGGATTAGGAATATAGCACATTAAGAGTTCTTCTTTTTTTCTTTTCTTTTTTTTTTTTTTTTTTGCAATTGAGGAGCGTTTTTATTTTACAAGCAAGAACTGAGAGTAGTTTCCAAGTGACTTGTACAATGAAGTAAGTTAAGGGGAACCTGACTTCGTTTGACAGGTGAGGCATGGTGCCTTGCATATAACAAATGTGCAAAAATGCTGATGGCCAAGTGAATGACACAAGTCAGTAAGAACAAGTGAATACAGCAAGTCTAAAAGTATTAGTTGCAGACAGTTGAGAATTTTGGAGGCAATCTTGGAGGGATGGATAACAAAAAGGGATTGTTATACCAGGAGGCAGGGAGGGAAAGGGCATATGACAGGTCAAGAAAGTCACAAAGAGGTAGGAGTTGCAGAGAAAAGACAACAGCATACTTGCTTGGCCATAAAGAGGGTCCATATGAAGATGCCATGAGCAGTCAGAGAGGTGTGGTGAGCAATGTAGGGAGGGTCTTGAAGGTCCCCCACAGAGTCATTTAATGACTTTCCACATTATGAGGATGTGGATGACTATTTTGAAATATCTTTACTTTTGTCCTTTAAGTTGTATGGGTTGCATAACTTTATAGACTTAATCGGTCTTGTGTTTTCTATAAAGCCTTAACTTCACCTTTACATGTTAACAGCTATTTTGTGTATCAAAGCTTTATTAACACCACTGTGGTTATATTTTCTAGAGACTTCATATATATATAATATCTCATTTTGGATATGTTACAGGCTGTGTCTTGATATATTTGAAGAGCTAATTTGAAGTTTTATAATAATAATTAATCCCAATTTCTTAAGATAATAGTTCATATTATCTAAATGTTATATAGCTATTGTATTTGAAAACATTATCTCTGAATCTCAAAGAATTTCATGAATACTAATTCATCTTCCAAAATACCATGAGTAAGATTGTGTATGAATTGGGATGTTTTGCAGCTAATACCCAAGGGGCAAAAAAGTGATTTAATCACTGCTGTATAACCACGTTTTCTAATTCATTATCAATGACTAACTGGGTAGTTTTCATATAGGGTGTAGAAACCTCTGATACATCTAACCTGAGAGAAGAAAGAAACTTCCTCTATGGGAACCGTGAAGCACTAGATTATAATGTTTCTAAACCTAGGCCCTGATATTTGCGATTTACTTACAATTCTGACTTTGTAAACCTTCCGAAATTGATATATAGAATCTGTTGAACAAGAATTTATGAACGTAAAAGGTAACAACTTGACTCTTGAATTTTAAGTGTTATCTTAATTAAATTGGTGTTCTTGTACTACACGTGCCTGGGGACCAGGGAAGTGGATGAGTTCTGTAAATCAAAATATTAATAATACACATGAATTTTAGTTCATTAAATGTCTCTGGATTCCCAGATATACAAAGAGATATTTTAATATAGTTTGTGTTGTTCATTAGAGTGCTTTCTTCTACTGATTGCCAACTTTCTGTACCTCACTGACAACCGCACTGAATTTTCAATTTTTTAGTTCACAATAACTATAATCCAGCGTTTTTTATGCTGTAGAGGTTATAGAAAATATATTTTACTATAAACAAGGTAAGTATATATATGTGTACATATAAAACATATTTGTGTGTAGCTACTAATGTGTGTGTGTATATATATACAGTATTAGAGATTAGTGGTATTGCCTTTAATTTTTGAATGGATTTTGAGTTAAAACAATTCTCAAAATTTTTGGCTTCTAAATTAATATAAATATGTATTCATTCTATTTTTCTCTTTCCTTTACATAAATGCTTCTTTTGTCAAAGCACATATTTCTTGATCACTGTATTTTGTTGCATGCATCCAGGAACCTAGGAAATTTTGAGCTTTATATTTCACATTAAAAATGTAGTGATTTTAAAATATTAGTGTTTTTTATTAACTATGTATCTATGTAAGTCATTCAAGTCTTGTGGACAATAAATATATTTCTCCAATAATTATGCATTATAATGCTTACATTTTGCAGTTACTATGTAGGGGGTACAGTTAGAAAATATACTGTTCTGTACTCCAAACCTAAGAGTCACACAATATAACTTTATAATAAATCTGTACATGTACCCACAATTCTAAAATAAAAATGGAAAAAAAGATAAAAAATACACTCTCTCTGACAACATGGAGCTTACATTTTGGTGAGAAATAAGACTTTCATGAAACTTGGTTAGTATAAAGCAAATACTAAAAGAGAAAAAGTATGGTGACTGTTCAAAGTTAAAAGAGAATACTATGGGTTGAGGGATCAGAAAATCATCATCAAAAAAGTGTCATTTCTACTGACCCACGATGACCAATTAAAATTGAAAATGTAGAGAAAATGTAAACAGTGGAATAGCACAATGAACACAAAATAGATAGCATGAAAAATTCAGAAAGGTAAGAAAATATGAAGTATATTCTGGAAAAATGAACTGTTCATTTTGAGGATCTGACTGATATCAAATAACATTGAAAATTCACATAAAATTAAAGAGCTTAGATTTCCTTTTCTATTTCATAGTGATATACTGAAAGCATTTACTTCAGTCATATGTTTTGCTCTATACATAGCAAAGTTTATAATAAACAATGTATAGACTACATAAGAGATTGATAAAAAAATAGAATAAAATCTGTGTATATTTCGCATTGCTATCTCTTACATAATGGATTATAAATTACCCAAAGACAGAAGTTTTATGTTCTCTCATTCAGATGCTCTTATTTTAAAAATCAATTATACCTATTACAACAGACTACAAACTATGGTGTAATAGCTGCAAACTATGGTTTAATAAATATGGCATATTAATGACCACACTGGTTGGTACTAGAAAATCCTATTTAAATTTTATAATTTCTCTGTCTAATCAATGTATGCTATGACAATTCAGAATTCTTTATTTCAAGCTGTCAGTATGGCAGACTATCAACACATTTTTACTACATTCTGTCAATCAGATGTCATTCCTTATAGATAAAAACAAGCAGTATGAGCATTGACCAGTCAAGTGCATGCCAATCAGTGTGTTATGAGTTTCTAGTGGTTGAATATACAGCGATTATATTTAGCCGCCATTTGGCTCATTACGATTAATTATACCTCTTTCTATTTGCATAAATAACTACAAAGTAAAAAGTTTCCATTTAATTTTTTCCCAAATATAAATAGGAATTTTAATTTATAATCATGTTATTTAAATATTTTTCAATGATTAAGGTAAAAAATTTAGTTATGTATTAAAGTTTGCCTCCCACCTGAAATGTTCTATTTTCCTATTGAAACTCCTTCTTTCATTTTTATCAAATCACAAAAGTTTCTAATTTTCTTCTTTTAAAGTAATCATTAATTAAATTCATACAGTTACATCATCTTGTGAAATAGCATTTTGAATTGACAAAATGATGCATTAATTTGTTAAATGTATCTGATTCTCATTATAGCAGTATACTTTAACAGCTGTATGCATACATATGCATTAAATGTATCTAATATTATAAAGCTAAAGATTATCAATATTCTCTAAAGATTTGTAAAGAAATAGGTATTACAGGATAATTAGCTTCTATTGCAATAACATTTTTAGATCTGTATTTAGTATTTATATCTTCACAAAAATTTAAAATAAACCCTAATAACTAGGCCTCACCTATATTTTTATTATTGGAAGAAAATAAATATTGAAGTTTTAGGAGTTATTTAACCCTAATAGTACATAATTGGAAGCAGATTACTTTAAATTTCATATCTGCCAGGATTGCACTCAGAATGAATGAGCAATTCTAGTTATTTTTTTGTGTTTCAAAATACAGATAAGGTTGTCCTGGAATGGGACAGCTTTTTATATCAGATTGATACAGCTTTTCCTTCTGCAGTGTTCTTATAGACCAAGAATTGTGTCACCAGACTTTTCTTCAAGGGAAAATCCAGCAGCTGCTCTAAGCAGTCACATTCTTCAGGGCTTGTCTCAGCTTCTCAAGGCCGCCTTACTTGAGGGCAGGTTCTTCTCAGAATGGCCCATAGCCAATAGACTCTGATCAAGGCAGAGTCTAACATTCCTGGCCATTTGCTGCAAGTTTTCTATTTTAAATACCAATATTTATTGCATAAATCCCCATGGTTTTGGTCAAGACTTCATAGACACACATCACAGTTCTATGTCAGCTCCCTCATACTACCTGTTTTTTACCCATTCCTTACTTATTGACCAGTAAAAAATACCCCGAACAGGAAATGCCAGCTCAGTGTCTCTTCTGTAAAACCAAACCTGCATCAAGAGTATTTTCAGAATACAAAGAACAAGATTAAATATTGCTAATGCTGTTGTTCTGCCTTATATACTATAAAAGTGGGATTAAGCTATAAACATGTTCCACAATTTGTGGTAAAAACTTGTTAATAAAAGAAATAAATGTGGTTATTACTTAATGCATAAGGATAGGCACACAAGCTATTACAGTGACAGAAGCTGGTAGTTTCTCTTCGGTCTGTTTCTTGGAGAAAGTTTCCACAGTCCTTTGAGTCCACTGAAACATACCATCAACAGATCAATTTTTTAGCAGCTCATAAGAGATGGTTCTCTTGAGAAGTGTCTGTTCATATCCTTCACCCACTTTTTTGATGGGATGGTTTGATTTTTCTTGTAAATTTGTTTGAGTTATTTGTAGGTTCTGGATATTAGCCCTTGGTCAGATGAGTAGATTGCAAAAATTTTCTCCCAAGGATCTAGAACTAGAAATACCATTTGACCCAGCCATCCCATTACTCGGTATATACCCAAAGGATTATAAATCATGCTGCTATAAAGACACATGCACACATATGTTTATTGTGGCACTATTCACAATAGCAAAGACTTGGAATCAACCCAAATGTCCATCAATGACAAACTGGATTAAGAAAATGTAGCACATATACACCATGGAATACTATGCAGCCATAAGAAAGGATGAGTTCATGTCCTTTGTAGGGACATGGATGCATCTGGAAACCATCATTCTCAACAAACTATGGCAAGATCAGAAACCAAACACCGCATGTTCTCACTCATAGGTGGGAACTGAACAATGAGAACACCTGGACACAGGAAGGGGAACATCACACACTGGGGCCTGTTGTGGGGTGCGGGGAGGGGGGAGGGATAGCATTAGGAGATATACCTAATGTAAATGATAATGGGTGTAGCACACCAACATGGCACATGTATACATATGTAACAAACCTGCAGGTTGTGCACATGTACCCTAGAACTTAAAGTATAAAAAAAGAAGGGTGGGTGCGGTGGCTCAAGCCTGTAATCCCAGCACTTTGGGAGGCCAAGACGGGCGGATCACGAGGTCAGGAGATCAAGACCATCCTGGCTAACAAGATGAAACCCCGTCTCTACTAAAAAATACAAAAAACTAGTTGGGCGTGGTGGCGGGCGCTTGTAGTCCCAGCTACTCCCGGGAGGCTGAGGCAGGACAATGGTGTGAACCTGGGAGGCGGAGCTTGCAGTGAGCTGAGATCCAGCCACTGCACTCCAGCCTGGGCCACAGAGCGAGACTCTGTCTCAAAAAAAAAAAAAAAAAAGAAAGAAAAGGGATGGTTCTCGTTGAGTCAGGTGTATTAGGCTATGTCTGTGCATATCATTTATATCGCTTGCCCACAGCAGTTATTTTTATACACATACATTAAAGCACAAGATATAACACAGCAACATTAACTATAGACACACACCAGACATTCACATGTTTTTATGTTCAGCTATTATAACCCCTGTAGCATAAAACTTTTTCAAGGACACTACAGTATTTTTCTATTACCAATTTACATTTGAACTGTAGTCATTACCTTAAAACTTACTCCAATAAAATACTGAGAATACTGCATTATTCCCCGTATTATTGGGAATACTGCATTGAGCAGTATTTGGCTCAGTATTGGTCCATATTGAGCACAGGCATTCGGCTAATCATTATACAAGGGGTAAAATGCATAACACCTGGCCCTTATAGTCAAGGAACTCATTATCTAATGCATTGAACAAGTAGGTAAGAAAATAAGGTAAGTGTTATAAGAGAAATAATTAGATGGTATAGTAGAAACATGAAGGACAGCGTGAATAACCTTTGATGTGTTTATTGATCTGTACTAGCTAATCTTACTTCTTCAACTGAGCTACTTCTAATTTGCAGTGGATTTGACAAAATGCATAGACTTGCATTACAATCATGTATAAGGTTAACATTCTGAATGACATTTTGTATGAGCTAACTTCTGAAAAAATATGATTTTCATAGGATATAATTAGTACCACACACATTTTGAATATTTGAGAAAATTTTGAAAATTACTTTCTGGACCTCCTCTCTATTTCAGTTAGATAATTTGCTGGAAAGCTGAGTTTCATATATGAGTTATTAGTGTTTCACTATACCTTTGACCTGGTTATGAGGGAGAAAACATCCAGGTTGTCTATGAGGTCAATCATTAAACCCGACGGCTTAAAAGAACAAAATGCTGAAGAATGTGAAGAGAACAGTTCTTTGAATCCTGCTGATTTCCTTGAAGAGGTTCTTGGGATTTTTGCCTGACCTCTTTCTCCTCACATGCATGGAGTCAATTACGCTTATGTTCAATGTGGAGCAAGAACCATCTCACTTTACTCCATGTTCCTTCTTTTTTTTCCGAGATGTGGATGCCCTCAAAAAGCTTCTACTCATTCAACAAATATTCACATAGTACTTATTATGTGCCAAATGCTCTGCTAATTATTGGGATTACTGCAGTGAGCAAATTGGATGAAAAATCACTTCTCTCATAGAATTTATACTATAGCAGAGTTAGAAAAATAGTAACAAAATAAACAAGTAAAATGTAAAGTGTGTCAGAGGGTAATGAGTTCAAGGGATAAATAGAAAGCAGGAAATGGGATAGTATGCACAGGTGTGTGAAAGATTGATATCAATTTTTTATGTGGTGGTTAGGAAAGTTCTTACTGAGAAAGTGGTATTCCAGCCAAAAGTTTCAGGAGAAGGAATATGTCATACGTTTCATGGTGGGAAGAATATTCCAGATGAGGAAAGAACAATTGCAGAGGTCTTGGAATTTAATCCTACCTGGGGAAATCAAGGAAAGACAGGAAGATCTGTGGAGCATTCTATCATGCTCCTCCAGGCTATTTTATACATATATATATATATATATATTTTTTTTTTTTTTTTGAGGCAGAGTCTTGCTCTGTTGCCCAGGCTGGAGTGCAGTGGCACGATCTGGGCTCACTGCAAGCTCCGCCTCCCAGGTTCAAGTCATTCTCCTGCCTCAGCCTCCCAAGTAGCTGGGACTACAGGCGCCCGCCGCCATGCCCGGCTAATTTTTTGCATTTTTAGTAGAGATGGGGTTTCACCTTGTTAGCCAGGATGGTCTCAATCTCCTGACCTCGTGATCTGCCCACCTTGACCTTCCAAAGTGCTGGGATTACAGGCGTGAGCCACCGCACCTGTCCCCCAGGCGATTACATTTTAAGAAGCTGGCTTCCACACATGAAGCAAGGAGGGCAGAGGCAGCAGCAGGGGCCCGTACTTTCATTAGACCATAAGAGACAATAAGAGATTCATTAAGGTCTGTAAGTAAGTGTTGGAAATATGCATGCGGCTTTCCATATAGGGCATGTTTCTAATAATTAGTGTAATATTTTGATTTTCCATCTGCTATTACATATTCCTCAATCAGATTTGAAAAGAGGCAGCAAAAGGGATTTTATTGTGTTATTTAAATACTAACAGATCTAGATATTAAGTAATCTCAGCAAATAAATATAAGATCTCTTAGACACCTTTATAGGCAATATATGTCATTGTAATATTTATTTTTATTAACATAAAATTGTTGAAGATTTAAGTACTTTTTATGCCATCATTTTCATTCTCCTCCCTTTATTCCTCCCTCCCACATCTTTTTCTTTTCTTTCTTTTACTTTTCCACTTTTCTTTCCTCTTTTTTTTGCCACCTTTGGTAAGTAACCCTATCCTTAATTTTATCTTAAGGTGGTAGTGTTGGGTGTGAGAGGTAGGGGAAACACGTATGAAAGTAAATAATGATAATGTCCTGATAGTCAGCAACTTTATAATTTCAATTTTTAAAAATGTTCTGAGAGGATTTTACATGTAAGCATTTAAAGATCCTGGGTGATTGCTTAGTGTTTTGTGCATAATTAAGGGAAAAAGTGACTGCTTTATTTTAATACAATTGTTAGATTAAAGGCCGAGTGAGTTATAATGATCCATTCTGTTAGGCAATAGGAGGAAGATATATAATTAAACGTTATTTCCCACCCTTCCATGGAATCCAGTCACCTTGGCCTACTCAATTACTTCTCTGGATAAATGTTTTGATAGATAACATTGGCACGAGCATTGTATTCTTGCCTTTGTTTCTGGCAGTTTCTAACAGTCATACAAAAACTACTAAAAGTTTGAAAGGCAAGGCGTTAAGTGCCTCATACAAATGATTATACATTTGATCTTGGCTTTCCATGTATATGTGTTTAATTAAATGCATCGGTCTTTAAAAGCAAGAACTCTTAATATTGCTCTAAGTATAAACTGACTTAGAATATTTTTGTGTCTACTCAATTTTTAGTGAACTGTCCTATGATTTCCCCCACATCTAGAATAAAGTAAGCATGCAAGAAAAATAAATTACAATAAGATTTGTATAATCCAGTTATGAGAGCTAAAAATAAACACATATACAAATAAAAAACCAAGGCATTTGTCTTGTTTTCAGGCCCCTCACAATACCAAGTTCACCAGTTGATTCCTATCATGATTATCCCATATTCTTTTATCCTTTACTGTTACATTTTGGAGTAATTCATTCAGATGTTTAAAAATTTAGTCTATAATCTGACCTTAGCCCTTAATTATCTGGGTCACATTGACCAGTGGAGAAAGCATAAACCCTGTTCTGAGTAAATGGCAAGAAGGATAAGCCTACATTTGTTTCTGGCCTGACAAAGCACTCACAAGGGATCATTGCTCTCAGGCTCTTGATAAGAGTTTCCAGAATGTCTGTAATGTCTCTAACACTCTAATTTGTTTTGTGCTTGGTTAAAATAAGGTCACTTAAAATAGCCTCCATGGATATTATTTATTTGTTAAAAATTGACCTTCATTTCACACAGGTCTATTTTGTTTAAATTTGTGATACATTGACCTAGCCATGTGTCAAACCACTACACCCTTCAGTAATAGACAGGATGCCTTTGTCAAGGTAAATGAACATGAAAAGTGTTGCTACTCTTAGCACTCCCATTAATTGACTGCCTTTAGTGTTGTGCTCTCTGTAAATTTAAATTGGCATATTTAGGTCTGAATTAAACTCACTGTGCCTTCTTTGCATATTTTTATCACAGATTTTTTTCACAGTTGCTCATCATCTCCTTTTTTCCCATTAGGGATGGTTAGCATACCTCCATACCACACTCTTGTATTGCAACAGATAGAGAAGAAAACTTATTGGAATGACATGCCTTTACATTTTCATATAATTAACCCACTTAAAAGGTTGTACAAAATAATGTAAAATTGTATCAATTTTTATCAACCTAACTCAATATAATGCTTGACATTCATAGAATGGTATCACAAACTTTAACTACCATTAATTATTTAATTTTCACAATTATCCTATGAAATAGTTATACTATTTGTCAGTAAGAATATTCTGACTTAAAGTAAATGACTCATTTATGATTATCCCAAGTGATCAAAACTTAGATTGATTCCATGTTATCTGATTCTAAATAATAGCTTTTATCAAATTAGTTTAAAAAGTAAAAAGTGTATGAGAGGAAACCAGATAATAATAATAAACATCTTACATAACTTTATAGCTAAAAAGTTTCTTAAACAATTCAAAAAAGTTAGGTAATAGTTTATGAAGACAAGTTCTACATAGTTTAAGCCTACACCTGCCTCAACAACTAAAAGTAGTCTTCTAAATCCTGGTGGAAATGAGACTCTAGCATCACTCATTCTTCTAAGTAAAAATGATATTTCGTGAAAAAAATAGTTCATCTGGAAACACGAATCATCAAATATTCAAAACAACAACAAAAATTGTTTTAGATAATCAGCATATTTTTGTAATACAACAGAAGTGTTTTATTTGCATGCTTCATTTTGACACACAGAATATTAAAAATATGTGTATTCAGGTGAAGATTTAATAAAATCAATAATTGTACTACTATATAAAAGACAATCTTAAATGAAACTAGCTTTAAAACAAATCTGTAAATATATGGCATTTAAAAATATGACTATTAGTTTACTTTTGTATCCCCACCTGGATTTATCTTACGGCACCAGCAATTTTGCCCACAATTATTTATTCTCCGTCAGTGTAGATGTCATCATAGTTTAAAGGGACAAATGACATCTTGGTATTATTGCAAAAACATTTTTTTTCTGGGTGGGGACTGAGTTTCACTCTTGTTGCCCAGGCTGGAGTAAAAAGGCACAGTTTCAGCTCACTGCAGTCCCTGCCTCCTGGGATCAAGCGACTGTCCTGCCTCAGCCTCCCGAGTAGCTGAGATTAGTGGCACACACACCAAGTTGTGCTAATTTTTGTATTTTTGTAGAGAGGGGTTTCACCATGTTGGTCAGGTTCGAACTCCTGACCAGAGGTGATCCACCCGCTCTGGCCTCCCAAAGTGCTGGGATTACAGGCGTGAGCCACCACGCCCGGCCGTGAAAACAGTTTTTAACCTAATGCTCTTGAGGAATATTTCAAAGGTAGCCTAAGACACAGGGAGCAGAGTCACTTTTAGTTTTTGCTTGTTTGTTTGTTTTTTCCTAAGACAGCAGGAGCAGGGTCACTTCTAGTTTTTTGTTTTTGTTTGCACAAAAAGATTTCTAGGCTTCATGTTCTACTTATTGAATCAGAAACTCTGGAGGAACATGAATTTTTAGGACACTCAGCGTCAATGTTTATGGGCACTATTGTTTGAGAACCACTGTTCTAGGAGTTCCCAAAGGGCAGGTCATGCAAAAATTTCAAAGTCCGAGTTTGCCATTTAGTCTCCTTTCTGCTTTTCCTCTTTGAATTTTTAAAAAATCCAGTGTGGTAGTGTAAACCTACCTTAGTCATCTGAATTTGTAATATAACTAATGTATTCAACAAATTCCTCACTAAATGTGTCCATAAGTGTAGTGTCTTCTGGTTATTTCTATTACTGTGTCTTAGAAAAATGCTTTCTTGTTCCATTGTCCTGCTCTTTTGGAAGGGACAGCGAGGAGTGACAGGAAGGAAGAAACAAGACAGCAGAAAAAATGGGATTTTTTTTTATTTAACACATTTCCTCCTGCATTCTAGGACCGCTAGTCTTCAGGGGCATTCTGGTGGAGAGGTGGATTGAGGAAGATTCAGACAGCACTTCTCACTGTCCTTAGTGCTGCATGTCCTATCTGTCAGATGTCATTCCACAAGGTTATTGGCTTTTTAAAAAATTATTATTTCTCTCTTCAAGGGTTCATTTTCTCAAGTCCATTGAGCTGACCAGTATATAGCTTTGTCTCCCACTGGTTTCAGATTTGATGTGTTCTCCCATGAGGTTTTCAGGCACAATGTAAGAAACGATGCTTCTAGACACTGTTCAGCTGTTTCTAAACATTCTGTAATGCTAATAAGTAAGGCCATTTCTACCCAAAACATTCAAATGTCATTAATTCTCTAGCCTAGTAAAAACAAATCTTACCAGACTTCTTGTGTCTTGACATTCTTGGTTAATATCTTAAAAGCAAGACTTTATGTTTCTATCCTGGGTTATTTACATTCTGTCTTTGCTGCACAAAGAGCTACAGTCATCTTTTGTTATTCATAGGGGATTGGCTTCAGTACCTCCCACGTATACCAGTATCCATGGAGGCTGAAGTTTCTGATATATAATGGTTCACTATTTACATGTAACCTGTGCACATCCTCCTACGTGCTTTAAATCATATCAAGATTACTTACAATACCAAATATAATGTAAATGCTAAATAAGTGACTGCTATACTGTATTGTGTAGAAAATAATGTCTGCAAACTTTCAATACAGATGCAACTTTTTTCCCCAGGTATTTTCAATCCATGGTTGGTTGAATCCAGGAGTGTAGAACCCATTGAATAGAGCATCAACTGTACCTGCCAACACCTCTATCTTCCTTGCTATAAAGAGATCTTCCAATTTTATACCATTTGCCACCATTTTTCAACTCCTCTCTACATTCTCTATACCACCATACCAGTCAATGGTTAGCAAATTGCTACCTCCTCAACCTCTTTATTAAGTAGACCTTGCATCTTTTAGCCTTAATTAGTGCTTACATTCTTACCAAGATCTCTTCCTTTTTCAGGAACATTGCATTTCCACCATGTTTCAAACAAAGCCCATGTGCTGCTGTGAAGCCCAAATAGTTTTCTTGATTTTTAGGACTGTATGTCCCACCACAACATTCAATACTGTGAACTGTTCCCTTCAAACTGTAGTTGTAGCTTACCATGATCAGACTGAGTTAGATGCCATTCATTCATTCATTTCTTCATTCACAGAAGCATATATATTTTAAGAACTTACTTTTGGATATGTCTTAATTTTGGATATGTGCCATAAGAATGATAGGCAATTAAGAGAAAAAGACTTTTTGCACTTGCAGGTTTAATGTAAAAAGGGATTTCTAAATAATTAATTGCAATATAGTGTTACCCTATGAAAGATGGTTATAGATAGCAGTAAGTTCATGAAGACTGGAGCATTTAATATATCTTGAACATATCAGAAGAATTTTATAGAAAATAATGAATCTTAATCTGTATCCTAAACCATAATTTACAGGTGTAGTTACATGAATGGAGAAGAAATGTGAAACCACAGAAGTGTTTAAGTTGCCACTGTGATATCATGCATGCTTTCATCCTCATATTTCAGATATATTGTGTTTTTTACCTGTCTATACTCATGAAAGACACTCTATCTTTTTTAAAAATCCCTGTGTCTGGTACAAAACATGACATATAATTGGCATCCAGTAAATCTTTTTAATTAACAAGTGACTGGGTAGTTTATGCAAGCTTTTAATAGAAGAGCCAGCACAAGAACCCAGATCCTATTATCTCAGTTGATTTAAAAAAAAAAAGTGTCATACTTTCTACATATACTGGGATGCTGATTTAAAAGTATGTGACATAGTGTAAGCTGTTTTAACTTGACCTTTAAAATCTTCCACCATTAAATGAGTGTCAAAGTTTGCACATTTGTGGATTTTAACATATTATTTGCAACACCTCAAAAGTAATCATTTATGAAATGGCTGAGACACAAGAAAGATGGAAGTTAAACTCCAAAAAAGAACTTTTATAGTTGACTGGAGACCCTTATACCTTGATGAACATTTTTAATGTAGAGCCTTACATTACATTACCCAGAATATTTTCTGATCACATTTTTAGATGCATCTGTAAACATTTAGGAATAGATGCTCTTTAGCTTTTTGAATCAGTTTATTTATTCCAATTCTACTTTCATAAATGGTTTTCATTTATTCTCTGTCATGTACCTTTGGCTTGTGGTCATATTTATAATGAGTCAATCAGCAAAGGTGACTGACTGAATTGATTTATGCCATATGGACCTATCCTCTTCACATAAAAGTGGCGTGAACTCCATAAATCTAGGTTCTAAAGGTGTTAGCCAGCTTTAATGAAAGCAGAGCATTCACCTAGAGGAGAGAGCAATGTCTTTCTTCTCTGTTACTTTGTCCTGTAAAGAGAAAGAGGACTCCTAAGATGGAGCTGATATATTATAACTTTTCATCATTTCTGGTGGCCACCTGTGTCATATGGCTTACACATTTTCATCTTTTAATTTTTAAATAATTTCCAGAATTATTAGCATAAAGAGACTCTCAAACATCAATAAATTAGTAGGTATGAATAAAATGACTGACAGGTATTCAGTAATCACTTTATACCAGGCACTAAGGTGAACAATTTGTGATCTCATTTGTTTTTCACAAAAATCTTCTATGGTAACTGCTAAAATGGTCATGTCATCTAATATTTGAAGAAACTGAGTCGTTAGATAACTTAAGCAAGTTGATCTCTGTCATGTAAGACAGGCCAGAGCAAGAATTCATACTTCACGGTGTAATTCCACAGTGCAACTATTAAACACTATATTACAGCATCTCTCCTCTTCTGCAGTCAGAACACCATGTAGAAAATTTAGGTTTATAAGAATACTGCAGTCTAAATAAGAAAAGGTGCAGATTAGTATCATTTATATTAAGAATTTATTACATTTTAAAGGGAATATATTGAAAGTTATCACTGGCATTTTAGAAAGTGTGGGTACTAGTGGCAGAGAAAAATTAGAAAAAATATTGAAATATTCTAGGTAAAAGACGGGAAGGAGCTGCTGTAAGACAGCGAAGTAATACAGAAGTTAGTTGGAATATGAGTCTCATTAAAATACTCATTCCATGATAAATAAGTGTGACTTGTTATGTTCAATTTTGTTTTCTGTCTATGAAATATAATAATGGGAAATAATTAAAGGGATGTTTAATCTCAGCTGTCAGTATCAGTAATCTCTTCTTTGTAGCCACGTCTTGCAAGTCACAGTCAAAATGTAAAACAGAAAGTAGTATGACTTATGAAATCTTAGGAAAAATTACTGGCAGCATTTTGCACATTGTTCATTTTCACAAAATAGTATACACGAGCTTTGCTAATTATTAAAACATTATTTTGTCTTCCAAAACTACTTATCATTATCTTAGTATAACAACTGATTTGCCCTACAATTTTATAGTTATTGAAAATAATATATATGTTGATATGAAATTAAAATAGGCGCACACACATATATATATATATATATTTAAAGGAGGAAACTTCTGATGTTTGTCTTTTAGCAATTATGACCAATATTTTACTACTTCTTAATGATGCATAATGCACTTTGAATTAAGCCAAGTACAGAACAAAACAAATATCATATGTTCTCACTCATATGTGGGAGCTAAGAAAATGAATCTCATGAAGATAAAGAGTAGTTTAGTAGTTACGGGAGATCAGGAAGGGTAGGGACAAGGAAAGGATAAAGAGAGGTTAGTTAAGTAAAATATAGGTTAACAGAAGATTATATTTTTGAACCTAACATTCAAAAAATCGGTAGGGTGCCTATAGTAAACAATATTCTATTGCATATTTTAAAATAGCTAGCGGAGGATAACTAAAATGTTCTCAGCTTAAAGAAAAGATAGGCATTTAAGGGGATGGATATCTCAATTACCCTAATTTGATTATTGTACATTGTATAAATGCATCAATATTTCACATAGACTTTGAAAATATGTATATCTATTATGTATCTATTAAAAAAATAAAATATGATAGAACCTAAATGCCCTGAGTTGCCATTTTATCTTTAAAACCCTCTGAATTCTAGTTAGAATATTTTAAAGCCATGTGTGTTTCCCCTAATTTCTGCATGTACCATAAAAATGTGCCATTTAATCAAGTTTATACAAGATATAGAAAAATTATGAATCTTTAGTCTTTGTCTTATTATAGAGGTCCTTAACATGACAAAATAATATACAAATATGCTTTCAGACCAGGGATATTTCCTGTGGCTATGCAGATTATGCAATGTACAACCCCATGAGGTTTCAGTATAGCTCAACTTTAGACCCAATCTCCATTGACACGAGAATGGTCTCTTCAGAATAAAGCAGAGTTAGAAAAATTCAGACTTGAAGAAATAAATTTTAAAAAAGGTGTATTTAACATGATTTCATAGATCAGACTCAAACTGGAACTCCTTTAACATTTGAGAGTTTTATTTAACGAAACTTAGTTTTATTTGATACTAACAGATTTTGTAAAACTGAACACCCATTCACGGATATAAACATATGTCAGCTTTTAATTCTTAAGGTGTGCAAGGTACTTGCACAGGTTAATTTGTAAGAGTGAGAAAATGATAAAGTATTTTATGTTACAAATGTGTAATTGATACTTGAGTGTGTTTTATTCTTATACTTGTAGCAACACATAGTATTTGCCTTTCATTATTTGTGTGCTTAATATGGTTGTAATGGGCAATAAAAGGATGTTTATATTTGAATGCAGAAATATTGGAGAACATAAAAATTAATTTTTCAGCTTAAATTCTCTAGCAGAGAGATATTAGTGAAGAAACAAAAACAAACAACAGAGTTTTGGGGGAAAAAAGCTACCTTAAGTTATTTGAAGAAAACTGTAAAATATCTAGAGCTACATTCAACATTTACAGAATTTTTTAGCAGGAAAGAAAGCCACATATCTTGGAGCTCAAGAGGGGTATAAAACACAAACATTACTTTCTTTATATTTGTTCTAAAAGTGAATATGATTGATAGCTAAATAAGACAAAATAATGACATATCATCTAACTTGGCAAGTACCAATCACTCATTTCTATCCTTTACACTCATGACTCTTTAAAGCTTTGGTTGTCAGTTGTTTTTTCTTTTAGATTTTTAAAATAAATTTTATTGTGATATTTAAGTTATAGAACATGATGTTATGAAATATAGAGGAATAATAAAAAGATTACTAAAATGAAACAAATTAACATATTCATTATCTCACCGAGCTCCCTATTTTTTGGCAAGAGTAGCAAAAATCTAATCATTTAGCATGAATCCCATGTTCAGTATAATTTCATTACCTATAGTAATAAAATATATTACCACATTTTCTTTTTATCTTTGTTTTATTGCTACATAATAGTCAGACATATTTATATGGTATGTGTAATATTTTGATACATACATACAATGTGTAATGATCAAATCAGGGTAATTGTGATATCCATCAACTCAAATATGTATCATTTCTTTTTAAAATATGTCTAATTAATTCATTTTTATTGATATATATATAATAGTTGTACATATTTTGGTATTATGATATTTTGATATCCATATGCAATGTGCAATGATCAACCCATCACTTCAAACTTTTATTTTTTCTTTGTGTTGGAGACATTTTAAATCTTCTCTTCTAGTTATTTTGAATTACACAATAAATTCTTGTTAACTATAGTCACCCTACTGTGCTATCAAACACTAGAACTTATTTCTTCTACCTAAATGTCCATTTGTACCTATTAACCAATTCCTTTCATCCCTCCATCTCCCCTACCCAGCCTCTGGTAGCCACCATTATACTTACTACCTTCATGAGATCAATTTATTTAGCTCCCACATGTGAGTGAGAACACACAAAATTTGTCATTTTGTGCCTGGCTTATTTCACTTATTTCCATCAGTTTCATCCATGTTGCTGCAAATGACAGATGTCACTCCTTTTTATGGCTAAGTAACACTTCATTTTACACACAGGTTTTTATTTTTTATTTTTTGTATTTATTTTTCTGTCAACAGACACTCAAGTTGTTTCCATATCTTGCGTATTGTGAATGATCATGGGGGTGCAGATATCTTTACAAGATTGTGTTTTATTTCCTTTGCTTGTCTGCCCAGAAAGGGGATTACTGGGTCATATGGTAGTTCTAATTTTATTCCAATGTCTTTAGAAACCTTTATACTGTTTTTCATAATGGTCGTACATTTACATTCCCACAAACAATGTAGAAGAGCTTTCTTTTCTCCATATTCTTCCCCAAATGTGTTGTTGTTTGACTTTTTAATAGTAGCCATCCTAATGGTCTGAGGTATAGTATCAAAGAGTGGATTTGTCTTGTACTTCCCAGATGATTAATGATGTTGAGCACTTTTTCATATACCTGTTGGCCATTTTAATTTCATTTTTGAAGAAATACCCTTCCAGCTCTTTTGCCCATTTATTTTTTAATTGCATTGCTTCTTTCTTGCTCTTGAGTTGCATGAGTTCTTTATAAATTTTGGGTACTAATACCTTATCAAATATATGATTTAAAAATATGTTTTTCCCAATCAATAAACTGCCAGTCAACTGTTACTTAAGAATATAAGCTTAGTATAGAGAGTCACATTAGACTGACATAAAAGTGTTTTAATGATATGCATAATGGAATTTATTATTCTTATTCAAATAAATACAATTTTGTGGTTTAAAAAAGTAGCTTCATTACAAGATGAGAAAAAATGCTACATAATTTTGTTAACATTGTATTTTTGTTGTTTCTTTTATGATCTTTCATTAAAACCTGAAATTTCTACACATAACAAATTTAAAGTCAAGGTGATTCTAATTTTGAATGATATTTATGTTACAAAATTTCTGGTATATTTTAAAGATATATTTACTCTTTATCTCTTTCTAGTTTCAATGCCCTGGGTGCATTCACTGGGGGTTCTACACAGAAAGGAAATTTTTAAAAATGTAAGGAAAGAAAAATATGAATTCATTTCACAGCTTTAAATAACGCATGTCAAAATAATGTGTTAATTCAACTCTACCACCTTCACCCCAAAATACATGTGACATTCTAGATAATTTATCATGTTAGATTTTGCCTGCTGAACATTTAAATATATATTTATTTTAATAGTGCAAATCTTTATTTTATCTTATTTTTTAAATTTTCCATAAGTTATTGGGGTACAGGTGGTATTTGGTTACATGAGTAAGTCTTTAGCGGTGATTTGTGAGGTTTTGGTGCACCCATCACCCGAGCAGTATGCACTCCAACATATTTACAGTCTTTTATGCCTCACCCCCTCCAACTCTTCCCCCTAAGTTTACCCCACAATCCATTGTATCATTCTTATGCTTTTGCATCCTCATAGCTTAGCTCTCACGTATCAGTGAGAACATAAGATGTTTGGTTTTCCATTCTTGAGTTATTTCACTTAGAATAATAGTCTCCAGTCTCATGCAGGTTACTGTAAATGCTGCTAATTCATTCCTTTTTATGGTTGAGTAGATTCCATTGTGTGTGTCTGTGTGTGTATATATATATATACAAGTTTCTTTATCCAATCATTGATTGATGAGCATTTGGGTTGGTTCCATGATTTTGCAATTGTGAATTGTGCTGCTATAAACATGCATGTGCAAGTATCTTTTTTGAATAATGACTTTTCTTCCTTTGGATAGATACCCAGTAGTGGGATTGCTGGATCAAATGGTAGTTCTACTTTCAGTTCTTTAAAGAATCTCCACGCTGTTTTCCATAGTGGCTGTACTAATTTGCATTCCCACCAGCGGTGTAGAAGCATTTCCTGATCACAGCATCCATGCCAACATCTACTGTTTTTTGATTTTTTTATTATGGCCATTTTTGCAGGAGTAAGGTGATAATGCATTGTGGTCTTGATTTGCATTTCCCTGATCATTAGTAATGTTGAGTATTTTTTCATATGTGTGTTGGCCATTTGTGTATCTCCTTTTGAGAATTGTCTAGTCATGTCCTTAGCCCACTTTTTTGTGGGCTTTTTTCTGATTTGTTTGAGTTTGTTGTAGATTCTGGATGTTAGTACTTTGCCAGATGTACAGATTGTGAATATTTTCTCCCACACTGTGTGTTGTCTGTTTACTCTGCTGACAGTTCCTTTTGCCGTGCAAAAGCTCTTTAGTTTAGTTAGGTTCCAGCTATTTATCTTTGTTTCTATTGCATTTGCTTTTGGGTTCTTGGTTCATGAAATCCTTTCCTAAGCCAATGCCGAGAAGGGTTTTTCCAGTGTTATCTTCTAGAATTTGTATCGTTTCAGATCTTAGGTTTAAGTCCTTAAACAATCTTGAGTGGATTTTTATATCAGGTGAGAGATGAGGATCCAGTTTCATTCTCCTACATATGGCTAGCCAATTATCCTAGCACCGTTTGCTGAAAAGGGTGTCTTTTCATCACTTAATGTTTTTGTTTGCTTTGTCAAAGATCAGCTAGCTGTAAGTATTTCGGTTTATTTCTGCGTTCTCTTTTCTGTTCCATTGGTCTATGTGCCTATTTTTATACCACTACCATGCTGTTTTGGTGACTATGGCCTTATAGTACAGTTTGAAATCAGTAGTTGATGCCTGCAGATATGTTTTTTCTTAGTCCTGCTTTGGCTATGTGGGCTCTTTTTGGTTTCCTGTGAATTTTAGAATTGTTTTTTTCTCATTCTGTGAAGACTGATGGTGGTATTTTGATGGGGATTGCATTGAATTTGTAGACTGCTTTTGGAAATATGAACATTCTAGATACTTTATCATGTTAGATTTTGCCTGCTGAACATTTAAATCTATATTTATTTTAAGGGGGAAATCTTAAAAATAAAAAGCAAATATGAGCTTGTAAAAAGTTATTCCTACTATCATTTTGAAATATATATTTAGCGTGTATTTTTTAGGAATTGAAAATTAATATAAAATTACTGATGGAGTAGGAGCTAATTAAGAGTTTGCTTAAATAGCATGTTTTTTTTCTTTGAGTATTTCCTCATCTACCATACTATTCTGATCCCCAGCTCTACCACACTTCCAATTTAGAAAATAGTAAATCCTTTAGATTTATACAATGACTATGGAGAAAAATAACTGTAATTGAACTATCATAATACATATTTATTTATGTAATTATATATTTAAATTTACATATATAAATTTATTTATTCATTCGTCATTCTAGAGACAGTTATGGAATGCTTAAATAAGTTAGAAATTCACCTAGACACTGGAGATATAAAGGCTCTGCCCTTAAGATAATGATGCTCTAGCAGAGGAACAAGGGATACGTTGAATATCAAGATTAGGCCGGGCACAGTGGCTCACTCCTGTAATCCCAGCACTTTAGGAGGCTGAGGAGGGTGGATCACGAGGTCAGGAGATTGAGACCATCCTGGCTAACACAGTGAAACCCTGTCTCTGCTAAAAATACAAGAAAAAAAAGTTAGCTGAGCTTGGTGGTGGATGCCTGTAGTCCTAGCTACTCAGGCGGCTGAAGCAGGAGAATGGCGTGAACCTGGGAGGCAGAGCTTGCTGTGAGCAGAGATCGTGCCACTGCACTCCAGCCTGGGCAACAGAGACTGCATCTCAAAAAATAAAATAAAATAAAATAAAATATAAAATAAATATCAAGATTAAATTCTATAAGTATTCTGAGATAGATATTCACACAGTATAATATAAACCAAGACAGGTTTCAAACTCAAGTTATAAAATCAAAGCAAGATTTAAAGAACTCATGTGAATTTAAGGAATAGAGGACTGAATTTTGATGAATTGAAATTGGCCAGGTGAAGATATGTGGAAGAGAGCTGTAGAGATGGGGGATGATTGTGCAAGGCACTTTCAACAGAGGCAATGATGTCTGCCATTATAGCTTTGAAATTTGGAATGGTCGGTCTATAGAACAGGAATGTATGTTGTGTACAGAAACTAGGAAACTAGGAAGATACGTTTATTAGGTTTAGAGTTTTGAATTCTAGCCTCAATATTGTGGAAATAATTTACAGGGTTTTGGTAAAGGACGAAATCTGATGGTTTTTCCTGATTGAGTTTTAGAAATGTGATAAGTGCAGGAATGTGGATAGGGTAGGGGAAGTGTCTAGGGTGATCTAAAGATCCAGTGAGGCATTAAGTACAGTATCTCAGATAAGAAACAATGAGGATATCAACTAAGATACTGACTGTTCAACAATGGGGCCAAGAAACTATGAAAGAGGGGGTGAATAGTATCCCTTTTTCAACAGAGATTGAAGGAGCAAAAGAAGGCTAAGAAAGCATTGAGTGTTGCAGCTTTTCTAGGCGCACAGCATAAGCTGTCAGTGGATGTGCCATTATGGTGTCTGGAGGATCGTGTTCCTCTTCTCACAGCTCCACTAGGCAGTGCCCCAGGAGGTACTCTGTGTGGGGGCTCTGACCCCACTTTACTGCCCTAGCAGAGGGTCTCCATGCGAGCCCTGCTCCAGCAGCAAAATTCTGCATGGACATCCAGGCATGTCCATACATCCTATTAAATCTAGGCAGAGATTCCCAAACCCCAGTTCCTGACTTCTTTGTACCTACAGGCTCAACCCCATGTGGAAGCTGCCAAGACTTGAAACTTGAAGCTTCAAGACTGAAGCCACAGCCTGAGACCTACATTGGCCTCTTTCAGCTATGCTGGGAGAGGATGAGACACAGGGCATCAAGTCCCTAGGCTGCAGACAGCATGGGGGCCCTGGGCATGGCCCACAAAAGAACTTTTTCCTCCTAGATCTCCAAGCCTGTGATGGGAGGGGCTACTGTGAAGACCTATGACATGCCTTGGAGATATTTTCCCCATTGTTTTGGGGATTAACATTTGACTCCTAGTTACTTATGCAAATTTCTGCCACCAGCTTGAATTTTTCCTCAGAAAATGGTATTTCTTTTCTATTGCATTGCCAGGCAGCAAATTTTCACAACGTTTACACTCTGCTTTTCCTATAAAACTGAATGCCTTTAACAGCAACCAAGTCACCTCTTGAATGCTATGCTGCTTAGAAATTTTTTCCACCAGATACCCTAAATCATCTCTCTCAAATTCAAAGTTCCACAAATTGCAAAGGAGGGGCAAAATGCCACCAGTCTCTTTGCTAAAACATAACAAGAGTCACCTTTGCTCTAGTTCCCAGCATGTTCCTCATTTCTATCTGAGAACCCCTCAACCTGGATTTCATTGTCCACATCTTTATCAGCATTTTGGACAAAGTCATTCAACAAATTTCTAGGGAGTTCCAAACTTTCCCACATTTTCCTGTTTTCTTCGGAGCCCTCCAAATTGTTCCAACCTCTGCCTGTTACCCAGTTCCAAAGTCACTTGTAGAGTTTTGGGTATCTGTTCAGCAGTGCCCCACTCTACTGATACCAATTTACTGTATTAGTCCATTTTTACACTGGTGATAAAGACAAACCTGAGACTGGGCAATTTACAAAAGAAAGAGGCTTAATTGGACTTATACTTCCACGTGGCTGGGGAAGCCTCAAAATCACGATGGAGGGCAAGGAGGTACAAGTCACATCTTATATGGATGGCAGCAGGCAAAGAGAGAGAGCTCGTGTAGGGGAACTTCTCTTTCTAAAACCATCAGATTTTGTGAGACGTATTCACTATCATAAGAACAACACAAGAAAGACTTGTCCCCATGATTCAATTACCCCCCACCAGGCCCCTCCCACAACATGCAGGAATTTAAGATGAGATTTGGGTGGGGACACAGCCAAACCATATCAAGAATGAATCAAAAACAGGAACAGCCAGTGTTCAGCTTAAGCCTCATTTTTATCAGGG
The DNA here is from genome assembly GCF_000951035.1 of Colobus angolensis palliatus. NCBI lineage: Eukaryota > Metazoa > Chordata > Mammalia > Primates > Cercopithecidae > Colobus > Colobus angolensis. The sequence continues at coordinate 9,550,943 of NW_012121043.1, read as the reverse complement.
TAGACACGCTGATTCCCATATATTGTCCCTATCTGCTCTTCTCGTGGTACCCAATTTCCTTATCTTATTTACTTTGAATTGGTTATTCATTGTATGTATGTTTTGCTATATTCAAATGTCTAGCAAGACAAAAGCAGTGTTTTATTCAGAATTTTATTTTCACCACTGCCTAGCTAATCCCGTGACTGACATTTATTTTATGAATGTGTGAGAGAATGAAAGGAACATATAAAGGGATTCCCTTTGGCATGAGACAAACTTGGGTGACTTAAAAGCTGTATACATTGAAAATTAAAGCAGAACTCTTCTTATTGTAAAATTGGAATAATATCTCTTACAAGATTAGCAAATTGTTTAAGTGAGGTTTTTATGAAATCACCTGGGATTTTTTTTGTAATAGGAAAATTAATCAATAAATATAAATATTTTATTCTTTCTTCCCCAACAAACTTCTGAGTTTCTGGTGAGTCAACCCTTAGCTTTGAAAGAATAGGTTTTTCATTAATAATGCAAACTGGAGGTCACCAGGGCAGGGGACATTAATGGCGTGGGGAAGACTGGAAGGATGTTGGACAATGGATACAAAATTTCAATTAGTGTCGAGGAATAAGATCAAGAGATCTGTTGTACAACATAGTGACTATAATTAATAGCAATGCATTATATACTTGAAAATTACTCAGAGAGTAGAGTTCATGTTCTCACTGCAAACAAATAAGCATGTGAGGCAATACATACATTAATTGGCTTTAGTTAGCCATCATACATGCCATACATATTTCAAAGCTTTATGTTTTACATCAAAAATATGTGCAATTTTTATTTGTTAATTAAATAAACAATAGAAACACGACTTAGAATTTTTTTGTGTGTGTAAATTGTGTTGTAAGGAAATGTTTTAAACTGTTTTTAACTTTTAAATCATGCATATTAGGAGAATCTTACATTTGCAATCAGAACAACGAGAAAAAATCCAAACTTATATATGGTTAATCACTTTGTTGCAAAGCTACCGATAGGATTTTGTTTTTAAACAAAATTATGCAGGAAGACAATTTCCTAAAACATTAAATCTCTCTGAAGAAATGAAGATTAAAATCAGATGTGCTTTGAATGCTAAAGACAATGGTCTCTTACTCCAGGAGAGATGAGTTAATTTTGGAGTCCTGAATGCTATTGTAGAACTTATAGTCAGATCAATTTTGAATTTGTCTGTGGAGGCTAGGAACTGAAAAAAATAATAGAAAATTAGAGCATGTCAGTGTAACAGCACAGAAACTGACATTCTCAGATGCAGAGAACTGATGACATCTGAGCCAAACTTTAGGGAATATTAAAGCTTCAAACAACAAAAAAGTTGCATTTATGAATCGAACTGCCATACTGCCCTAGAAACAGTTGATGGCAAAGTGGTTTTTTATTGTTATTCATATGCTGAAATCCATAACTACATCTCAGTGTGAAGGTGGAAAGTATTATATATATATATATGCGCACACACACACACACACACACATACATATAGTATGTTCAAACCAGAAGAAGCATTCCTTACATCTATTACGAAATGGAGTAATGCTTAGAATGCCAGGAACAGCCAGAATAGAGTTCATGTGGGACAATTTTACAGACACATGATGTTTCAAACAATCATGAAGATCACCATTGGATTCACTCTCTTGACGAAGCTGATATATATGTACACTTTACAGCTGATAAATATATATGTGTGTGCGTGTATATACGTACTTTACAGCATACATATATATACTTACAGCATATATATCTATGTGTTTATATATATATACACTTATGTGTGTGTGTGTGTGTATATATATTGTTTGTGTGTGTGTGTGTGTGTGTGTGTGTGTGTGCTGTAATTTGGACACTGAACATGAAGTCCTGGTGAATTTGATGAATCAATTTCTCCAAACATAGCTGAGAGGGTCTCTAGAGTAGTGCTTTTCATACTGTAATGTGCAGGTAAATCACTTGGGAACCTTGTTAAAAATAGATTTTGATTGAGTAGTTTTATGGTGGGGCCTAAGATTATGTATTCTTAACAAACTTCTAGATAATGCTGATGTTACCAGACTATAGGGAAAACTAGTCTTAGTCTATAGGAAAAACCTTGAATAGCATGGATGTGGCCAGAGCCAGCCTTGGTCTCAAGTTGGTGTCTGCAACATTTAAGTGATTTCCAGTGTAACCAAGACTGTCAAAGTTGGACTACTGTGATTGCTCAATCACACATTCTGTGGTTTTTTACAGATGGTCAAAAAATGGGATAATTTGATATTCACCCAAGATGGTTGAGAAATACTGTGGTTCAACATAACAACATGTTCTCTTTAGTTACAAAAAGTACAGCCGTTGATGCAGTCTTTCTCAAACTCTTCTGGGAAGCTTCTAAGAGATGATGCTTCAGATCAGTTAAATCAGAAATTCTACAGTAGATTCCACTGTGAAGGCAACACAGATTAAGGTCTAATAGTGTTTATTCACCTTAGTAGAGCCAGAAGCCTGGAGAGAAAGATACTAAAAACCTAGGACCCCATTCTCTTCAGTAATTGTCATTTCTCAAGTTCCAAGTTGATCAAAGGGACATTAGAGGGCACCGAGGCACAGGGACATTAGAGGGCACTGAGGCAAAGGGATATTAGAGGGCACCGAGACAAAGGCTAACCTGGTTACCAGTGCTAAAGGTGTTTAAGAGTAAGTATGATCATCCAAGCAGGAGAAGAGAAAGATTTTGGCAGCTCTGGTTTTCACTGGAATTTCCCACCTGTAAAGGGAGGTGTTAAGATAGCTAAGAAAAAGAGTTATTTGTATTAAAGAACTAAAAAATAAGGAGAGTAAAAAAGAACTGTAGAAGCAAGACCGCTGGGTATATTCACATAGGAAGGACTCAATAGCATTAAGTGTCTTCACCAACTGTCATTGGTTAGACCAGAGAAGCAAAGGCTTGCACAATTTCTATTCAATGAGGAAAACTTTGATTTGCTAAGCTAAATTATTCTTACTTTTGTTTGTGAATTGTACACATTTTTGTAAATATAACACGTTGCTCTACAAGTGACAGCAGGACTCTGCACAATTTTTCAATTATTTTTGTATTATAATTATTAAATTATGCTGTATGATTTTTGATGTGAATTTATTATAGTATGAAATCATATTAATAATAGTAACCCACTAAAGTCCAGTCATTGATTTGAATACTTAATATTCCCAGGCTTTATAGAATGATACTAAATATTAAATAGGCATAGGTGGTTTAGAATGGGCCTTTACTGGTTTAATTAGTAGTCAATCAGTTTCATGTTGAATATTTGTACTTTATAGATAAAAGCTGACAGTCAAGCCTGTACTTTTCTATTTTGAAAAAAAGCATTCTTTTAAATTAAATTAACTATATAGTGTTTATCATTATTAAGTGATTGAATATATTTTCTGTAATATTCCATCAATTCTGAATGGAATCCCAGATTTTTATCAATTCATTCATTATATTTTAAAAGTTTTCAGTATATGATTTTTTGTATACATTTTATATATACAGGAAAATATCTATGTATATAACACAAAATCACAACAAAAGTAAGAATAATTTAGCTTAGCAAATCAAAGTTTTCCTCATTGAATAGAAATTGTGCAAGCCTTTGCCTCTCTGGTCTAACCAATGACAGTTGGTGAAGACACTTAACGCTATTGAGTCCTTCCTATGTGAATATACCCAGCGGTCTTATATATAGAGGAAAATATCTATGGCTGAATATTTCAGTTCATATTTTACAAATTTGCATATAAGATGTACTACTAATTTCCAGTTGCAAATATGTTCTCTATTCTCTGTTGTTTCTTTATGTTCCAGACACCTGCTTTCTCCCTATTATTATAAAGAGTGAATTTTAATGACTATTGCTTTTTAAATGTCTATTGTATTGTATTGTATGCTCTGTTACAGGGAACTATTATTTGGCTTTTGCAAGTAAATAGAAATTGAACAAGTTTTGTAATTTTTCTTCAAGAATCATGTAATAAGCTGATTTCTATGATACTAGTAAAACATCAGAAGAGCATTTTAAACACTACAACAGTTTATTTGATATTTGCCTAGTTATTGCATCATATGCTATTTTTTTATTTGTTATAATGCAGATAATTTGGCAAGGGTGGGGGAAATGTGATGGCTCACAGAGGCAGGTTAGCCTTTATTAACTATTTTGTACAGAATTCACAAGAAAGGAGACATGATTGTGAACAGGTCTTCAGTACGTTGTTGCCATTATGCAAATGGATCATGAGACCAGGTAGTCATTCACAGGAAAAAAATAACTATTCTACAGGAAAATAATTTCAAGGAACTAATAACCACTCCTTTTTGTATCTTGTCTGACAGATATTATGATCAGAAAATAACATAAAGATGGTTCTGCTTCAAAAATAAAGGGAATATAGTTATATTCTAAAGATAATCTAGAATACTCTATTGTGAGCTCAAATTTCTAGATAATGTTTAACAGAGTATTTTCTACTTTGAGGGTGCATTGAACTCTTTCCATAATATTACTAGGACATTTGTATATCTATTTATACCAGAACTTACAGTTTCATATTTATGTTTATTTTTCAAAGCCAGAAGATTCCTTAGAATCCTGTAATCACACTCTATAATTTTTAAAGTAATAAACCTCAGACTTTAAAAACTAAAGTCATTTTCTCAAGGTTGGACATAGACAAAAAGAAAAATAATTCACCTTGTATCCAGTGGCTACAGATACGGTTTGCATCAGAGAGCCCTTCCTCTATAGATTTATATGGCTGACTCATTTATTCTGCCTTTCCATAATTGTGTTGTCAAATATTTCCTTTATGGCATTGAATTAAAATTAAATATTCTGCTTTATAAAATGAAGAACATACTATATTCCTTGACCTAGGTAAAGTGACATAAAATGTAATTTTATATAAAAATTTTGAAAATCAACAACATTCATTCACAATACAGAGGTAAAACACAGCATCCCAAAAATCAGATTGTATATTCCTGAATTATAATCATTTTAAAAGATTTTAAATAGTATAATCTTTTACTTGTTGTCATACTTTAGTTGTTGTTGTTAATTTTTTTCTTCGAATCATATCCACTTGGAATCTAACAGTGAATTAGTTAATAACCACACTAAACTATGATTATTGAGAATCAGAAGAAAAACTAGTTAGTATACACACACAACTTAAATGGTCATATTAAACCATGATATAAACAATAAATTCTGAATGTCAGGTTTAAGAGGTTGAATAAGTAATTTCAAAATACTATTTCAGTCAGATTTTATTAAATAACCACAAAAGTCATTTGTGTGAGTGATTCATCATCATTACTTTTAACTTTAGAACCCTGTCACTAAGTTAGTATAATTATACTATTATTGCTTTCAATAAGGTCTAATAATTGAAAACAATGTTGTTCAAAGCATATGTAGGCGCCATTCATACTAAAATAATGAAAAGCGCCTAAAAGAAACTCAATGGTAGTACATTTCATCTGCAAGGAGATCAATGAGACTAAATTTTAAAAGATTATTTCTGAAGATTATAGGGATAAATTAAACAGATATTCATATTGAGTAAAATTTAAATCCACCTGGGATTATAACTGGTACTTTTATCATTCATTACATCAATGGTACATCTCAAAAACTGATTGCATTTTGTTTATTTTGTTGAAAATCACTAAGGTCTGTATTGGAGGCAATATTGTCAATTTTTATGATTCAGAAGTAAAAGTTATTTAAAAAAAACTGAAGGACTTTTCTACCTATTTTCCTAACCACTATGAAACTATTGTTACTTTCTGTGTTGTGAAGTAACTAATTAAATATTATCCCCACTGTAATGACTGGAGGTAGAGTCAATATGATGTCCATGATGCTGATTTTCAGGGCAGGCAACAAAACAAGAACCTAGTGTTTTTGTTTGTTTGTGTTGCTTTGCTTTAATTAGTCTCAGCTAATTTTATTGTTGCATATATATCCAATCCAGGATTCCAGGATGATATAGTTCATGGTGTACTTTGACATTATAGTTTGTGATTTTTTATGATAGTCATTTATAATAATAGTTTCTAATAGTACCTCTCCAAGTAAGTGAGAAAACCTTCTTAAAGAAGTTGCATGATTGACTGCTGTTAAACAGATACATTTTTTTTTATAAACTAAAGGACCAATACTTTCCTTAGAAATTGTATCATGTTCTGTGATTTTATTGCCTGAGTAAATAAACTATGAAAATTCACTAATCCTTAACATTTTAATTACTACTATAGACCCAGATTACCTTTCATAACTAAATCATAGTGTTTAGTTTCTTTTTATGATTATATCCAATAAGGTTGCAACATACGAGCTTTCTAGAGCGAGTGAAGTGGCTCAAGTATACCGTGACTATTCCAGGCTCTTATATTTTCTGTGTCATTAAGGATGTAAGTTTCATTTGCATACTTAAATTATAATCACTATAGAGCTGGTACAAATCAAGCAACACTTGAAGCTGTTTATGCACAACAATCACGTATCACATTGGTAAATTATTATGGTTATCTAAGGATGAAATAAGAACAGTATTTTTCTTCCGAGTATATACTTTTTTGGCAAACCGGTATTACAAATTTAAAACATATAGTCATTTCAAGGCATAGGGGATTGGTTCTAGGACTCCCATGGATACCAAAATTCACAGATGCTCATGTTGTTTATGTAAAATGATGTAGTATTTGGATATAACCTATGCACATCCTATTGTATAATTTAAATCATCTGTAGATTATTTATAATACCTAGTACCATGTAAATATCATATAAATAGTTGCTATACTTTATTGTTTAATGAATCATGACAAGAAAATATGTTTGTACATGCTCAATACAGATATAACCATTCATTAATTTTTTTTCTTGAGACAGAGTCACTCTGTGGCCCAGGCTAGAGCCCAGTGGTGCAATCACAGCTCACTATAACATCAAATGCCTACAATCAAGCTATCATCCCACCTCAGCCTCCTGGGTAGCTGGGCCTACAGGCACACGCCACCATGCTCAACTATTTTTATTATTATTATTATTATTATTTGGTAAGACAGGGTCTCACCACATTGCCCAGGCTAGTCTCGAACTCCTGGGCTCAAGCAATTTGCCTGCCTGAGCCTGCCAAAGTGTTGGGGTTACAGATGTGAGCCACTGCGTCCAGCCCATTTTTCTAAACTCCATGAAGGCAGAATGCACAGATACAGAGGGTCAACTATACACATGAAGTTGTTTGCAACTGCTTAATAAACGAAACTTGTAGGTATTTTTTTTTTTTCTGGTCACAAGCACCTTGAAAAAATTACTGAGGCATTAAGAGCACTGTGAATTGTATTTGCTTTATATGGTATATGATAAAAACTCTGCATGAAACTTCATTTTGCATATTGTTAGCATAATTCACTTTTCAAAGACCTTTCTACAGAAATGACAATGACAATGTGCCTAAGGAGGAACACATTTTTGGATAAAAATTAATGTTCTTGTCAATTTAAAGCATACTTTGGACTATTCTGTAACTGCTTTTAAGTAAGATGTGGATAATGGCTTAATGATTCAGATACATTGAAGTAACCTAAATAATGTTACCTGCTTTTAAGTGGTGTTTTTGTATTTCTTCAATCTGTTTTCTATATCTACTTTTCTATTTTATCATAAATATTTTTATTATGAAATATATTTACATTCTGTACATACATATCTATCTATACACATTTTCATCACAATTTGCTCAAATCTTTCAAGCCTTACTTTTGTTCACTCAGAGTATTAATATATTTATTAGCATGACTTCAACTCTTTCACCTTATATCAAAACAGACTAAGAATATCTCTCCCATTTCACATGATGAACACTAAGATGGCCTAATCATAATCCTTCAATTTTATATTTTCTGTCTACAGTAGACATCCCTAGATCTCTGACTGAACCCAGGGGAAAATATGTAGGCCTACATATTATCATTCAAACATCTGGTCCTATTTCTGGTGTTGCTCTTCAGCTCCTTATAGAGCTGGACTCTAAGGTGGCTGATAAAGAACATTGTACAGATCAAGCTTACAATAGACTCTGGTATAAAATAGAATGACAGTGTATTTATAACAGCATATATAACTGGCAAATAGACAAGAAAAATAATCTTACCCCATTGATTGCTCACTTCATTCTCTTTCTGTCAACACACACACACAAACACACACACACACACAAGCAAAATTTATCTAACAACAATTTATCTCTAGATGTCTACTTATATCTTCTTATGAATATAGAAGAGTGGATTACATTGAATCAATCTTTCAGATATGACAATTGCATAATCAATCAATTGCCCTACTAGAGAAATAGGCATTCTCTCATCTGATGAGTACCATAAACTCCTTTTAGGATATTGATTTAATACTGGCAAACACTTCATTATCGGCTCCCACTTACGGTCTCCATTGACTCAAACTTTTGCCAGGTGTTTTTTAAAAATGTTGCATTCATTAGTGTTTTGGAGCCTGCTAAGACTGGTTGAGGAGAGAAGATTGTTAAATATTTAGGAATTTTGAAACCAGTTTGCTTGCCATAGTGTTAAGCGTGCCTTTGTTCTCCCCTCATTTGCGTGCCTTTGTTCTCCCCTCATCTTCTCCGCAGCCATGTGGAACTTTGCCATGGACCCTTGGGTAAATCAGCCTAAACATGTCCAGATGAACCAACTGTGTAACCACAGGAGAAAAGTGCTTGGACCAAGGAGTGGGAAATAAATTAATAAGCAGATCCAGGATATAAACAGATCAAGTTTTGCATCACCCCATGGTAGGAACCAGTCAGATAATATCTCCTGGCATCACCTTATTGCAAGATCCAATCAGGTCAGAGCTCATTACCCTATGCTTATAAAACCTGATCCAGACCCCAGCTTGGGGAAACACTGCTTTGGGAACTATCCCCAGTGTTCTCCTTACTTGTTACAAGTAACAAAACTCCCTCATTAAAAATAAATAAATAAATTTGGAATCAGTCATGCTGGAAAATTTATACAATAGAAACTGGCAGATGCTACAGTGAAAGGATTTTATCCCCCACCTGTTTCACACACACACACCCTGCCCAGAATTTACTAACAACACTACTGGTTCATTACTACATCTATTGATTAAGTATATCTTGAATATTTTAATGCAAGTAATTTTCTGACAAAATCTTAGTCAAGTTGATTGCATCCTTTGTTTCCCTACAATTCCTCTGCCATATTTAGCTGACTTAGAATGAGTTAAATCTTTTTTTTTTATCTCACAAGGCTCAATCATATTATAATCCAACGATTGATTATAATTCTGAAGGGGAAAATGTATCAGGTTTTGAGGGTATACTTTTATCATGTATTTGGAATTCAAATCATGAAAACAAGCTATAAGGAAGATCAAGAATTTATCCAATTTGGATGCTTTTTATTTCTTTACCTTGCCTACTTGCTTTGCCCAGGACTTCCTATACTATATTGAATAAAAGTGGTGTAAGTAGACATCTTTTTATTGTGCCTGATCTTAGAGGAAAAGCTCTCAACATTTTATGGGTGAGCATGCTGTTCAGTGTGGGTTTCCTATATATGGATGATATCGTATTAAATTATATTGCTTGTGTACTTATTTGTTGAGAGTTTATTTTAATCATAAAAGGATGTTGAATTGGTCAATTAATTTTTCTACATCTATAAAGATAATCATGTGGTTTTAATCACTGTGTAATTACTCAACAAATGCAATTATAAGTAAAAGGGGGAACATTACATCTTATTCCACAGAAATAAAAAGGATTATAAGAGATTGCTATGATCAATTATGTGACAGTGAATTGAATTACCTAGAAGAAATAAGGAAATTCCAAGAAACATTCAACCTACCAAGACGGAATCATGAAAAAATAGAAGACCTATTGGCGGTATATCACTGTCTTGGTCAATTTTGTGCTGTTATAACAGAATACTTGAAACTGGGAAACGTAGAAAGAAAAGACATTTATTTCTCACAGTTCTGCATGTTGAGAACTCCATGATCAAGGCCCTGGCATCTGAGGAAGGCCCTTTTGCTATGCCCTCAGTTGGCAGAAGGTAGGAGAACAAGAGAAGAACAAACTCTGTGTCGTCATGTGGCAACAGAGCAGAAGAGAGAGGACTCACTCCTACAAGTTCTTTTCATACTGGCATCAATCCACTCAAAAGAGTAAAACCTGCATGACCCAAACAGCTCTTAATAGTCCCCACCTACCAGTGACCAATATTGTTACATTAATAATTGAGTTTTGTATCCCATGAATTTGGGGGGGACACATTCAAACCATAGCAATTACATTTATCAATGTGCATATGATAAAACAACGTTGCATCTCAGGGATAAATCTCACTTTATTACAGTGTGTGATGCTTTTAGTGTGCTGGTAAATGTGGTTTTCCAGTAGTTTGTTGATGTTTTTGCGTCTATTTTTATCAGAGACATAAGCCTATAATTTTTTTCTTGTAGTTTTCTTGTGTGGTCTTAATATCAGGGCAATACTGAACTGAACTCATAAAATAAATTTGAAAGGGTTCCTTCCACTTCAATTTTTTGGAAGAGTTATTTGAAGGATTGGTGTTAATACTTCAAATGTTTGTTAGAATTCACCAGTGAAGCTATTAGATCGTAATTATTTGTTGAGACATTTTTTATTATTGATTCCATTTTTGTAGTCATTATTGTTCTGTTCAGGTTTTCTATTTTTTTCATGATTCAGTCATGGTAGGTTGAATGTTTTTTGGAATTTCTCTATTTCTTACAGGAAATTCAATTCACTGTCATATAATTGATCATAGTAGTCTCTTATCATCCTTTTTATTTCTGTGGAATAAGAGGTAATGTCCTCCCTTTTACTTATAATTGCATTCGTTTGAAACTTCTCTCATTTTTCTTAGTTTAGCTAAGAGTTTGTCAATTTTGTTTATCTTTTCAAAAAACCAACTCTTAATTTCACTGCTCCTTTCCATTGTTTAGTCTCTATTTCATTTATCTCTACTCCAATTTTTACTTCTTTTCTTCTGCTAACTTTAGACTTAATGTCTTCTTTTTTAGCTCCTTGAAGTGTAGAGTTAGATTGTTTATTTAAGATCTTTCTTTTATCTTAATGTCGGTGTTGATCATTATAAAATTTACTCTTAGAACTGATTTTGCTGAATCTCATGAGTTTGGTATTGGTGATTCCATTTTTGTTTGTCTGAAGATATTATTTGATTTCCATTGTTTTTCTTGCTTGATTTGTTGCTTGTTCAGGAGTTAATTTCCACATGTCTGTGGATTTTCCAGTGTTTCTCCCATTGATCACCTCTAGATTTTTGCCATCACAAGCTGAAATGATACTAGATATGATCTCAATCCTCTTAAATTTCCTCATATTTATTTTGTGGCCTGATATATGCTCGGTCCTTGAGAATGTTCCATGTACTGTTGAAAAGAGTGAGTATTCTGTGACTGCTGGATGGAATGTTCTGTAAATGTCTGTGAGGTACATTTGGTATAGAGTGAGGTTTGTCCCTGATGTTTCTTTGTTGATTTTCTGCCTGAATAATCTATTCATGGTTAGTAGAATATCAGTCTCCTACTGTAATTCTGTAGCTATCTATTTGTCCCTTCAGTTCTGTTACTATTTGCTGTACATCTTCAGGTGCTTTGACATTGGATGCATATATATTTAAAATTCTTATATCTTCTTGATAAGTTGAACTCTTTATCATTATATGATGACCTTTTTTATCTTTTAGAGATCTTGGCTTGCTCTATTACCAAGGCTGAAGTTCAGTGGTGTGATCATAGCTCACTACATTCTCCAATTCCTGGACTCATGTGATCCTCCTGCCTAGGCCTCCTGAGGAACAAGGATTACAGATGCACACTACCACACCTGGCTAATAATTCAATTTTTTGTAGAGATGGGATCTCACCGTTTTGTGCAGGTTGATCTGAAACCCCTGAGCCCAAACAATCCTCCTGCCTCAGCCTCTCAAAGTGCTGGGATTACAGGTGTAAACCACTGGGAGTGGTCATGGCTTTATTTTTCTCTTGTGACAATTTTAACTTAAAGTCTCCCCTGTCTGATATAAGTCTAGCCATCCCTGCTTTATTTTGGTCACCATTTACATGGAATACCCTTTCCATCTTTTTAATTTCAGCCCATGTGTATCCTTAAAGCTGAAGTGAGTCTCTTGTAGGAAGCAAATGGTTCGTTCTTACTTTGTTTTTAAATTTTAATTTATTTAGCCATTCTATTTACATTTACATTTAAAGTAATTATTGATATGTAAAACTTTACTACTGTCACTTTAATTTTGTTTCTAACCTTTGTAACTACTACAGATTTTTTCTTCGTGATTACTATAAGGTGTACATAAACATACATCTGTTATTTTAACAGTCTATTTTAAACTGATAGCTTAACTTTGATTCCACACAGAAACTTACTTTTACTACCTGTCCCAAATCTTATGTTACTGATGTCACCGTTTATATCTTTTCCTATTGTGTATCTATTTCTGCAACTGTAGTTATTTTTAGTGTTTTTAATGCTTCCCTTCATGATGGATTTTTTTTCTTACTCTTATTGCAATCCATAGTACCCTTTCTACCTTCTCCAAATATAAAAATGGCATTGCTTCACCATCTTTCCAGTCTAACCTCAAATACCACTTTTTTTTCCTGAATGTTTTATGTAGGAAGAAACCCCCTACATAAGATAACATTTCCCTTTTCTGCACTCCTCTCTATTTTGACATGTTTCTATTTCTGTCCAATGTTGCAATTGTTCCTTCTACTAGTCAGAAAACTTATTGAGAAAATTACCCATATATGGCCAGCAGCATTTGGCACACTAATGAGTGTGCTAATCACAATAGGTAGTGCAAATATTCAATAATGCTTTGGTAAGTAAACAAAGTTATAATTTGGTGACTAAGATCACATAAATGACATCAGAAGACATTTGCTGCTACATTTTATAGATAACCTATGTTAATTGAATATTTATTTGATTTTATGGGATCCTGATGTTGTTCACCACACACATGCACATGCACACATGCCGCACAATATATTTTCATCGTTTTTGATTACCCATTTGTATTTAACTACCTGAGTAATATGTAACTACTTTGTAATATGTAGCATACAGAGGCAGAAATAAATTGCATTGACAAAATATGTAAAAACTATTGCTTCTACCTTTCTCCATCTGGGTTATTAGGATCTTTACTAGAATGGCTCTCTTGGGCTAGCTGCCATTAATGAACAATTATTGAGAAGACTTTGATGCTGGGATTTTCACATATATAAAAATGGATTGTTGCAAAAGACTGAAAACGTTTATGTAATGACAAATTACATTTTATCTTTAGAGAGTGATAAACAATATCTGTTGAATTCTGATATAAATCTGTTTTGCCTCAATAGAGACCTTGTGATGGCCCTTAATCACAGTGCCTGTTTTATCCTTGCCTAATCAGCAGAACTTAAATATTCACCTATTATCGAAGCTCTTAATCTAAACTGTCTCGTCCTTTTGAAACACTTGCTTATAGTATAGCATTAAATTCCTGAATATTTTTTAAATGATTAATTCAGAATTCGTTTTCCTCTGTATGCTATTTTACGGTTTGATCCCCTGCTTTATTAAAATGACTCTGATTTTATAATTCTCTGCCCTCCATAAACTTTACTCCTGTATGTCTTTCTTATCTTTCCTCTGCAACACATATTCATCCGCATATTGTAGGAATCAGTAATAATTTCTGAAACATTCTTTGACTGGAAGATTTATGTTAAATTTAGGTGAAAAATTGATCTATCCCTTGCAACACCATGTCAACATCCATGTGACACAGTGAAATGTCCCAAACCGGTAACTAACTAATGGCGTCATTAATTAATTTCATCAATCATAATATGTAAAATGTCAATTTAATCTTAATGTCATACCCTGACTACAAATTTTTATAACAGTTAAAAAGTCAAGAATTAAATATTTGATTATTGTCTTAGCTCAGGCTGCAATTACAAAATATCATATCCTGGGTAACTCACAGTTCTGGATACTGGGAAATTCAGGATCAAGGTGCTGGAAGATTCAGTGTCTGGTAGGGGTTCCCTTTCTGGCTTGTAGATACCTACCTTCTTGTTGTGTTCTCATATGATGGGGAGCAAAGAAGGGCTCCGGTTTCTCTTCTTCTTATAGGAGCATTAATCTAATTATGGGAGCTCCAGCCTCATGACCTCATCTAAACTTAATTATCTATTGTATCAGAGAGGTATTACTTTCTGTTTTCATGATTCAAGTTAGGCTTGATTTTTTTTTTTTTTTTTTTTTTTTTGAGACAGAGTCTCGCTCTGTCGCCCGGGCTGGAGTGCAGTGGCCGGATCTCGGCTCACTGCAAGCTCCGCCTCCCGGGTTCACGCCATTCTCCTGCCTCAGCCTCCCGTGTAGCTGGGACTACAGGCGCCCGCCACCTCGCCCGGCTAGTTTTTTGTATTTTTTAGTAGAGACGGGGTTTCGTCGTGTTAGCCAGGATGGTCTCGATTTCCTGACCTTGTGATCCGCCCGTCTCGGCCTCCCAAAGTGCTGGGATTACAGGCTTGAGCCACCGCGCCCGGCCTAAGTTAGGCTTGATTTTACTTGATGTAGCACTTTCCTGCTTATACAGATCAAGTAAGAATTTAATATAATTTATGTGTATTTCTCTTTGAATAATGCCATGGTTAACTAGCCATTGCCATTGCTCTATATTAATCAGATTATTCTGATTTGTGCTTTGACTCTGCTATCCATTATGGTAACCACATTCACCTTGCCTTTGGTGGTTGAGTGTCTCCACTTAGACTCTTCTCACTCTGAGATCCAATTACTCCCATTGAATTTAGGTTTTCCAATTGAGTGACTGCAGTTCCTACTGTATGTTCTAGCCTACAAAGAAGATCCATCTTACAACAACGAAAGGATTCTGAGGCTCCTCTCGGAAATTTATTTATTTATTTATTTATAATATTGGTGAAAAGTATGTCTTCTGAATTCACCCAGTGTGGTGAGTAGATCTTAAATGACAAATCCACAGTTCAATCTCCCTAAGCCTTTGAATATCTTTCACTAACTTAACCCAATTTGCTCATGGTGGGCCATCTTTTGGTCCGTTTTAGCCAACTACCTGAGCAAACTGTTGAGCTCTTTCTAACTTCCTACGTTGTAACATTAAATGCAGAATCTCTGTTTGGTGAGCTCATGTCATTAAATTCAGCCTGATTCAACTTTAAAGTCTTTCCAACTTTACTGAGTTTACCAATTCAAATGCTAATCCCTTCCAGAAACACCCTGTCAAACACAAACAGAACTAATATTTTACCAGCTATCTAAATATCCTTTAGCCCAGTAAAGTGGACACGAACTTAACCATTGCAATGAAAAAACAACTTCTTTCCCTAGTTAATTTACTTGCTTGCCAATTACAGCCTTAACTCAGCCTCATTTCTCTCATCCACTAGAATAAAACTAAAATTCCAGATTACAGAATTATTCTCATTATCTAATAGCACCTAACCCAGAAAAAGGATATTGTGCCATTTTGAGCTATCTCCAAAATCACCTAAAAGAGACCCAGTTTTTTAAATAAAAGAGCAGTGAGGGCCCTGTCATGAAAATTTCTCTCTGTGCCCCCATATCCCAAGAAGAGGTAAAATCCTTGTTGCAGAAAGCAATAAAGCCAACTGTGTTTGGATAAATGTGTGGTCCTGGTGGCCTTTAACTGGAGGACATCAGTAGTAATAAATAAAACATTTTTTATGCATTATATTTAATTATAAAGAATGTGGTCCAATATAAAAAACTAGTAAGTCAAATTTTTGTACTTTTCTCAAACTAATATTATGTAATGACAGAATTAATTACTTCAAATAGTGTCATGTGACATGAAACAGCTTCTTGTCATTAAAACACAGCTGCATGAAGCAATTCTTTTTTCTTTTTTGTATTTTACCCCCCAAAATATATATTAATGTTCATTTTACAACAGTAAATTGTGTCTTTCAATATGATGTAAGGCCTTGAAAATGAAGGATCTACATAATGCTCATTTTAAGAAAGTATAAAACAAAACAGAATGATTTTATAATACATTGCATCAAAAGATATTTGAAAATATATTGTCCTGTGAAGAATATTTTTTAAGAAATTCTATTAGCTAAGATAGTAAACTGACAAAAATAAATAGGTTATTTGTCTCAAGTGTCCAAATGAACTATATAGGAAATCAATTTTGACTAAACATGAACAGATGGTAAATAATGTAATTACATTAAAATGACTATTACAGAAGTCACCACATAAACATAAACACTGGGGCTGAGCACAGTGGCTCATGTCTGTAATCCCAGCACTTTGGGAGGCCAAAGCAGATGGATAACTTGAGGCCAGGAGTTTAAGGCCAGCCTGGCCAACATGGTGAAACCCTGTCTCTAGTAAAAATACAAAAATTAGCTGGGTGTGGTGGCGTGCATCTGTAACCCCAACTACTCAAGATGTTCAGGTGGGAGAATTGCTTGAACCTGGGTGGCGGAGATCACAGTGGGCTGAGATTGCACCACTGCACTCAAGACTGGGCAACAGAGTGAGACCTTGTCATAAATAAATAAATAAATACATACATACATACATAAACACATATATACATGCAAAAGAACACAAATTGTGAAGATTTCATGGACATTTATCACTTCCCCAATCAATACTCTTATTATTTCCTATGTGTATCTTTACTTTAATCTCTTAATCCCATCATCTTCGGAAGCTGAGGATGTATGTTGCCTCAGGACCCTGGGATGATGCTGTTAACTCCACAAATTGTTGTAAAACATGTGTTTGAACAATATGAAATCTGGGAATCCTAAAAAAGAACAGGCTAACAGTGATTTCCAAGGAACAAAGGAGATAACCATAAGGTCAGACTGCCTGTGGGGCCGGGCAGAACAGAGTCATATTTCTCTTCTTGCTGAAAACAAATAGGAGAAATATCACTGAATTATTTTCCCAGCAAGGAATAGCCCTGGGAATGGAATGCATTCCCAGGGGGAGATCTCTAAAATGGCTGCTCTGGGAGTGTCTGTCTTATGAAAGGAAACTACTATATATTCACATTATGTATGCCCTGGCTCCTGCAGTGCCCTCAGGCTTGCTAGGATTAGGAAATTCCACTCTAGTGAATTCTAGTCAGACTGGTTTTCTGCTCTCAAACCCTGTTTTCTATTAAGATGTTTATCAATGACAATGAACGCCCAGTGGGACATGGAACCTCATCAATAATTCTAATTTTGCCCTGGCCTGGTGATCTTTTGTTGCCCTTCCAAGCATGTGATCTTTGTGACTTACTCCCTGTTCATATCCCTCTCTCCTTTTGAAATCCCTGATAAAAACTTGCTGGTTTTGTGACTCAAGGGACATCAGGGAACCTGCCAATATGTGATGTTATCCCTGGAAGCCCAGCTGTAAAATTTCTCTCTTTGTACTCTTTCTCTTTATTTCTCAGACTGACCAATACTTAGGGAAAGTATAAAAGAACCTACTTTTTTTGAAATATTGGGGGCTAGTTCCCCCAATAGTTTCTCAAAAAATAAAAAAAACCTAAAAATAGAGATACCATCGGAACAAATAATCCCACTGCTAGGCATATACCCCAAATAGAGGAAATCGTATATCTAAGATATATCTGCATTCTCATGTTTATTGCAGCACCATTTACAATGGCCAAGTTTTGGAGGGAACCTAAATGTGCAATAACAGATGTTTGAATAAAGAAAATGTGGTACACAGTGAAGTATTTTTCAGTCATAAAAAGAAATAAGCTCTTCTCATTTGCAACAACATGGATGGAACTGGAGGTCATTATATTACATGAAACAAGCCAGGCACAGAAAGACATGCCTGGCTTTGCATGTTCTCACTTATTTCTAGGAGCTGAAAATTAAAACAATTGTACTTGTGGAGATATACAGTAGAATAATGGTTACCAGAGGCTGGGAAGCGTAGTGGGGTGAGAAGTTGAGGGAGGTTAGTTGATGGGTTCAAAAATGAGAATGATTAAGATTTTGTATTTGATAGTACAACAGAGTGACTATAGTCAACTAGAATTCATTGTTCATTTTAAAACAACTAAAATAGTATAATTGGGTTGTTTATAACACAAAGAAAGTATAAATGATTGAAGTGATGTATGCCCCATTTATCTTGATGTAATCATTATATATCATATGACTATATCAAAATATCTCATGTAAACCATAAATATATACATTTACTATGTCTCTGCAAAATTAAAAATAAAATAAAACAATGCTCTATGTGTGTAACAAGCATCTATATAACAATATATGAGCATATATTATATAGGTATATATAATAATTTGTGAATATATGCATGAGCATATATATAATGTGAATATATAGTAATACATGCATAAACATGGATACATATATAAACTTAATTTTCTTTTATTAACTTTATTAATTTATTTACCTAGATTTTTAAAGAACCTCATTAATATCTAAAAAGTTACTCTTTTTGTAAAATCAGATTGCCATTTATTGCTTCAGTGAGGAACAAATGACTTACTTTATAGGTTATATTGCCACCAAATGTTCAATATGGGCCAACATTTATCAATTTCTTTTACATTTGAAGAAATTTGCAAATGTAAATGTGGATGTCATAACAGTGACCCTATGTGGTAACGAGAGAGAAGGAAAGGAAAAATCACTTGGGGAAAACAGACTGCAGAAGCAGCCTGCCTGAAAAATCACAGCAACAGGTACAAATTAAACAACCTGGGAAAAAACTCAGGCTGCACCTGCACACAGATAAGCAGACAAGGTCCAGCACAGAAGCCCTTTGTTCTTTGTATAGTAAATTACTAGGAAATGTTCCCTCCCCTTTTCAGGCATATACACAGTGGGCTCCACGGAAACTGGCACAAGGAGGAGAGGGCTTACCTAAAACAAACCCACAGTTATATAAACAAGAGAAGCGGCAGTTTATGCTTGCCTAGGGACATACTCACAGCTGCATAAGATAAGGGGACCTCCACAGACAACTTTACTGGTAAGAGAAGTTACTCAAACTGCTACAGAGATGAGAGGAGTTTCTAAAACAAAAGCTTTTGAATTCAGCTGTAACTCGGCAATCCACTTGGACTCCCCTCTTCACCACACACCCCTTTCCTTTTTCGCTTATTAAATTTGCACTCTAACCTCACCTTTGTGTCCATGTTCCTTAGTTTTCTTGGACATAGGACAAAGAACCCTGAGTATTAGTTCAGACAATGAGAAACTGTTACATTAAGGTGCATTGTGGAGACTGCAACAGTAGAAACTATTAAAGCCTCCATTTTACAGATGACGAACCTGGGACACAAAAAACTTTTAGTAACTCACCCAAGAATATATATATCTAGTTAGGTGGTTGACCTTGAACCAACATACTAAATCAGGAGTCAGAAATTTTTTCTGAAAGGACCACATAGTAAATATTTAAGGTTTTGTGAGCCACACACACTTTTTACAAGTGCTCTTTGTTTTTTTTTTAATTGTACTACTCTTCGAAAATGTCAAAATCATTCTATGCTCTCAGGTCAAACAAAATCAGGCAGCGGGCTAAATTTGTCTGGCAGTTCATACCTTGTAACTCTTGTGCTAGACTAAAATAAATTATTTCCTTTATTCCTGGTTATTTCTTATAACAGATTCTACAAAAGGATAACTAAATCTCATTATTTAAAGTTATTTGTACTTAATTATTTGCAGTCTTTGTAAATTGGAGATAGTATTACTATTACATTGTCTTTCACTTAATATTTAAGTAGAAAGTTACTGTAATAGAGCTTTAATTATTAGGAATAATATTAAATCACCAAAGCTTAAATGTTTGTTTGAAAATATTTTTCTTGAGATAAAGTGGAAATATAAATCTTAACATAAATGTTTTATGGTCACATAGGTGCTTTCATTCAAATAAGGGATACCTTAATGTTGATAATGTAAGACATTTTATAATATGCTTTTATGTGTATACAAAGATAGATTTTTAATCAGAATAATCAGTAGTCCTTCAAGTGAAATGCTTCAAGTAGTATTTTCAATTAGCAATAATTCTCTATAAATGTCCAGTTAAATATTTGAAACACTAGATATGATGGAACATTTACTAGGTAAGATGTAATATTTACACAGTTTTAAGATTCCTGCTGAACAAAGGAAGCAGCTTTGTGTTATGGAAACCAATGGTTTTTTAATAAATCTACGTTATGCTAGGAATATAAATTGTGTTTCCTACTGATTGATATATAGTAAACAAAAGTACAATCAAGTGGGTATAACTAATCCTGAGAACTGAAGAGAAAACGTATAAGCAATTAACTTTTTCCTCAGTTGGATAAATATTTAATATATAAAGAATGAAAAACTGTTCTGTGTTAGATTGTATTTCACATTTGTCTTTTTGGGTATAAATCGATTTCATGGCCATGCATCTTTTACGCAGACATTTTTCCAGGTTTTATATTTGGATTGCCCATGGCTTGGTCTTTGCTTTGTTTGTCCTTATGTATGAGCTCTAAATAATCTAATTTACTTTTATGACTCGAAACTCCAGCTTCATACTGATAACCTATAACTTTACTTTTCTAGCTCTGCTTTCTCCAATCAAATCCATACTTCATACTGCCAACGTTGCACTTGACTTCCTCACTTGAGAGAAGTCTTCAAAATCTTAACATGGCCAAAAGAAAGCTATTGTTTTTCTTGTCCCAATCGATTTCTGACGTCTTCTTTGCCATTCTAGTAACACTTGAATTTTATCCCCTTGATCTATCCTCAAACCTATGATTCCTCAGTTTACCTCCCCTCTTGCATTCAATTCTTTAGAAAATCACACCAGCTTTCCTGTTAAAAGAAAGTCAATTAACACCCGACTTCAGAGGGTCATCATTTTTTCCCCATAATATACAAGCTATTTAAATATTTATATGTTATTTCTGCATCCAAAGTTAACTCATTCTATTTTCCACATAGCAATAAGAATGATTGTTTTAAAACATTAATCCACTATGTAACTCCTCTGCTTAAAATTTGCCAATGTCTTCTCAACAGATTAATAATAAAATGAGCAAACAAAAAACCTTCAATGTGTTTTACAGAAATTTAATGTATTGGCCCCATCAATGTTATAACTCCCATGTATTCCCATGTTCTCTCTTAATAAATTGGATATACATATTCACCAGTCTTTCTGTTCTTTTATCTTATTGACTACATTCTAGCCTTCCCTGTTGCATTAGCCTTTTTTACCTTTGCCTGATTTTTTTTTTCCTCCAAAACAGGTGTCCCATTTTACTCTCACTCACAGCATCTCAGTGTTGTTTTTTTCTGAATTTTTTCAACTTATCCTACTTATTTTTTTATTTTCATCAGTCCCCTCGCCAAATAAAATCTAATTCCAGATAAGCTCTTTGATCTTTCCATTTCTTCATGCCATTGAACAATAAGAAAAGTCAATATGCATTTGGCAATATAATTAATCAATATATAAATGATGATAATACTATGCATTTAATTTTAAAAACCTACAATTTATAGCACAATACTGTGTAGACTGCATATGGCCACACATTTTTTGTATCTCCTTCTATTCAGTGGAAGAGCCTATGTTATCATCTGTTAAAACTGGTCTGGCTTTGTTACTGGTTTTAACTGTGTGTAACAGAAGTTATTTCTTTTTAGTTTAGGAGTTTAGGCTTCAGGAGGCCTTACAATTTCCACCTAGGTTCTTGTGAAACACTGTCTTCAGTTCACTGTGGAAGAAAGATGGATAAGACAATGGAAGATAAGAGCTTATGTGAATCCAGCACCAGTTGCCAAACATGACAGTCAAGTCTTCTTACTGAGTAACTTTCCAGCACAGTCACATTCCTCCAAACGCTGCTGCATGAGATGTTCAAGGGAAAACTGATTTAAAAAATTTTATTCTAGCTCGCATATATATATACACACACACACACACACACACACACACATATATATACATATATAGATAATGTAAAGTTCTTACATCTGAGGTAGTTTGTTGTACAGTAATACAAAACTAATGCAGAAATTAATACCTAGAAGTAGGGTGCAGGACATTAAACCTGAATATAGGGGACATTGACTTTGATACCGTATAGCAGATTGTGGCTGTAAAGGCAGTAAGAAACATGTAGATGTGATATTTTGGAACACTTGGACTTGGGGGAAAATAAGTCCTGTAAGTGACCAAAAAGCAAAGAGAGTGATAGAAACTGGAGAAAGAAGAAACAAAGTTGTGTAGTTGCAGAACAATTGGCAATTTGTAATGTTGTCTCTGATAACATGGCAGGTGGCAAAAAGTACCCACAGAACTTATGAATTGGGATCAAGAGAGCTCTAGAGAGATGACCTAAAGAAGGAGGGATTCTGTTTGTGAGCAGAACTTAGAGGTTGTACAGAAGGCCCAGGATGTGTTGGGCTTGGAAAATAAAGCTATTTCATATTTTCTGTTTCTCCATGAAGCAGATTTTTAAAAGAAATACATGGTATTAGAGCAAAATCATATTCTAATGTAGCTATCTGGATCATTGTTAAGACCTCGGGAATATGTAGGGTGCTCGGTCCTCCCTAGGAGACTTACAAGAGCATTAATGGCTTTGTATCAGCGCAGTCTCAACCAAACCTAATGGAGACAGAAGCATATTTTAGAGATAATTAGTGACGTGGTTATTTAAGTATGGAATGAATCCTGATTATATTCATGAGAAGCCTTCTCAGATTTTAAGACAATTATTCTAGTGAAAACACTGACATCCTGAAATAAAAGAGTCAGTAACAGTTTAAAATGGAAAAAGATTTCTGGGCTCCAAATTTCTTTAGGCAGGAAGGGAGCTAACACAGCTACATAATTGCAAATACAGTACATTCGTTATCTAAAAGGAAATGTCTCTCAAAGAGTAGGTCTGGGAACCCTGAGGGCAGTGCCAAGAGCTCAGGGTAACAATGGATTTGGAAACCATAGCCAGATAGGAGAGTTTGTGGAATTGACAATAGGTTTTTGGCTGGATATGAAATCTTTTATTAATCAGTGACATCCATGTGCGTATCTTCTTCCTCTTTTTGAGTGGTAGTGTCTATTGCGACTACCTGTTACTGTCTCCCCAAACTAAGTTGGATGTGTGGGGAGAAACTTGGCTTTATAGTTTAAAAACTTTTGATCAAGAGGAGCCATACCTGAAGATTCTGATCAAAAGGGATTGATCTGTATCATCATCAGAGAAAATATGGTAATAATATAGACTTGGAGCTTAATGCCATTTTTGGAAGAATCTTGGTTGACTGTAAGTATTTTTCATGTGTTGGCTAAAGGACACACTATGATAAATTAAATATGGCCATTAATTCTTTCAAGTACTTTCTTGGAAGAAATAGGATCTATTTATTCATACTTGGAGTTTGGTCAGAACTTGTGGATTCATTTTACCAATAGCACGTGACAGAAAAGACATTGTGAGTTCTAGAAACTTGCGGTTCCTCTATGGCTCTTGTTGATTTTGTCAACATCCGTTTGGAATATTGACCTGAGAACACCATGCAAGGATGGTGACCCAGATCGTTTGAGGATAAAAAGCCACATAGATAAGGTCCAAGTGATGCCTGCTGACGTCCAGCCAGAACCAACTGCCACACACGTGAATAAAAAATACAGGACTTTTCATTTCATCTGACTCTTTTGCTGATTGCAGCTGCAAGAGTGAATCCATGGAAATCCTGCAGGAATCACCCAAGCAGCCCACCAAAGTATGACAAGTAATAAGCAATAAATTTTCATCTTAACCCACTAAGTCAGAGATCGTTTTCAGTGCAGCAATATATAACTATCAGGCATTAAGTTATTAGGTAATGATTTTTTATCTTCACTTAGAGATATAAGCATCTGGAAATTCTAAGAATCAACTTATTTTCTTTTCATAATTTTTAAATGTTTTAAAAATTGGTTTTACCATCAGCTAACATTGGATTCTTATATTTAATAAATATAGGTCCTTATATTTAATAAATAGGGTTACTGCTCAATTTTTTTATACACAAATATGTATTGAATGCCCACCATAGTCTGCAGAAACTGTGCTGGTGAAGCTGGAGATACAGATCAAGAAATACAAATAACTTTACTAAGAACAAAGGAACCCATTACTCTTTCAATATAATTCCTGACATAAGTAGTCGCGCCCAGCGGAGCAGTATTTCTTAATGAAACAATTCAGCAAAATATTTTCTCTTCAGCTTCCCTTTAAACATTGACATTACGTGCATCACCCAGGCACATAATGGATGAGTGCAATGGAAGACAGAAAAGAAAAAGGAGCATAGAGAAGAAATGAACACTGTCTTAAGGATCCGACCTGGAAGTGACATCCATCATCTCCAGTTATAAATCATACACACACACACACACACGCACAGATACACACACACGTTTGTGTGTATATATATATATATATATGTATATATATATATGCAGCGGATCCTTGAACTTCAGGTTTGAACTGCACAGGTCCATTTATATGCAGATTGTTTTCAGCCAAATGCAGATGCACAGTACAGTTTTTAAGGGATGTAAAACCCACATTTAAAGAGAGCCAGCTTTGTATTCAGGTGTGTTCCACAGTGCCAACTGTGAAACTTGAGTATGTGGACTCACATTTGTGAGTATGTGAGTATGTGGTAGACTTTGGTGGAGTTCTGGAACTAGCCTCACCGCAGTCTACCAAGGAATGACTGTACACACACACACTCATGCACACACATGCACACACACACTCACATATATATATATATATAATTTTATGTTATGTAGATTTAAGCTTGATTGAAGGATCTTATTTAGCCATTTGTAGTTAGGACTCATCCTAATTGGGGAACCTAATTGTTTTCATTAATGTGGAAAACTGCTACTCAAATTAAAGAGAGGAATATTTTAAAAATCAAATAATTGTCTATCTTGTCCTCAAGTATTAAGTATGTGTTACGTGTATATCTTTACACAGACACATTTACTTATAATTACATATGCAGATAGCTATTTATTTTTAATGTATTTATAATTATATATTTTAATATGTATTAATAGACAAACTGAAATACAAAGGTAAGGACGCCTGTAGTTAATTATTTGCCACAATATTCACTGTCCTGTGAACTATGTCAGGTAAAGAACATCAAGAACAACAGTAATTATTTTGCAGTAATGCAGTAAAATGGAAAGTGTGCTGGTTATATAGCATGCATTAAAGAAAAGGTCTTATAAATCAGTATAAATGAGTATACTGGTGAAATGATAAGACTATGTTCTGGGAAACAGCTTAGAAATCATATAGGCTAAGCCAATATCCAAATGAATCCTTACAATCACCTTCCTTTACAGAGTCTGTCCTTAACAACCAAAAGCAAAATAATTCACTGAAAAACATGCTCTGCAATCCACCAAAAGGATATTAAGTTCTGGAAGAGAGAGACATAAACCTACTGCCTTCATATTAGTATTTCTTCCAGCTTTATTGCAAATATCTGATAATGTTGAAAAAATAGCAAAAGAATAAAAAGTATCATTTACATCTTTATTAATAACAATCTCAGGAGGTGCTGTAAAATCCATGCAATATTAAAGTTTTGATCAATATTGTGTCGTAGCAGGATTCATATATAGGGAATGGAGAAATCCGGGTTCTGAGAGTGCTTTTGTAGCTTCATTAGCTACACAAATCCCATCACACCTGTTTGATGAATCATCAGGCATACATTTTGACAAGTTCTGAAATTCTCCGAACATTAATTTTAAATTCTTGAAAAAAAATGACAAGAGATTAGAGGATCTTTGTGGAACTTTCTGGCTCAGAATTTTCAGGGATGTAGGCATGACTTAAAATTATTCAAGACCAATTTTCTGTAGGAAAATCATTCTCCTTCTACCTCTCATGGAGGTAGATCATAACTATGTATGAGTTTCCAGGCAAGAGCTGAGCCCCGATAGCTGTGCATCCTCCATAAGTCTGATTAGATCCTTACAGTCTTACCCACATACACAAATTGGTGTGACCACATAAAAAGGTTTCTGTCTATGACTATGAAGGCAGAGGTAATTCATGCCATTCATATGTCTGAAGAACTGATAATTCAGGCAAAGAATTATGCTTGTTAGTGAGAAAAGTTGCATTTTGTCTGGTAACATCTAAATGTATCATGGTATTGTAATTATATTTCGATTAACATAGACTGTGAAAAACATATACCTATTATTTATGTACTTATTTTGTTGTGAGTGGCGGCTGTTTTTGTGTGTGTGTGTGTGAGAGCGTCTCACTCTGTCGGACTGGAGTGCAGTGGCGCCTCTCCACTCATTGCAAGCTCTGTCTCTTGGGTTCAAGTGATTCTCGTGTTTCAGACTCCAGAGTAGCTGGGACTACAGGTGCATGCCACCACGCCAGGCTAATTTTTGTATTTTAGTAGAGATGGGTTTTCACCCTGCTGCCCAGGCTGGTCTCAAACTTCTGGCCTCGAACTTCCAGCCTCAAGTGATCTACCAAACTCTGCCTCCCAAAGTCCTGGGATTACAGGCATGAGTCACTGCACCCTGCCACATATACCTTTAATTTAAATCTAGGTTTCTTCATTTTTGTATCCAAGCCCCCAAATAATTATAGTACCTAACGCTTCATCGAAGGCTTTCCACATCACCCTGACTCTTCTTCATGTATGAGTCTAATTTCCTAAGTTTTTAAGGATAATAGAGTGTGGTTAGGACATATGGCTATGAAATTACAATTATATTCTCTTCCAACTCAATTTTCAATCAACTCAATCACATATTATGATTGATGAAAAAGAAAAAAAAATCGAGACTTATGTAAGAAAATCATGGAAGTCTTGAAATTCCAATAGTGAAGAGCAAAATGATGGCTACACATTGAATTAGTAATAGCTTTTCATAGCATTCATTCTCCAAATATAGGCATTTGAAAAGAGCCTAATACATATAACTTTATTTTAAGAAAATAAAGTATCACTTCTCCACTCATAGTCCGTAACTATATTAAATATGTATTTAATTTCTCATTTCTAAATAAAAATATTTCATTGATAAGAAACTTTTGAAATATTAAGCAATTTTTCCAAAAGATTGTAGCTAATCAAAAGCATTGCAAAGCTTAACCTAGTCTTTGATATGATTTTACTTTAAATATTTTCAAAACTTTTCAATCTTTTGTCTAGACTGTACTAAGTATTACTCCAACAAGATCACAATTTTCTGAATTGAAATGATGTCACTTGTGATATTAAAAATGGGATATATTTTATTCAAGAGTCTATGACTTGCATCTTATCTTTAGGTGCCCATTATAATCAGACTCACTGGTGCCGCCATTTATGAAATATTTATACATCTAAAAAGCAAATTCTGAATGACTACTAGAAAAAGTTGTCGTAAAAAAAATTCTAACTAGCTTTTAACCCTTTAAGTGGAGTTTGAAATAAGAGTATGTCCAAGTAGAAATATAATTTCTATAAGTATTTATTTATTAATAAGTTTTCCCTGTGGGTTATTTATTGAATGACAATAAATAGTACACTAAACTAAGGAATTGTTTTATAAAATCTGTTACTTAAGAGAAATTTCTAATTAAACTATTTTAATAGAAAATTGTGTATTTTTAGAGCTTCATAGTTTCAGGGAATTATATGAAAACATGTATAAATTTAGCATGATTAATATATATGCTATAAATATATTTTATTGCTAATAAGATACTATTAATAATACAGATTAAAACTTATTTAAACCAGTTAATTGTATCAAATTGCCTAAAATAAGCCTTGAGTTTGTGTTTTAAAGTTATTTGTGAAATATTGTTCTTCTGTTTCTATGTGTCAAAATAAGACTAACATAACTATTAATTAATTTGTATGTTTAAAATAAATTAAAGTTGCTTGGGTATAAATAGAAAAAAATGAGTTCAATAAAGAGGAAGTATTAGACATTGAAATTTACCAACATCCTATACCATGTACCAAACTTCAGTCTATGTGTATGAGTCTAATATGTGTCAGGAGTAGTGGATTGGCAAATTCAGGGAATTATTAAGATTTAGGACTTACAGGAGTTTGGACAACATAGTATCAAAGCATTGGGGTGTCTGGCTTCTGGGTGAAAACCTATGTGTGATTTTTCAGGCCGAATAATAAGTGATTACGAAGACATTAGCTATACACAGCACTGACTGATGCATTTACAAACCTTTAGCTAGACACAGAGTGCTGACTGGTGTGTTTACAATCCTTTAGCTACACAGAAAAGTTCTCCAAGTCCCCACCTGACCCAGAAGCCCAGCCAGCTTCACCTCTCAAGGTGGCACAGGATGATTCAGGTCAGAACAGGTGACTAGGGGTGTCTCAAGTCAAAGCAGGTGACCAGGGAAACAGATGTGAATTAATGATTAGAACTGGCAGGAAAGTTGTTTACTGAAACTAGAGGCAAAGGGGTGAAGACAACCAGGAAGTTAAACTTTAAAATGGAGAATCAAAGAATAAGAGAGAGAGCTGAACGTACTGACATATTGATTCTTTGAAGAGAAACTTGGAGTTCACTATATCAAACACTGGGAAAGGAAAAGCAAAATATTGAGGATAGCACTGAGTCCTATAGAGCAATAAAGAGTATCAGACTACAATTTCACCAAGCAATATGGATCATAAAATAAAATGCCAAGTGAAAAAAACAGTAAACCATAATGACAAATTAGTTTGTGTAATATAAGATACATATAATTTATGCAAGTTGAGAAGATATGTTTAAAAACACCAATGCACACTTTAAAATAAAATATATAAACAAAAAGTGGACTTTAATCCCATTGCAATGTCTTTATATAATGAAAAGTTTTGGAGTCAGAAATCGAAATAAAAGAGTAAATAAATAGAACAAGAGAGCAACTTTGTGAGGATTAGTAATGATAATGCCATGAACTAGAAGGTTGTTGCTAACTTAGCCTCCAACACAGAAAGTGGGGGAAGGGGAAAGGCAAACAAACAAAATTTCTACTAATTCTTTCTTCCCTTAGGACTTTTCCTCACACCCATGCTCTTCCCTGAAAGAAATTCAACTTAATCTTTAGGATTAACTTAAATGTCTCCTTTTGATGAGGCTTTTCCCTTATATGTCACTTGAAATTGCATTCCTTTATGCAAATATACATTCTATAACATATTCTACTTTTCTTTTATAAACGTACATCACTCATAATACACACACACAACACAGTCATCATAACTTTTGTTGTAATGTGTTTATTTATGTCTCTATCCTTCCATGGAGGGAGAGATTGTATTTCTTTTGATAAGTATTAAACTTTTTCTGCCTATCAATCACAGTGCTTGAAAAATAGATTTCAAATGAATTAATGATTCAAGCAATGAATTACTATAGGTTATATGAATCAAAGAAGTTTCTACCTCTCCTTTCTATGAGAAAATGTATGTGGTTGTCTTTTTTGAGGTATGTATCAAAAATGGTTATGTGAAAGTGATTTACATATTTCTTCTGCCTTCTGTCTACATTTCCCTGAGAAAAAACTTCCTCTACCTGACAAATTAGGGTTCTGAATCTGAAGATCTGAAGACACAGTTGATAAGGGCCATTAAACTACTGACTTGCATATGAAGTGGTGTTTTGGTTCCTAGTCTTTTTTTTTTTTTATAAAAGCAATGATTTTAAACATAAAAAGGACTACTTGATGTAGTTGCACTGAAAATTTAAATTTCATTTCTATCAAGATACATTTCAAAATCTGTTCCCTTTTCTTTTGTTTTCCATTTCTTTGTAAGGGATATATATTTTTTCCTTGCCTGGGTAATTTTCTCACAGGTATTTGTATTCTTTTGGTCTAGATTTTACAAGAGAGTTCTGACTACCCTAGAAAATGTTATTCTTACAGAAATGATGCTTGGTGAAAGTTTAAAAGATCTCTACCACATACAGATGTTTGTATTTGAAAGCTCTTTTACAGTGTGCTTTGGAAAAAAGTCACTGGTGAGGTTGATCAGTCCACACCTTTATTATGCCAGAAATGTGTTAAATAATATATCTTCACTCTTATGGTTCCATTTATAATTGTACAGATGCTTCTTTTTCCTATAAAATTAATTAAATAATAATTCACATTAAACAACCATTTTTTAAAATTGAATCGCCCCTGGATCCAGGAAAAATGAACATTTATTTTATTTCTCAATTAGAAATTTGGATGAAGTAGATTTTAGGATAAAAATAATAAGGGAAATTTCTTAGGATAATTACATTTCTTCTAAAAAAACCAGAAATATGATTGTCTCTGTGATGGAATGATGATATACCTTCCCTCTGTAAATGTCAGAAAATAAGAATTTTCTTTCAAGAGTTGTTTATCTTTTTTCTTCAACAAATCATAGAAAGCAAAGAAAATAAAAATCCTCAAAATAAAGCATAGATATGATTTACAATATTCTATAATCTATTTTAGAGCATTTTAGGCCACTTTAGAGCACTCTATATTTTTATCATACTGTAAGCAGATTCAAAAGTGCTTACAAAATGCATCCTAACAAAGAGGAAAAATTCAATTTAAAAAAGCTGAAACCCTAATAAGGAAGGAAACTCTTTCTAAGCAATTAATCTAAGTGCTCTGTTTCTTGTGTCAATTAATCTTTCTATGTCAGGAGTTATTAAAAAATTATTTTAGACAGCTAGAAAGGAAAAGGGGTCCTTAAGAAGTTTTCATTTTTTAAAGCATCTCTAGAAAAGTTTCTCGTAAAACTCCAGCTCTTAGAGCCAGGCCAGAAACCTTTGATATGTAAACGCCAGCCATTAAAAACTGGGTTCACCCAAACATAGCGATTCCCACAGCCTTCTTGCCCCTTCCCCACGTTCCTGGCAACATGGCCACCCCCACATATCCCCAGGTGTGTGGAACATCATGGCGCCCTGTATTTGCATATTAAAAAACTAGGATGGAGGGCCAGCTTTTTCACAGGCTACGGGAATGACATGCCTGGTCAAACCAGTCCCCTGAGCTGTATGCAAATCAGGCAGCGCCTCCTCCAGTCTCTGCATATATTCCTGTCTGGTGTCCACTGTACTTGGGGTTCCATCTTTCAGCTTTGGAGCCCCCTCCTTCTGTCTCTTTACAGGGGAAATTCTTCTTTCTTTCTTCCCCTTTCCTTCTTGGCTACTAAACTCCCTGCTCCTTAAAACTACTCCACCTGTGTCCCTGTCATTTTTTCTAATTCCACTCCAGGGAAACAATCTGTTTATCCCCACTCATTGGAGCCATGTCATTCCCAGCAGCATCCCCCTTATAGGCCTCCTCAGCCCATATTAAAAAATGAGGAATTGAGGCTCAGATTATTTAATATTTTCAAGTCAAATGGACCTGAGAAGTTTCAAGACCACTATTCTAACCAAGAAGTATGGGATTCCCTCTCCTCTGTTTTCTATATATGTAAGGGTCTGCACAATGATGCATTCAGTCAACAGATGTTTACTGAGTCACTTTTACGTTTAGCCTATTGTTCTCTTCACCAAAATAGCATAGACAGTGAGAAATTCAGTTTTGTGGGCCTACCTTCTCTCTCGTGAAATAGCAGAGAATTAGGTAATTCCTCTTTATTAATGACCTTCCTCAAACGTGATTCTGTACAAACATGGCATCCATGTAGTCAGAAATGCATAAACAGACATATAATATTTATTTTTCTTTTATTATATGTAATTTCTTCACCATTTTAAAAAATAACATCAAATGATTGTCATTAAACCAGTGAATTCTCCCATACTTGTTGGGCAAATGTGATCATTAAACATCTCTCTGACTTTACGTTTGTGGAGAGCCACAGGTTATGTATCAAGTACTCTCTATTGCTGGAGATGTTAAAATATCGCTCGGAAGGCAGCTGGGTAAGGGCTTGTAGATTACAAACTGATATGACTTTCTCACTGTAGTTCAAATTGCTTTGAAGTTTTAAATGCAATAAAAAAATAAAGAACCAGTTCATCTTTAATAGGATAGTAGTTAAAAGCCTAGCACATTCACCAGTTACTATTGCCAAAAAGCTTTCTGCTTCTTTTTCTCTATGGATCATCCAGGTGATGCATCTTTGTCCAGCATACAGCATAAAATAAATGTAGGTCAAGTGTTGGATTTTAAAAACAGCCATAGGTCAATTATCTGGTGTATTATTTGTTGTGACTCTCACTCATACGTGAAAAATAAATCATCCACCTGGAAATTTGATAACCACTAAAAGACAGGTCTATATAAAACATACATTTTGTTTGGAATCTCGTTATCCATGGCTAAAATTAAAAGCAAATGCAGACAAATTGTATTGCTTTTCAAATTATGCTTCAGTCTATTTGCTTATTTCAGTTTCAATCAGTTAACTGTAAAGGACCATATTGCAACTAAAGACAAGCAACTTTTTTTTTTAGACATAAAATAATTGCATAATTTTGCATAACTGAAAATTTTTGTCTTTATGCATCATTATTATTTTAATTCAGAAGTTCCTTTAACACATTACAGTACAACAGCCAAATTAATCTGTAGCTACAGAACAATATAACAGTACCAAAATATTTTAAAATGATAAAATAAATTTTATACTAATCACAGCATCCACTTTTAGAACATTAAAAAGTTTAGTCACATTTAGAAAATGAAGCATTTAGGAACTTCCTATTCTCTCTTGTCCTGTTGGAACTAATAAGAATACATGTGAAATCTACCAGGTGAACTCATTATAAAGGCAAGGGAAGGACTCATAAATGCAGGGCCTGATCTGATCTTAAGTAATTAATTAAGCCCACAGCAGTTTAATTTGATATCTGAGTTTGTGTTCCCTTAATTTACAACTAACAAGAAGCTCACATATAAACCTTAAGGTTATCAGTGTGTTTACTCGTATTTTTTTAAAAAACAATATACTTGACCTTTTATTGAATGATTTCTTGCTAATTTTTACTGTTATTTATTTAGTAATTTATATTTTCAAGGCATTTGAGTCACTGCCTCAATGTCAACATGTAAGCATAATTATTATATATCTTCATACTAAAATTAGTTGTGTCAAACCTAAAGCAAATATCTCTACCTCTGAATGTCCCAATACTCTTAGACCTTATTGACCCATATTAATAAATATAACATTAAAAGTAACTTCTGGCTGGGCACAGGGGCTCACATCTGCAATCCTAGCACTTTGGGAAACTGAGGTGGTAGGCTTGTTTGAGTCCAAGTGTTCAAGATCAGACTGGGAGTATTAGACGGTTTTCACCCTGCTGATAAAGACATACCCAAGACTGGGAAGAAAAAGAGGTTTAATGGACTTAACAGTTCCCCATGGCTGGGGAGGCTTCACAATCATGGTGGAAAGCAAGGAGGAGCAAGTCACGTCTTACATGGATAGTGGCAGGCAAAGAGAGAGCTTGTGCAGGGAAACTCCCATTTTTAAAACCATCAGATCCTGTGATATTTATCAACTATCATGAGAAAAGTGAAGTAAAGACCTGCCCCCATAATTCATTTACCTCCCATGACACTTGGGAATTGTGAGAGTTAAAATTCTAGATGAGATTTGGGTGGAGCCACAGCCAGCACTTTGGGAGGCTGAGGCAGGTGGATCATGAGGCCAGGAGTTTGAGACTAACCTGGCCAACATGGTAAAACCCTGTCTCTACTGGATAGCATGGAGGTATCACTGGGCAACATAGTGAGACCTCATCTCTACAAGAAATTTAAAAATTAGCTAGGCATGGTGATGTATGCTTGTAGTCCCAGTTACTTGGGAAGCTGAGGTGGGAGGATCACTTGAGCACAAGCATTTGAGGCTGCAGTGAACCATGACTGTGCCACTGCACTCCAGCCTGGGCAACAGAATGAGATCCTTTCTAAAAACAAAACAAAACCAAAAAAGAAAACACACCAAACTTTCCTCAGATTCACCTCATGCTTCTTTCTATTTCTATCAGTCCTCAAGTTTAGGTTCATGGATGAATGTATACGCAGACATGCCAGCAATAATTATATCACAGCACTTAGTATTTTTCTTACATATACATATACACACACACATATATATGTAAGAAAAAATATATGTATAGCAATCACTGTTTATGAACTGTATTCTACAAACAAAAACAAAGTGTGAATTATAATGGAAATATTTTTAATTAATACCTGATAATTTTTTATTAAATGGTGGTTGTAGTCATGGTGGTGGCTGTGTTTGTGATGTCAGAGGTGTTAGAACTAGAGTGACTCCATCTTGAATAGGGGTTGGGTAAAATGAGGCTGAGACATGCTGGGCTGCCTTCCCAAGAGGTTGGGCATTCTTAGTCACAGAATGAGATAGGAGGTCAGCACAAGATACAGGTCATAAGGAGCCTGCTGATAAAATAGGATGCAGTAAAGAAGCTGGCCAAAACCCAGCAAAACCAAGATGGTGATGAAAGTGACCTCCGGTCCTCCTCACTGTTCATTGCATGCTTATTATAATGCATTAACATGCTAAAAGACACTCCCACCAGCACTATGACAGTTCACAAATGCCATGGCAACATCTGGAAGATATCCTAGATGATCTAACCCTCAGTTCCAGGAAATCCCCACCCCTTTCCCAGAAAACTCATGAGTAATCCACCCCTTGTTAGCATATGATCAAGAAATAGCTTTAAGTATACTCAGTCAAGCAGCCCATGCTGCTGTTCTAACTGTGGAGTACCCATTCTTTTATTCCTTTAGTTTCTTAATAAACTTGCTTTCACTTTACTCTATGGACTTGCCAAATTCTTTCTTGCATGAGATCCAAGAACCTTCTCTGGGGTCTGAATCAGGACCCCTTTCTGGTAACAGTAGCTCTGATAGTAGTAGTTAATAATTTAATGTAGAAAGAAAATAAAGAGGTAAAAGTTAATAATTTAATGTAGAAAGAAAAGAAAAATGTAAAAAGAAAAGGGGGAAAGGAAAATAACAGAACAGAGGAGAGAAATGAGAAAGAAAAAGATGGAGAAGGAGTAAAGATAAATTAAAATGATAAAGTAACAGCAGCAAATGGCTTGCTTAATAGCAATTATCAGCCATTAAAAACAGTATAGGTGAGGCACGATGGCTCATGACTGTAATCCCAGCAGTTTGGGAGGCTGAGGCAGGAGGATCATGAGGCCAGGAGCTTGAGACCAAAACCCCGTCTCTACTAAAAATACAAAAAAAAAAAAAAAAAAAAACTAGGCAGGCATGGTGGTGGGCTCTTGTAATCCCAGTTACTCAGGACACTGAGGCAGGAGAATTGCTTGAACCTGGGAAGATGGAGGTTGCAGTGAACTGAGATTGTGCCACTGCCTTCCAGCCTGGGCAACAAGAGCAATACTCCATCTCAAAAAAAAAAAAAGAAAAAAAAAGTGTAAATATGTTTATTAACAATCTAGTACCATTTAAGTAATTAAATGTACATGCAGATAATTCTTTCCATTCAAATTCAAGAAAACTGTAATGTTACATCAGTATGCTTTCTCAGTTGATTAAAATTTATGTTTTATCCAACTAAATATTTTTTAATGTCTTATGGCATGTATTACTTTTTTATTAGTATACTTGGCTTGTGTTTCTACATTTTCAATGTAGCTCATTCAATAAAGAAAGATGCTCGAGATTTTTAATTTCACTGTTGTAGTGGGGCATTTTCAGCACTCTGCCCGTATCCGTCATGTTTCCTCTTACTCTTTCTAGGTCCTCTTCCATGTGCTTTTACTTCCAAGGGCCTCATTTACTACTCCTCTTAGGAGGACTGTCCTCTTCTAGTAGAACAACAGAGAGCTAGCCATGCCTGGGACTTAAGTTCCCTTGGAGCCTGACTCCTTTGCCAGACACAGATTCTGTCAGCAATAGACCCTAAGGCAAAACTTACATTCCAGTATCTTCTTGTTGATGCCCCTGTATTCTTACCACTGCATGTCGTCTTCTTCTTCTAAGTCTTCCTTCTTTATACACTTACTACTGTGTCTGGGGAGCATTTTCTTGAAAAATCATTTTTTACACAAATCTTTGTCTCAGTCCTACTTCAAGGGAACTTGTCCTAAGAAAACTGTAAAACAAATAAATGAATTGAGCAATTGATTTTTTGGATTTTGTGGGTGTATATGTGTGTGTGTCTGTGTGTGTGTCAGCCAAAATTTTAAAAATTGTGTCATGAAGAACAGAAAGTATTTGAGATAAACACATGTAAAACCCAAGTTGATTTAACATTTTTTTCTCAGTTACTGATGTGAATGTTTTGGGGCTGTGTTTGTGCATGCGTGTGTGTGTGTGTGTGTGTGTATGTGTATTTTCTTTTTTTTTTTTTTTTTTGAGACGGAGTCTTGCTCTGTCGCCCGGGCTGGAGTGCAGTGGCCGGATCTCAGCTCACTGCAGCATGAATAAAATTTAATTACTATTATGAAAAGGTAAAAGAATTAAGTCCTTTTAAAGAGAGTTATAAGTCATATGTATGTGTGCATAGGTGTAATATTTATATAAATGACCAGACTTAAATCTGTGTTCATAACATACAATGTGCCATAACTACATATATATACACACAAATTATATTTATATGTACAGTTTATATATATACGTGAACAGTAGATATTTTGGTAGAATGAAATATAAGTGAACTTACTTCCTTGTCTGTTACAATATGGAGACATAAGTATCGAAAATTTGTCTCCTTAATTTCTAATTTTAAAGTTTCTATAAATTATTTTTACCAAACTCACATTCAAATAACATTATTAATGTTTGCATTGGACACAGTCTATAAAAACAACTATTTGAACTTACACAGTTCTGCATTCTTTATTAGGAAATGTAAACCAAAAATAAAATTCTAAGTCCCCCAGTCTCTGAATGGGTCCCTCCTCTCAGCCGAGGGCATTCCAAAGTTAACTTGAAAAACTAGTTCAGGCCGTGAGTGATGAGAAGTAGAGGTCATGCCTCACAGCTGACCATCATCAACATCAACACAGAGACTTTAAGACTGGTAGAAGAGACTCTTTAAGTCTTATAAAAAACATTTACAAACTATTCTCTCTGAAGCCTGCTACCTGGAGACTTTATCTACATGATAAAACCTTGGTCTCCAAAGCCCCTCATCCTAACCCAGGCATTCCTTTCCATTGATTTCAGGTCTTTAGATATAACTCTTTCAACAAATTGCCAATCAGAAAAATCTTTGAATCTGCCTATTACCTGGAAGCCCCCACTTCTAGTTGTCTTGTCTTTCTAGACAGAACCAATGTACATCTTACATGTATTGATTGATGTCTTATGTCTCCCTAAAATGTATAGAACCAAGTTTTAGCCCAACCACCTTGGGCACCTGTTCTCGGGATCTCCTGAGGGCTCTGTCACAGGTCATTTGGTCACTCATATTTGGCTCAGAATAAATCTCTTCAAATTTTTTGCTGACTTTGACTCTTTTCGTTGACAGACGTTTGGAGGCATATGGTTCACATCAATAAGTTTTTACCCAGGAATGGTGAAGGACAGACTTCTAACTTGCACTGCAATTTTAATAAGAAGGCAAAAAGTATTTACCGTATGTAACAAGGAAGTCCGTAGTAAAGCTGGCTTCAAACACAGCTGGATCTAAAACATAACATGTATTATTGGGGCAATAATAAGTTCCCCTGGAGCCTGCCTCCTTTGCCAGACACAGATTCTGTCAGCAACAGACCCTGGGGCGAAACTTACATTCCAGAATCTTCTTGCTGATGCCCCTGTATTCCTACCACATCTTTTAGCTCTTTATATCTCTTAGCTCAGCTTCTCCTACCCCGCTTCCAAACCCTCTGATCTAATTATCAAGAAGTCTGTTTCTAGGCAGTGGTAGAAATGGTAACAGGCAGCACCAAACTTATATTCTAACAGATAAACAACTCTGTCGAGAGTGTGTGTCTGTCGAGAGTGTGTGTCTTTTTTTCTACAAGCTCAACATAAAACTCACATACATTTTGTTATGACAGCTCAAATTGACTAATACACCAAAACAAGACAAAGCAAAAGAGTTGTTTGCTATATACAACTAGAATTACTTTTCATATCCAAAATCGGTTTCTGCCCTTTCTTATCTTAATATTCCAAATTATATCTTGCTGTCTTTCAATTTAATTTGATCAGCTCAACTCATTTCTAACTATATTTTTTCATTTACTGATCCATTCAGTAAAGGCCTGATGTGGCCTTTCCTCTGAGCATGGAGGGAGAGAGCAGGCAAGTTCTCAAGTATCTCTTCTTCTAAGGATGCTATTTCCATAAAATCAGGGCCCCACATTTATGACCTAATTTAAGTTTAATTACCTCTTTAAAGGTCTGATCTCCAAATATAACCACATTGATGGTTATTGCTTCAACACATGCATTTTGGGGGAATACAAACATTCAGCCCATAACAGTGAAAATAATAACTAATAATAAGATATGCTACTTAGTTGTATCATTGTTTTTCCTTTTTCATAAGTTCTTCTTAATGTGGTTACTCAGTCTCAAAATAATAAAAAAAAGATCATTTAGCACACTGAATAAAAATTGTAATATGCTATTTTAAAAATAAGCAGTGGTAGGAAACATTATTAATTCCTTGTATATAATGATATTTAAATCTATTAATATTATTTGAAGTTTATCCTCCCTTAAAACTTTTCTTAAAAATATTAGAAAACTTCCATGAAAACTTCACATCTTGACACAGCATAATATTGTCTATAATTACAGTTTTTGTATTAATTCAGAATTTCTTTTTCTTCTTGGAAAACTAAGGAGTTGTCTTTGTATATTGCACTGAATATTTGAACTAGGAATCAGCAAATACAATTTTTAATTCCATATTTATTATGTTTTATACCTTAGAAAAATCATCTCATTTCTCAGCTTTTCCAGTTAAACAAAGAAGCTGGACATACAAAATGCATTGTCTCTTTATTCCCTCATATTCTAAAATAAACCTAAGAATTTACTTAGGTCCTACTTTTTTTTTTTTTTTTTGCTGTTCTTTGTCCTTACTCTGTTCCTCACAAATGCACATTTTCAATAGATAATTTTTGTGGATTCCATTCTGCTCTGATTTTTTAAAGAATCATGACAAAATTAGCAGCTCTGGTTGCCTCATTAAAATCACTTAGAGTCATGATGGTTTCAGAATGTGAATACAGTGGTTCAGCTACTGGTTTTGTTTTGTTTTTAATTGAACTAACCTCTTCCCTAATCTTCTTTTCCAACCAAAAACCTGAGATAATGCACTTGTATTTGGTTCTTAGACCGTTAGACGGAGAAAATAAAGATTGAAAGGAGCAAATATTCATTGTATTATTACATTATTCAGAAAACTACAATAATTACTCTACATAAATTATCCTGTGTTATACATGAGGAGCTTGAGGATTACAGAAATTCACCAGCTTTCAGGACAAAAACTCAAATGTATCCATCTCCAAAGTCAATGGTCATTCCTGAAACCATACTGACTTCTAGAATAATATCTTCTATAAATAAATACTACCTTCTCTGACCGTTATTCTGGCCTGATTTACAGTTTACATCTTCTCTTCTTGGTTTCTTTGTCATTACTGAGCATTAAAATTCCCTGCTCTTTCTGGAAAATGAAAGCCCTGCCCAGAAATCTGTCGTGTCTGGCACCTGATCTCCTTTCTGGCTCTCTCCAGCAACAAACAATAAAGAAATACGTGGTTACTCTACCCTACTCCTCCATCACCATTTCTTCTAACCAATTTCAGATTATTACTGATCCTAAGGGTTCTCTGCATCTATGTTCTTAACCAAATATTGTGTCTGTAAGTCTAAGTCTTATGCAGCTATTAATGTCCTTTGGATCCTGGGATAAGCAGCCATATATAGGATCCTTCTGTGCAGGTTCTTCCAGTTCTCAGACAAAATCTTTGCAGA
The DNA here is from genome assembly GCF_000951035.1 of Colobus angolensis palliatus. Lineage (NCBI taxonomy): Eukaryota > Metazoa > Chordata > Mammalia > Primates > Cercopithecidae > Colobus > Colobus angolensis. Next base: position 9,510,729 of record NW_012121043.1, on the reverse strand, counting down.
TAAGCCCTTGTCTTACTGGAGGGCATTGTGACTTGTTCTTTCCAATCTGCAAGAGGTAGGCAGTCTTCTCAAACATAACCATATTTAAAATAATGATATACAAACAAATTATTTGTTGACATTACTTTTTTGCTTGTCTTGGATATTATTTCTTTAGAGACAACCTAATTCAATTGGGCTTTGGTTTTGTTTGTTGAACGTGTTTCTCTTTCTGGGATCATTTGCTTGCTCTGTGGATGATGAAAAAGATATCTCTAAATTAAAGTTGGTTACGCAATGCAAAGTATATGAAAATGTACTTTAAAAAATGGTTGGCTGGGCACGGTGGCTCAAGCCTGTAATCCCAGCAGTTTGGGAGGCTGAGACGGGCGGATCACGAGGTCAGGAGATCGAGACCATCCTGGCGAACACGGTGAAACTCCGTCTCTAGTAAAAAAATACAAAAAACTAGCCGGGCGAGGTGGCGGGCGCCTGTAGTCCCAGCTACTCGGGAGGCTGAGGCAGGAGAATGGTGTGAACCCCGGAGGCGGAGCTTGCAGTGAGCTGAGATCCGGCCACTGCACTCCAGCCTGGGCGACAGAGCGAGACTGTCTCAAAAAAAAAAAAAAAAAAAAATGATTTTGGTGCTTGTATTTACACTGATCCCTTTAAATTTCTTTGTTCTTTTTTATGATATGTAATGTGATTGTAAGCAAAACAAATATTACTTTTAATACACATATCACCTTTGTCTTATTTTAAACATGTAGATATTACTTTATTATAGGTACATTATTAACATTTTACAATAAAATTATTATATTATTAAAAAGATATAGACCCAGTGTTAAGAAATGTTTATTTCAGGATAGTGTAATAAAATGTGATTATGGTCTAATTTGTGCCTTTCTATAACTTCCAGTTTTTTTTCATGGGAAATGGGTTTCCTTTATAATCAGCAAATAATATGTTTCAATGTAAATAGTCAAGATATATATGAAATTATCATTTCTTGATAGAATAACTTGTTATAATATATATTATTAGTGGTATTTAAGACCAACTAACACCTTGTAGTGACAAATACTTTTAAATTCGCATTATACAATTTCGTAAGATCTCAAAAGAGATAATAATCTTTGAGCTGCCTTAATAGATAAAATGATAAGCTTCTATGCAGTTTTTACAAAGGATATTTATCTTTATTAGGTAGGAATTCTTTACACTATGCCCATTTTCCAATTTCTTTAGTTTTTTTAAAGGCAAATTGACTTTTGTATTCTCCAACAATGATAAAGGAATTCATATGGGATATCAGAGAATGGATCTATGATGAATCAAAATGTAAAGGCATCAAAAAATGACTTTCATCACAGTGTGACACAAATGTTACAGACACTTATTTTAAGCCACACATAGTAAGATAGAGAGTAAGTAGAACAAGGCAAGTAGGATCATGCAGAGCAAGCAGCATTGTAGAAAAGCATGCATGTGAAAGGACATGGAATGCTTACAGAACCTAAGCATTTCATACCTCACAGGCTTAATATAATTCAGTTGTATTGCTGAAACATATGCTTCCAGTTTGCATAAATACATTTTATTAATCATATGAATTGACTATATAAGTTTGCTATGAGGAGAGAGGTTCAGGTATGCATAAAGTGAATTTAGGTTGTTGATGGACTCAGGATGTAGAGCTAGCCAATGATCATTTCAGAATACTTTTCTACAACTTAGGAAGGAGTTGGGAGTTGTAGGTTTGGATAGCTACAAGAGTGTTATTTGATTCCATAATTTTTTTTTTTAATTTACCAAGATGAGATAGGTGATAAAGAGGAAAGAAAATACTAGCATTCTGAGGACTTAAAGAGGAGGAGAAAAATGAACAGGAAACAAAATTGACTGAAAAGTATCTTCCAGAAATGTAGAAGCTGTTTTAGCAGAGTATGGTGTCTGAACACTAAAGGAAAAGATTCCACAAACATAGGTCAACATTGTTTTATTGGCAAAGTGGTTATAAACTTTCATCATTCCACACATGCAAATGTGCTATACATTTACTGCTTAATTAGTGTTAATAATTTACGTTTAACATTAAATATTACCTTTGTGGAAATAATCTAAAATGATAGTTGATACTATAAATCTTGACCCATGTCATCAGAGGAAAATAATGTTCACACCAACGGAAGTCACAGATCTGCTAGTACAGAAATCATTGGACAAGTATTGAATTGGTAAATCACGTTCAGGGTCACGTTTTCAGTAACCGTATTGTACTACAGCTCTTGGCCACTAACTCTGCTGGGCCCCTGAGTGGGTCAGCATTAGAGCAAAGTGATAAGATTTCAGGATCAAGTAAAATTATATACAATTTTATATATAAAGTGCAAAGGCAATCTAAATATATGTTTAACTAGTATGAATTAAGAATATATTATAAACTATATGGAAAGAAACTGGAAGCAAAATTTGCCATATAATTAATAAAAACTTGAATAACATATGCACTGTTCAGGCTTACTACCAAGTCAGGATCAGTCTGCATACCTTTAGATAAAAAACAGATCTAAAGTTACCAGTCACAAAACATGATGGATAGATGGATTTGGAGAATGCAAGAAATGTGAAGCTACAATGCATTGTAAAAAATTTTTCTTTTTTTGTATTGCTGCACTGATAAATTTAGAAAACTAACTTTCCAAATTTCCACTGAAGTTAACTAGGGCCTTGGCTGAACTACTGTTACTAAAATAGAAATACATTGAAAGGTGCCGGGCACGGTGGCTCACACCTATAATCCTAGCACTTTGGGAGGCTGAGGTGGGTGGCTCATGAGGTCAGGAGTTCGAGACCAGCCTGGCCAATATGGTGAAATCCTGTCTCTACTAAAAATTACAAAATTAGCTGGGCATGGTGGCATGTGCCTGAATCCCAGCTACTCGGGAGGCTGAGGCAGAAGAATCGCTTGAACCCGGGAGGGGGAGGTTGCAGTGAGTCGAGATCGCACCACTGCACTCCAGCCTGCATGACAGAGCAAGACTCCATCTCAAAAAAAAAAAGAAATATATTGAATGGTACAAACAAGTATTTATATGCTTGGGTACCAGAAGTAAGAAAGAAAAAAGAACTATTGAAAGAAAGAGCAAAGAAGAGATTTATTTTAATGATCTCTCTTTTTTTGTGAAATCTATAATTTAACAATCAAGGCATTTTCCCCTTTCTATTTTATCTAAGGATGTCTTATAAGAAAAACAATAAAAATGGCAAGATTAACAAGATGTGGAGCTGTATCCTTTTTTTCTTGATATATATAGATGTATGTCCATTGTCAAATGCATAACTCTTCTTTTTTATGTTATTGGCTCATAATTGAAAGACTTTTACCTGTGTCCATTACTTTCCCATAAAAAGTATTGTTTGTCACACTATCTTCATCTTTCCTGATGATAAGAACCACCCGTCACTGTTTCAGACATACTTATGTGTTTGGGAAAGTGACAGAGTGTGGTTGCCACATAGGTCACAGAGCTTATCTGTTCCAGGGACATAGCTAGACAGAGCACTGGTTGCAAGAGCTCCATGAGCCGTAAAGGGAGGCATTGATAGATGTCCTACCTCAGTCAGAAGAAAGAACAACATATGTGTCTTCTCAGCAAAGGCTTTGGGTACGTTCATTCTAACAGGAAGAGATAAGTTGCTGATATGAGCCCGGGAACGCTAAAACTGCCACTGCAAAATTGTAACTGAGACATGACCTAACCAACTCCCTCTTGCTTCTAACCTCCATGATGTTCTTATTCATTCCTGGGTGTAGGCTGAACTAACTTTGGGAGGAACTTAACTTATAGTTTATAGTTTAAAACAAATACGATAACAGCCCTTTCCCCAAACAAACTCCTTCTTGCCTGGGAACTAGACTGCCTTTGTAAGACTAACAAATTAGCTACACGATTAGAAATTATGGTTTAGGAGTCACGCAGCTGGAATCTACAAGATTCTGACACTCCCCAAGTTGGTCCTAAGATCAGTGCTTGAGATTTTTTTGCAGACCTTGTACTTGATCGATCAGCTGGCACCACCCAGATCAATGAACTGGCTCATCTGATCTTCCGGGACCCACCCAGGAACTGACTCAGCACAAGAAGACAGCTTCAACTCCCTATGATTTCATCGCTGACCTGACCAATCAACTCTCCTGGCTCACTGGCTCACAACAAGTTGTCCTTAAAAACTCTGATCCCCAAATGCTCAGGGAGATTGATTTGAGTAATAATAAAACTCTTGTTTCCCACACAGCCAGCTCTGTGTGAATTACTCTTTCTTGATTTCAATTCCCCTGTCTTGATAAATCAGCCCTGCCTAAGCGGCAGGCAAGGTAAACCCATTGGGCAGTTACAATGCTATTCCAGATTCCTGGGGCCCAGTATCCTTGTCAATGCTGGCTCTTTTTATTCCAAGGACCACTCTGGGTTAGCTGTTTCTCCAGGTCCTAATCTACTCTATTTTGGGGCAATCGACTCTGCTCTGGGCTGCCTCTGAGCACTAGGGCAACTGGAGGAGACGATAGCGATGTCACCTCTGCTCCACATGCCATCTTAGGCCAAGCAAGTGTCTGGAGCCCCAGTCCCAGGTTGCGAGGGTGTGCAGTCAGAGATGCATGCTCCATGGAGACAGAGGGAACCGGGAGCAGGCAGCAGTCCCATCCACCTGGGCACAGCTGCAACCGCCCAAGTCAGGGTTGTGGACCCGGGCCTCCATGTGCTCCTGGGGTCCCAGGAAGGTTCTCCTCTACCCTTGCAGGCTTGGAAGTGCCTGATACCACTGCCTGACTTCTTCCTGCTGTTGGCACCCACTCTGATCTGAGAGCAATGTGGGGCCAAAGCTGAGCATTGTTGCAGCCCAGCTGGGGGGTGCATATGCATATGCTTGGGGCAGTGCAGACACACCAGTTACCTGCCACCTTGGCCCCCTCCAGACAGCACGGTGTGAGGAAAACCAAAAGGGGACCAAGGGCCTCCAGTTGTCCCTTGGTGCGAACAGCCTGGGCACCATGGACAGTGGCAAGAGGCAGACAGGCTCCTGGGTGGAAGAGAGCAGGTTCCAGGTAAGGCCCCACCTTCAGGCCAGGGAGGTCCTGAAGGCTGGGGTTCAGGCTGCCAGTCCCACAGACCAGCGTCAGAATTCGTGGTGCCTTTTCCAGCCTGCCCATGGCTGAACATGGACCAATCAGCACACACTTCCTCCTTCCAAGTCCCATGAAAGCCCTGGGCTTAGTCAGAGCAGAGCAGACATTGGGATGACTAGCTGCAGAGAAAAGCTACCGACTCCAGAGCCTCCTCTCTGCTGAGAGGTCGAAGACAATGGGACAATCTGCCTGCAGAGAAGGGCAACCCACTCAAGGGCCTCCTCTCTTCTGAAAGCTGCAGAGACATCAGAATGACCTGCCTGTAGAGAGGAGCTGCCCGCTCCAGGGTCTCCTTTCTGCTGACAGCTGGGAAGATGGTGGGATGACCTGCCTGCAAAGAGGAGCAACACATTCCAGGGCCTCCTCTCTGCTAGGAGCTGAACACTCGATGGGACAGACTGGCTGCAGAAAGAAGCTATTGGAGCTACCCACTGTGGATCTCCTCTGAGCTGTTCTATCGCTTAATAAAGCTCCCCTTTGTCTTGCTCACCAATTGTCTATGGGTCTCATTCTTCATGGTCACAGGACAAGAACTTGGGACCCATCAAATGGTGGGGCTAAAAGAGCTGTAACACAAATGGTTGAAACATACTTCTTGGGTCCTGCAGTTCCTGGCATCTCCAATCTTCCAGGCACCACCACATTCCCCTGTGCCAGACGGGGAAGCTGCTTGTGATGCACCTGATTTAGCTCCTCGCGGACACTCATGCCAGCACCTAGAGCTGCCCACTCCATGGCAGCAGCCAGTGTGTCTGACTGCACAGTGGCCAGACCCCATGCTCATTCACACACCCCTCATCTCTCCATGCCTGGCTTGCAGTCTCCCTTAGAGGAATGGGATACAGGTCGGTAGTGTGAGTTGTGAACAACCTGCCAGGCTGAGTGGGTGGAATGAGCCCAATGGGCCCAAGGAAACTTGGACAAAGGTTCCACCGGCCACACATTTCCAGACAGAATAGTGACATCCCAAAGATCATGTAACTCTAACACCAAATTTTTTGGACATGGATCCCATGGAGGGGCATGAAGCTCCATTGCACATGTGTATGTTTCCCCTTTTATAAATATTCATGATTCCTCCTATAGCTTATTGAATATGTGTATTTAGCCACACCATTCTGCATACATTTCCATTCCCTTTTCCTGTGCCTCAAAGTGTCTTTCTGGCTTCTGGAAAGAGACTATGCTTCCCAGCCTGTCAGAATGGTGACCCTACAAGCTGTAACCCTGTATGAGAAATGAAGCTCTCCTTTCCAAATTTATAAACCTCCCTCATCATTTTTCAGTTGACATATGCATCACTTGTCTTTTAAGTCCATAAATACTAATCTGACCATGTTGTAGCCTTGGAGTCTTTCTAAACCTATTCTGGTTTTGCGGGCTGCCCAGATACACAAATTAGTCTTTGCTCAATTAAACTCTGAGAAAATTAACTTGTCTAAAGTTTTTCTTCTAACAGAGGGCATTTTGAATGTGTGTGGAATGATTTTGATTACTAAAATGACTAGATATTCCATTAGCATTTAGTGAGTAAAGATAAGGAGTTCTAAAATGCTTGCAATGTGGACAGCAGACAAAAAAAACTATCCAAACCAGAATAACAATAATACTCCTACTATAAAATGTTAAAAGGAAAGGGGCTGCTTATAGGAAAGAAAAACATGATGACTATTTCAGAGTATTTCTATATATGTCATAGTAATTCTAGTACAATGTAGAAAACTATACAGATCACTGGATATATTATAATTTTGAAGATTAAAAGAAGTAGAAATTCACTTAATTTATCTAGCAGAGGAGAATAGTTCATAGAAGCATAAATTTAGAAGAGCTATTGACCAAAAGAGAATATCCTTTTTATTCTTTAGTGCGTCAATCATGAGAGGCAGTGAAAAACTTTATTAGCAGAAACCTTGTACATTGCTGATCATATGTGCACTATAATTATTTTTTAACTAGATGTACAAAGTAATAAAAATATTAGGTTGGTGCAAAAGTAATTGTGGTTTAAGATTGTGAATTTAAGTCATTATAAGTAGGCTCAGACACATCTTTATTAATCAAAATAGGAACCATTACAATAAACATATTTTTGCCAAAGACAAATAAATTTGTTTATTCCTGTCACATATAAATCTGTACTTTGGCATTTGATGAACTCTTGGAATGCATTTTCTGTATCCTGTTGGTTGTGGAACCATTTTCCCTGCAAAAAGGTGTCAAGGTGCTTGAAGAAGTGTTAGTGGGTTGACAAGGGGTCAGGTGAATATGGTGGATGAGGCAAAACATCCTAGGTCAGTTCGTTCAACTTTTGAAGCATTGGTTGTGTGACATGCAGTCAGGCGTTATTGTGGAGAAGAACTGGGCCCTTTCTGTTGGCCAATGCTGGCTGCACACATTGCAGTTTTTGGTGCATCTCAACATTTTGCTGAGTATACTTCTCAGCTGTAATGATTTTGCCGGGCTTCAGAAAGCTGTAGTGGATCAGACCAGCCGCAGACCACCAAACACTGACTATGACCTTTCTTGATGCAAGTTTGGCTTTGGGAAGTGCTTTGGAGTTTCTTCTTGGTCCAGCCACTGAGCTGGTCATTGCTGGTTGTCATATAAAATATACTCTTTGACACACATCACAATCCAAACAAGAAATTGTTCATTGCTGTGTAGAATAAGAGAAGACAACACTCCAAAACAACAATTTTCCTTTTAATTTTTGCTCAGTTTGTGATGCACCCACTTATTGAGCTTTCTGACATTTCTAATTTGCTCAAATGTTGAACGACCATAGAATGCTCAATGTTGAGTTCTTCTGCATCCTCTCATGCAGTTATAAATGGATCAGGTTTATTGATTGCTCTCAATTGGTCGCTGTCAAATTCCAATGGCTGGCCACGATATTCCTCATCTTCAAGGCTCTCACCTCCTTAGCAAAACTTCTTGAATCACCACTGCACTGTACATTCATCACTAGTTCATAGGCCAAATGCATTGTTAATGTTGCCAGTTGTCTCCGCTGCTTTACAGCCCACTTTGAAAAGAAAATTGCTCAGATTTGCTTTTTGTCTAACATCATTTCCATAGTCTAAAATAAACATAAAGTAAACAGCAGGTAATAAGTCATTAGCAAAAAAATAAAGTGAGAAATGTGCATTAAAATGATGTATAACATACCTACATTTATTTAAGAATGTATTCCAATATCAAGCAGCAAATGTAAACAATACAAAAACCGCAATTATGTTTGCAACACCCTAATATTATTAAAAACATTATTAGGCGTAGGTATAGTGCATACCACGTATACAAATGAAATGTTTCCAAGTTTATATGACACTGCAAAATATCATTTTGGGAAGTGCTAATCTTTTTAATCTGCAATTTAGTTTATAATAATCACAGAATGTTATGCTGTCATTTTCTATTACTGCCAAAATTTTTATCTTATTTATCCTCTTTTCATTTCTCTTCTTCAAGAAAGATAATATAGCTCTTTATAGTATTTGTGCTAGCTTCCAGGAGCTAAACAGTCAGTTAATTATTCAATTCACTATTCCTGATTTACTCCAACATGTTTAAATAACACTGATAGAATGCCATTGCATAAGTTAGATTTGGTGCTGACCAGAGGAAACCATCACCAATTAAAGAGCCATTTTGGGCCATTAAGAATTAATGAAGTACCAAACTTACTTTTAAGGAAGACTATTAGCAGCTCAGCTGTTAAGTAAACAATAAGTCCTTAAGAAGGTAGAATATAAGATTAATGCTTTTAGGCTATTTTATTAAAGATTTTAAAAAAGCCCACCTTTCTGATTATGGCTTCTTTGTACACTAAAATGTTAGTGTTCTTAAAGATGTTATTCTACTTTAGCACATTTGAGTAAACACAGAAAATAATAAGAAAATTCAAAAGTGTAAATTTAGCACAAATATAATCTATGCTATACTTCCTATATCACAATACGAAGTAAAGAAAATGGAAAAAAAGCAAAAAAAAAAAGCTTTAAAACATTGATTGAGGAAAAAACATAAAAACATGGAAGCACAGTAAAATCTTGACCTCATGTTTCTTAAAAATAAGGTAAAGTTGAAAATGTCTTAAGATCTCTCCTAACGTTGAAACTTGATGGTTTGATGTTTTTAATTAACTGTAACTAGCCAACAATAAAGAGCTTGCATCTTGTCTCATAGTAGGTTTGATTTTCTGGGTAATAATGGCATACAACCATGAAATGATCCATTAATTTAATATACTTTCTGTATTCTGTCGCTTTATTCTTATGTAATTTTATATCACATGTATTGTATTAGAATTATTTTTGCATATTCATTCATTTCTGATAGAGAATAATCCCTTAAGGGAACAGAGTTAATCAACTTTTAATTTCTTGTGTCTAGCACATAGAAACTGGCACATAGAAACTGATCAATCAAAACAAACCGAACTAAAATTTGTAGAACTTGTAATAATTACGTTGCAGGCAACAGCTAGAATTACTTTCAGGTAATTGTCCAAAATTTGACTAGAAACATGGTAACTCCTATGTTAGGTATCACTTGGACGTTCTGTTTGTATTTGCTGGTATGCTTGATTTGCTTTGTTAAAAAAATCCGGCATTTATCTTATCTTTAGTTTCAGAAGGAGAAAGACAAAGATCAAGATAAGTAGAATTTAAGCTAAAGAGAAGACTACTATATCCACAGGGAAGTTGGGATTTAAGATTGGTCATAATCTGGAAGACAGGAAAAGGATCCTGAGTATCTGGCAATGGTTCAGTTTGAATGTCAGTTCCATAATACATAGACATTTGTTTACACGGTTGTTTTTTCCTGAATCAAAATAATATATCAAAAGTGAATTTTTGTGGCACCAACATATTATAAAGCTTGCTTTTGAGTTTTGATAATTGTAGTATTTATTCCTAGCTCATTCATTATCATAGCAGCATCCAACATCAGTTTCCCAGAAATGGAAACAGAGTTGGCAAAATGTTCATGAGTATTTCTGTTCTTCTATGGAATGCACAAAATGTAATATCTATTTTAACTACCATAATCTTACTATGAATGTATTGAAGTTGTCACAAAAAGCTTTGATACGTGAAGGACTCTAATGAATGACCCCCTATTGAAAGAATATATTTGTCAGATACAACAAACATTCAAATATCTTCTTAACTTCAAGATTTTAAAATGCTTCTTCCTTTGGGATAAAACTGGAGATTCCCCCCTGTGTTGGAAAGAAGGGTTTGGGGTAGGGGTTGTGAGCAAAAGTGACTGTGAGACAACTCCAGACAGATGTTTTAAGAAGCATTGCATAATTTTTGTCAGATTGTGCTATTTTCCTTCTGCTACAAGAGTAGCATTCCCAAAAGAAGCATCTCCTTGGTCCTGGACCCCAAAACATGAAAACCTGTGGAGTAGCCAATCTGCAGCATGCAACACAAGAATGAAATTGTCGTTGCAAGCCATTGAAACTTTGAGTTGTTCATTAGTGATAAAGATAACTCGGACTGAAGCTGGATTCTGTACATCACGACAAGAGGGTCCTACTTAAATTGTATCAACATGTTCACAACATTTACTAGACAGAACAAGGACATCAAGTTATTTTTTTCCCAAGATTTTTCTATTTTCATCCATTAAAAAAAAAAGAATGGTCATTTGAAGCCCTTGCAGTTAAAATAAGGTGATAGTAGTATGGGATATGCGTGATAAATCCTGTCTTCCCAGAAGTATGAGATTTGCATTCCTTTATGCACATGATATATTTTCATTTTTTTTCTAAATATTGTCTAGTTTCTTTCCTTACTGCCTGCCTGCCTTCTTGCCTTTCTTTTTTTCTTTCTCTTTCTTTCTTCCTTTCTTCTAATTTTTTGCTTGACTTACTTATCAGTAGATTGTTTAATTTCCAAATATGTGAGATTTCTGTAAACATCCTGCAGTTTTTGTTTTCTAATTTAATTCTTCGTTGGTAAGAGAATATGTCAGACTTTTGACACTTCCTTTATGGCAACGTGTAAAGACTACCTTGATGAATGAACAATGTGTGCATCTGCAAAGTGTGGATTCTATAACTGTTGGATGTACTGTTCTATAAAAGTCATTTAGGTCAAGCTGGTTAATAATATTCTTCATATGATTGTGAATTTGCCTTTTTCTTCTTTTATTTTGTTAAATTGTATGTCATATATCCATAATGATTTTATTCAAGCATTATTTATTATTAGATACATACATATGTATAATTGTTAGCCTTCCTGAAGAACTGGTACTTTTATAATTATAAAATATTCTACTTATCTCTGATAACCTCTGTCCTGAAGTTGATTTATCATCAATGTTAATATAACCACTCCAGCCTTTGTGGATTATTGTTTGTCTACTATATCTTTTTCCACAGTTGTATTTTCAATGTATATTTCTATGTTTAAAGAGCCTCTCTTGTACTTAAAGTACATACCTTTGATGACTGCTTTTTCTGTGGCTTTTTCCTTGCAAAACACTGTATTTTCCAGTCACCAAATTATACAGCGTGATAGAGTTAACTATTTAAAATGATATAGTAGAGAAGTCAGAAGTCAAAACTAATTATGAAGTATTAATTCTTTTTCTTTCTCATTCTTCTCTCTCTCCTTCTTTTTGTGTGTGTATGTCTCTTTTTCTCTTATCAATACGATTTTTTTTTTCCAGGGGCTTCATAAACTTAGAAGGAATTCAGGACTTTGAAATATTTTAAAATTTAGAACGTTGAGTACATAAATATTTTGGCATAGATGCAACTGTCACTAGTTGGTAGTGTAATGATTCAGTTTTAGGCACTTGACCATATACTTATGTAATTTTATTACTTTTTTATATTGATGACAAATATTGCCTACTTCAATATGACAAAATATTATGTATGTGTATACATGCATAATACATGCATAATATCACATACGTACATCCTCCTGTACATTTTAAATCACCACTAGATTACTTATAATACCTAATATAGTGTAAATTCTATATAAATAATTGTTATACTATATTAGTTATTATTTGTATTCCTAATTTTTGTATTGTTGTATCTTATTTTATTAAGCAGTTTTGATCTGCAGTTGGTTAAATCCATCAATGTGTAACCCACGTGTATAAAGCCCAAATGTAATATTGTAGTAACATAGATATTTTATTTTTCTAAAGTGATGGCTTTTCTTCTGACATTGAGGTTAGAAATAAAAACATTTCTCTAAGTAATATTCATGTTTCAAAAAATATTCCACTTACTGTTTACCTCAGAAAGTGCTGCTGGATAAATATGCTTGAATAAAATAATTATGTTGTGAGGCTTTATTAATAGTATAACATAGCTTTTGGAAAAACAGACATGACTGTGAAATTTCTCATTAGCTACTTTGTAATGTTATTTATTGTTAATGCAGCCTCAATTGAATTTATATTTAACTTATGCTACTGTCTTGATAAAAATAATAATGGATTCAAAGTATTTTCTTCTTTAGATGTTCTAAGTAAAATGTTCACCATGTGGTTCTTCAATATTTCAAATTAGAGGTTAGTTTTCCAAAATATATACTAGTAAATAGTATTGGCAACACAAAGGAAAGTGTTCACTATTGAAATGGCATATTCAGGTAAAGGATTTGGATTTAATAGCTCTCAATGTAAGTGAAAAATGCAGAATTCTACAGATAACTAATTTCATTTGACTTCTCATATTTTCCAAGGTATGCTTCATTTGTTTGCTATTATTTTAGCTTTTGTAGATCGACACTATTATATTACCCTTTTAAAAGTTAATAAAAGACTTTTATAAACAAATTGATGAGGAATATCTTTATTTGAGAGATCAATGTTGCAGTTATATAATTATTTACATTGTTTCCTGAGACATTATGAAATAATTTTTTAGCTAACACTGTAAAAAAAGTTTTACAAACCCAATCTTTAAAAACATTCTTAGATTCAATAGACATAAAATTAATACGTGAAAATGCTATGAAGCTTTTCATTTCTATACCTATCCTGCTTGGAACATGTAGTTAATACTTTGGGAATAGCTCCAATCCGTGGGTCTTAGAAAAGCCCTAGGATATAATGATTTACGAGGTCTGCCTGCTTACTTACATCACCCTCCAATATTAACTTTTTACATATGTTTTAACAAAAAGATTATTTATACTTCAAGTTATAGCATTATTTATCTCCTTATGGATTTAACATTTTTTTCAGAACTTTCACATTTACACAGAATACCTAGAATCGAATTATTGTTATTATGATGATCTTCAACACTATGAATAAATAACAAATTCTCTTAGATTTGACTTTATCAAATTAAATGATTGGCTAAATAAGTACAAAACTTCAGTGAAACATTTGAATTAAAAACAAAGGAAACCCATCGAAGCTTGAATTAAAGAGTAGAAGACAGTGTTTGGGGAAAAAATTCTTGAGTTGCTAGTGTTTAAAGAAATGTGTTTTTGTTTTATTTTAAACTTTTATTTCAGGTTTGGGGGTACATGTGCAGGTTTGTTATGTAGGTAAACTCATGTCATGGGGGTTTGTTGTTCAGATTGTTTCATTAGTCAGGTAGTAAGCTTAGTACCCAATAGTTATTTTTCTTGCTCCTCTCCCACCTCCCACCCTCCACCCTCAAGTAGGCCCCAGTGTCCGTTGTTCCCTTTTTGTGTCTATGTATTCTTATCATTTAACTCCCACTTATAGGTGATACCATACAGTATTTGGTTTTCTGCTCCTGCATTAGTTTTCTAAAGATAATGGTAAAAGAGTATGCTGTAACAGAGTCAGGGTAATTCATGGCAGGGAGAAATGTATTATAGAGTACCCGAGGGCTTACCTTTGAATAGGGAAGATGTTGAGGACCTTACTTCACTTTGATGTAGACAAAACCATAATTTAGCATGTGCACCCAACAGAGATTATAAATATATATTCTACCAAAGGTACAATTTGAAGACTATGGTAAAACTCAATTCTCAGAGAAGTCTCCTCAAAATTTTCCAGGATTTCTCCTTGACACATATTTGTACAATTTAGGGGAGATAATTTTTCAACATGTAATGTGTATATTTTTGAGTTTGATTGCTTCCATTTAACTGA
>NW_012121043.1:9493734-9496383 GCF_000951035.1 Colobus angolensis palliatus | reverse complement strand
ATAATATATATATATATAGAGAGAGAGAGAGAGAGAGAAATAGAGGATGGAGGCCACAATATGAATAGAAATTGTTAAATATTGTTTTCCAATTGAACAACAGAACAAACAGAGCAAATGTGTGAACATTTGACTACTGGGCGTTGGGTCAGCAGATGAGAAAAGAGAACTGGAAATGTCTTTAAGCATTTCAGTTCCAAAATGAGTAAATACAACTCCAAGTAGAACCAAAATTTAATTACATAAAAATATTCCAACTGGATTACAGATCAAAAAATACACATCTTTATAAGTGCTGGTACAAATACTTGGCCTATCCTCTGATTTACAGTAACAAATCAATATAAATAGAAAGTTTTATAATTATGTATTTCAAGCAAACTTCTTTTCTTTGCTTTTATTTTTTGCTACTATATTAAACTTAAACAGACCTTTAATTCAGAATCTTCTTATGCAGTGCAATATGTTTCAAAAGAAAATTGCCTTTCTAAAAGGCAATGCACTCTAAATTCCTTAAAAAGAACAAATCATTCTGAGGTAAGTACGTCAATTGTATTATAACATGATATGTGTTAATGGCAATAAAGCCATTATTAGTAATGACTATTCTATTTTCAGTAAAAATATCTGTAAAGGCCATTGATCAAACATAACCATTATCAGCATTCCACATTAAGAGAATGAACATTCACGACGTAAAATTAAAACAGTGCCCGAAATATAAAGTATTGCTATCTTACAAACTAATATAGGAAAATGACTTTTAAATCACTCCAAACCACTTAAATTACTTTTTAGTATCCACTTCACGCATTACATTGTAAGTTCATTATCACTGAGACATATGCTCTGCTGAGTGCAATATTAACATCTAGGAAATAGCCTTTTAAAATTTATGATGGAATCTATTTGATGACTTACTGTGAATATTTTACTAACAGATAATGTAAATCTAATGGTTTTAAAAAAGTACAATTTCTAAGTGGTAGTTTAGACAATATTTAAATTAAATTAGTAAAACATCAAGAATAAAAAGTGTTCTTAATGAAAACTTACTTTACATGTTTTCCAGATTTTAAAATATTCTATTTTCTCTTCGATTGAGAAAAGTAATTCACGGTTTCTAAGAACTGGTTCACATTATCCCTAAATCAAATAATTAATGTTAAACCTTTAAATTAAACATCATATTTTAGATTTACACAAATACTGTTTATAAGAATAATGTAGCATTAAATAATGTTGTGTGTGAGTCACTGGAATAACAAGTAAATATTTACTTTTTTTATTTACATCTCTAAGCAGAAATAGAAAATGCCATTATCTAATATTTATCATCCAGCTTCATAATCTGTATTAAAGAAGTAATTGGTGGCAACCTATCAGTAACACAATAACATTTCTTCTCATTATATTTATAGTGTGGGTGCATGTAGTAGAAGTGGAATTATCTCGTAAACTATTGCCATCTTGGTGTGATACTAAGGGAGATGTTGGAAGATTCTCCCAAAATGTCTTGCTGCTTCGTTGGAAACAGAGTATAAAATCCACTATGAATAGATTTTTGTTTTGCCATTCAATGTAGTGTTTTAGCAGAATTCAGAGTACTAGAAAGCTGGTTATTAATCAAGAATTTTTTTATGCTTAAAAAATCTATTACATTAAAATTAAGCATTCTTTAGTTGAAGAATGTTATGGACTACATTGATAAACGAATGAATATGAGGAGATATTTTCACTAGTTGAAACAGAAAATAATTTAGTTTCCAGAATGTTAAGAAACTATTAAAAACTCACAAGAAAAAAACCACCACCCAAAAGAAAAAATAATAAAAGATACAAACAGGGAATTTTTAAATGTAAATACTAAAAATACTGACAAGAATATGACAAGATGACTGAAAGTCATTCTGTAGTGGAATGACCAATGGGCCTTCAAAAGCTATATCTATATCCTAACCCCTGGAATCTGTTAATGTGACCTTATTATAAGGATTTGGCAGATATAAATAAATTCAGGATCTTGAGATCAGATTATCTTGGATATCTGGGTGACCTCTAAATCCAATGACAAGCATTTTTTATAAAAGAGGAGAAGATACATGAACATAGAAGGAAAACGCCATGTGAGGGAGGCAGAGATTAGAGTTACGTAGCCACAAACCAAGGAATGCTTGAGCCACCAGAAGCTGGATGGAAGAAACAAGGAAGGTCGCTTTAGTCATAGTTCAGAGAAAGTGTGGCCCTATTGACATCTCAGTTTTGTACTTTTAGACTAAAGAACAAAGAAGAAATGAATGTATACTGTTTTAAGCTACCCAGTTTGTAACTGTTTGTTTTAATAGCTCTGGGAAACTAAAACAATTGGTGGACAGAAAAAAACAAAAATTAAAATAACAACGAATAATTACACATATTAAACTGAAAAAAATGAAACTCTAGAAAATTCTGAGTTTTACCAGTAGTGTAAGGGCATAGTAATCCTTCTGTATATCTGATGGGAATGATATTCCAAATGACCATACTAGTTATTTGGAAAGTAGTATCACATATACAGATGACTCAGATATTCTAGTTCTGGCTGAATGTCCTAGGGAATGTTTACATGTTTCCCGAAATGGACATGTATAAAGATGTTTGTTGGCCGGG
>NW_012121043.1:9480240-9493327 GCF_000951035.1 Colobus angolensis palliatus | reverse complement strand
AAAAGAAAAGATGTTTGTTATAGCTTTGTTTAGAGTGGTGCAGAAAGTGCAAAGTTGGAGGGAATGTGAATATCCATTACTGGGAGTGTGGAAAGAAACAACGCAATCTAATGTGGTTGATATGGGTAATGAAAACACTATACATTCTCTCTCTCTCTAATATACATACACAGATATATGTATGCATATTGTAATGCATATATACACATACACACATTCATACACATATGTACATACATACTATATACACTTACTTAGACAACACAATGTGTAAGAATATATTTACATGAAAAGATATGGATTAAATACATTAAAATTGATTATAACAGAAAATGAATGAATCAATATGTTTAACTGAAAGAGGCCCCTGAATGCACCAATGAAAATAATACACAATGAGCAACTGAAGATTATGATTAACTTAACCTTCTGCATCTGAGGTCTTTCTTCAAATACAGTATAGTTATGTGTTGCTTAATAATGGCGTTTTACTCTGATAAATGAATCATTAGTGACTGTGTTTTGGGAACATCGTAGATTGTATAAACTAAGATAGTATGGCCTACTAAAGACCTAGGCTATATGGTATAGCATATTGCTCCTATGCTACAAATCTGTTCAGTATGTTAGTACCAAGTACTGTAGACAATTATAACACAACAGTATTTGTGTATCTAAACATAGAAATGATACAATAAAAATATGGTATTATAATCTTATAGGACCACAGTCCCATATGTGGTCTGTAATTGGTTAAAACATCGTTGTGTGGTGCATGACTGTAAATATATACCTTAAATTCACTGAGTCCTTCTGTCTGCAAACACGAATGTATATAATTTATTGTTGACAATAGCAATTAAATATTTTTCTTGGCTTATAATCCAGTGAAAGAGACACATATACAGGAGTATATTAGAGTATATTTGAGAGTAAATTGTGATAGATGTACAAGGAACAGACTTATGTAAGTAAAGAAATGGAAACATTAATTTTAAGCTAGTCGTTGGGAAGATTTATGGAAGAGTTATAATTTGAGCTGCACCTTCAAGACTAGAATAATCTTGAGAGGTTGGGGGAGAAGAGAATGATAAAAATGTCAGATATAATTTAGTGTACGCTGTGTTGAGAAGTGAAAATATAGTAGGGGCTACCAGCTGGATTAAAGAAGAAATTAGAGCGGAATTGAACAAGAAGTAGGAGGTGAGCAGCAAAAATAAAGTTAGCATCTTATTTCAGATATTGGTATAGTTGGCCAAGAGCATCACCTGTGGTCATTTTCTACAACTACCATTCAGAAGGACTTGGCTAGATTGAGAGAGATTTATTCAAGGGGATCAGGGGTCAGAAAAGTATAAACAAAGACAGTAATCTAGTACTGAGAATCAAGGTCAAAGTGACAGGCAATGCAAAAAGGAGGATCAAAGCAAAAACTGAGGACCAAGTGTGGGATAAGATGTGTTGTAAACATAGATTTTGTTAAGAATGCGGCAAAATAGAGAGAGAGTTAGAGACTCACATGGTAGATATGTAAATAATATTAGCGCATGCCTTAATACCTGAAAGAGACAGGCATATTTGAAGCTACTGGGTTTAAGAATGAAAAAAGAGGCAGAAGTGGAAAACATTACTATGACAATGAGGGGAAAGGTGGTCACGAAACCACAGGCTGGTGGTCATTAGACCAGATCTACCATTGTTTGAATATAATTAATCAAGTTATGACCACACAAATTACAGATTGCCAGTACTTAGAGATAAGCCTGTGGTTGTAAATTCTCCACTGGGCAAAATACCAACTGGCAAAGATTTATAAGATAGATTTTCTATAAACCAACAATTATTAAATATCAGAAAATTATATTGAAAACTCAATGTCTTCTATCACTAATATCAACAGAGACTGAAATAACTTAGGCAAGAAAAAATATTCATTTTAATGTAATTCAATGTAGAAAACTAATAAAGCCCCAGATGCTTCAATATGTTTAAATTGCTTTTTATTAATCTCACTAAAGAAAGAAAAATTTGATTTGAAAAGATCATATGTATGAGTTAAAATATGAGTTTTCATCTATTTAACAGAAGAGTGAAATCTGTGAAAATATGTATTTCTATGTGTTACAGTTGCAAAGAGTTTTGATTTATTGAAAACATAACCTTTCAGGAAAATTTTTAAAACTAAAAGTTTTCCAAAGAAAGAGACTTCTTTGCAAAAGCAGAATGCAAAAGTAACAGATTAAGGGAGAGTTAACATTTTCTGTACACAGATATATATATATAGTGGTTTTTATTTCAAAGTCATCTTTAACAACAATATTTGTAAGGTTTATGTGAAGTTTCACAAATTATCTGTCTATATACCTACCTCCCTACCTAATAATCATCTGCAAATTTAACAACAGTGAAAACTCAATAGGAGTTGTTAATTTGCTGAGAAATGTTTACTCTTAATTGTAAGAAATATAATTTAATAAAATGAGTTTATGTGTGACATTCTAATTTATCTTAATTTCTTGATTTTTTTCATTTTATTTTTAAAATTTATTTTATATGTAATAAATTCTAAATGAGTTAAGTTTTGGATTTTTTATTTCCTTTGAACATAGTAAGTGTATATTTGCCCAAAGTAAGTATATTTGTAAGTATATTTGCCCATAGACACATGCACACGTATGTTTATTGCGGCACTATTCACAATAGCAAAGACTTGGAATCAATCCACATGTCCATCTGTGACAGACTGGATTAAGAAAATGTGGCACATATACACCATGGAATACTATGCAGCCATAAAAAAGGATGAGTTTGCGTCCTTTGTAGGGACATGGATGCAGCTGGAAACCATCATTCTTAGCAAACTATCACAAGAAGAGAAAACCAAACACCGCATGTTCTCACTCATAGGTGGGAACTGAACAATGAGATCACTTGGACTCGGGAAGGGGAACATCACACACTGGGGCCTATCATGGGGAGGGGGGAGGGGGGAGGGATTGCATTGGGGAGTTATACCTGATATAAATGATGAATTGATGGGTGCCGACGAGTTGATGGGTGCAGCACACCAACATGGCACAAGTATACATATGTAACAAACCTGCACGTTATGCACATGTACCCTAGAACTTAAAGTACAATAATAAAAAAAAAGAAAAAAAAAAAGAAAAGTAATCTACCTTGTATGTAATTTATTTAATCTTAATTCAGAAATACGAAATATATATTATATATAATATTAAAAGTATTAAATATATATTTATCAGACTATACCTGAATAAATAAGCATTTACTAGATTCTATCTTGTATCAATTTAATACAAAGTGTCAATCTGGGTTATCCAGAATATTTGAGTTATACATTTACAAATACATTTAGGTGGATAAGCATTTAAATAATGAAAACAAATGAATACATATGAATAAATACTTAACATTATATATGTTTAATGTATTTGTTCATATATCTATTTGTATTTATGCATGTATGCATAAATTATGCATGTTTATGTATTGTATCTTTCACATATTTATATTTATGCACACATGCACATGTACTCATGTGTGTATAACTAGATAAAACTATGATTATCACAGTTAATTACTTGTTATATTTAATCACACAGTTAATTACTTGTATATTTGTGTAAAAATGTATGCATATATTTCTAAATATTGTATTTGTTTTGTGTATTGTGTGATTGTTATATCAATCTCTCTAGATAGATTGATATAAGTAGATACATGTAAATAAGTATAAATCCACTGAGAGACAGCTTATAATTATCTGAGTAGATATTTTTCATTATAATCATAATTATATATTATGAGTTATAGTCATTTCTAAAGTTACATAATTATGAGACATATTATAATACTTTTATGAGAATAAATAATTAAATTATCATTTGGTATTTAACAGGATCCAATTCTATATAGATCTATATTATAAGAAATATACTTTCATGTTTATTTTTAATAGTAAAATAAATAATATCATTTCTTTTTAATACAGTATTCCTGTGGCCTATATTATAATGTAAAAGAAGTCTTGTAGTACAAATGAAATCTTGTTTTTCTATATTTTAATTGATATTTCATGTTTGTGTGTCCTGCATTAAAATTTTGATCCTAGAAAAAAAACCTTGTTTGACTGTCATGCAACTATTATAGAAAATATTAACCAGAATTTTAAAAATTCTACCCCATTTGTATTTCATATTTGAAAACATTTATATCATTTGAATTCATTCAGCATTTTACCCCAGAAATGTGTACGTTTATGCAGTGTGTGTGCAATGTGTCTGCATGCTATGCATGTATGTTTATGAGTCTATACTGTGTGTCTATGAGATATGTGTATGTGTCTGTGTGTTTATATTAATTATTGATCATATAGCAAGTCAGTAACACTAGACTTCCCTATATAATATGCAATTTCAAAATTTAAATATTTTATGCTCCTAGATATTTTAATGTTTTGTAAAATATTACTATTATATGTTAATATACTATAAACATGTTGTAGAATACTGGGTTATAAAAGAAATTATATGTTGATGACTAAAGTGAACTAATTGAATAATAAAATCTAAGAGTTTGAAAGACACTCAATCACTCATTCCTTATTTTATTTTATTAATCTCCAAATCCTCCTCTGAGTGTTTATTAAGACTCTTCTCAAAGATTGCTATTGAGAGAAACCACATAATTTTCCAAGGCAGTTTATGTATTCATTCTTTTGCTGTGTTCCAAATGCTACTTTATTTTGACTGTAAATTTACATCTGAGATTATTTCAAACAATAGTAATCATGTATAATTTTTGTTTTCTCTCTTTCACATGCTAATCTTGTAGTTATTTGCAGAGAGTTGGCCATAGATCCTCAGACCCTTATAATCAATGCCTAAACACCATATCTCATAAACAACAAATATGATTCTATGGAATTTTTCCTGTCTTTTTTTCTGAGTATCTCCCCTTTTTTGCAGAATTGCTGATGGGTGTTGTCAATAAATTAACAGAAGCTCCAGGAGTAGAAAAGTGATGTCAGTCAGATGGCAGAATAGGAAGTCCTCAGTCCTAGGTCCCTCAAAGGGGGGAAAAAGTACTAATTATTCATTGATGAGAATGCTTTCGTGAGAATCCTAGAACCTAGAAGAGAGATTTCAGCATTCCAGTGGAGCATGAAAAACAAAAGAAACCACCTTAAAAAGGATAAGATAAACATTTTCACTTTGTCACTTTGTCCGCAGTACTCCTCCCAGCACAACATCACATCAAGAAAAATCCCCTTGGCCCACAATTTATCCAGTGGAAAACACAGAGTGAGATATACATCCAACTTGCATAGCATTTTGGGGCACTGCCTGAGAGGCCCACTTCTCTCATGCCTCATATAGAATAGCGTGGGAATTGGCACAAGTAGACCATGTGGGGGTAAAAGGGAATAGAAAAAGGCATAGGGACTCACAATGGCCTGTGTGTATTATCTTGATGATAGCCCCACATTGTGGCCTCACTTTACCAGGGACTTTGACAGAATGAGACAACCCCCAAAATACCCCTGTCCAACTAGGGAGTGCAACTTGTGGCCCTGTCTCACCAAGAAACCCAGCCATCAGCTCTATGTGACTAGACAACCGGAGCAGCAGCCTCTTCCAATAGCAGCCTTGCCCAGTCCAACTTAGTAGTCCAGCCTGCAGCTTCAACAGGACAATGAGCTCAATCAGCATCCTTTATCACTGGCAGAGCCCAGTCAACAGTCCTGCTCCACTTTGAACCCAAGTCATGAGTCCTGCCCAAGCCAAAGCACAACAAATGAATTCACTCAACCAGAGCCCAGTCAGAGGTCCTCTCTGATCATGGAGCCCAGTCACTAGCTCCGCTCTCTGCAACTCTGAAATCTTGCAAGCAGTTCCACCCAATTTCAGAGCCTAGCTGGTAGCCTTCACTGATCATGGACAGTAGCCAGTAGTCTCACCTTACTATGCAGTTTAAGCAACCCTTCCCACCCTTGGTGCTACCAGATGGCTTACCCAAAAGAATTCAAAATAATTCTTATAGAAGCTTAGATAACTACAAGAGGATATACTGAAGCAACTAAATGAACTGAGGAAAACAATGCAAAATTAAAATTTCCACAAATAAATAGAAACAGTTAAAAAAAAGAGAGAACTTAATTATAGAGCTGAAGGATATAATCGCTGAACTGAAAATTTGATAGATAATTTCAATGGCAGACTCAATCCAGTCAAATGGGAAAAAGAAGAATGAAGAAAGCCTATGGGACTTATGGGACCCTAACAGGAGAGATTACATATATATATATATACACAATGAATGTTTCATAAAGACAAGAGACTAACAAAATGCATAAAGTCTATTTAAAGAAATAATGGCTGAGGCTGGGTGCAGTTGCTCACATCTATAATCCCAGCACTTTGGGAGGCCAAGCAGGGCAGATCACTTGAGGTCAGGAGTTTGAGACCAGTCTGGCCAACATGATAAAACCCTGTCTCTACAAAAAATACCAAATTTAAACAAAACTTAGCCAGACTTGGTGGCACATGCTTGTAATCCTAGCTACTTGGGGGTTGAGGTAGGAGAATCACTTGAACCCAGGAGATGGAGGTTGCAGTGAGTCAAGATTGCACCATTGCACTCCAGCCTGGGCAGCAGGGAAAGACCCTGTCTCAAGAAAAGGAAATAATGGTTGAAAACTTCCCAAATATGTATAGGGAAACAAGCATACAAATACGAGAAGCCACAATCACCAAATGCGTTCAATCTAAAGACGCCTACACTGAGATTCATTATAGTCAAACAGTCAAACATCAAAGACAAAGAAAGGATTTTGAAAGCAGCCAGAGAAAAGCAACTCACCACATACTAGGGAATTTTTATATAACTATCAGTAGATTTTTCAGTGTAAATCTTGAAGGGCAAGAGGGAGTGGGATTATATATTAGAAGTACTGGAAGAAAAAAAAACTGTCAACCAAGAATACCTGAAAAACTTGTCCTTCAAAAATGAAGGACAAATGAAGACTTTCCTAAATAAACAAAAATGAGAGAATTTTTCACTACTATACCCGCTTTACAAGAAATACTAGGGAAATCTTCAATTTTAAGTGAATACATTTTAAACAGTAGCACAATAGCATATGAAAATATAAATATTACTGGTAAAGGTAACTACATAAACAGGCATAGAATATCGTAACACTTTAATGGTGTTGTGTAAATTAATTTTAACTCTAGTATAAAAATTAAAAGATGAAACTGTTATAAATAACCATAACCACAAATCTTCTTAATGGATGCAAATTAAAAAAATAAATAAATAAATAAACCATGACACCAAGTGTGGGAAAGGATGAAAAGTATAGAACTTTTTTATATAATCAAAGTTGTTTTCAGCTTAAAATAGACTATTATAGTGATAGCAAGTCTGATACAAGCCTCATAGCAACCACATACACACACAAAATTCTGTAATAGATGCACAAAAGCTGAAGAGAGAATTGGGCCAGCATGATTGTTCACACCTGTAATCCTAGTGCTTTGGGACTCTGAAGCAGAAGGATTTCTTGAGGCCAGGAGTTCAAGACCAGCCTAAGTAAATTAACAAATCTCTGTCTCTTCAAAATTAAAATTAAAATTAAAGAGAGAGAGAAGAATAAAAACACATCACTATAAAAAAATCCTTAAACCACAAATAAAGGCAACAAGATAAGAGAGAACAGGAATATTATAAATAAGACAGAGACCAATGACTAATAACGATAGTAAGTTCTTTCCTATCAATACTTTAAATATAAATAAATTAATCTCAGTAGTCAAAGATATACAGTGCTTGTACTTAAACGAATTTTTTTAAAGACCCAACAATATGCTGCATATAAGAGACTAATCTTATATTTGAGGATGAAACTAGGTTGACAGTGAAGAGATTGAAATACATATTTCACAGAAATAGTAATCAAAAAGGAGCAGAATTGATACCTAATAAAATACATTTATATCAGGCAAAATAGATTATAAGTTAAAGATTGTCATGAGACAAAGATCATCAGTATAACATAGTAAAAGTGTCAATTCAGCAAGAAGAAACAAGAATTGTAAGTATAAATACATCAAAACCCAAAGCACTTCAGTATGTAAAGCAAAGATTGACATCTGAAGGATGAAATAGGCAGCAATACAATAACGGAAGGAAGCTGAAATATCCCATCTGAATAATGTATACATCATTCGCAGATGGAAAGTTATTGTAAATCTACTCTGCCTATGCTTTATAAATGGAAAAACAAAGCCTGAATGATAGCGTATCTGTTTGCAGCATGTTTTACTGATTAATTTAAGTCTACTGTTGGGATCTACTGCTCAGAAAAATATATTTCTTTCAAAATATTACTGCTTATTGACAATGTACAATGTCATCCAAGAACTCTGATGAAGATGTACAAGAGATAAATGTGCTTTTCCTGGCAACTAAGACAACATCCATTGTGTAGCCCATGGATCAAGGAGTGATTTTGAGTTTCCAGTATTACTATTATTAAAGAGATACCTTTCATAAATCTATAATTCCTAATTGATGTTATTTATCTGATGGATTTATTTATCTTAGTGAGTTACATGTATTTAAAATTAGATAATGCAAGATAACACAGTAGACATCTACTTTGTATTTGATCTGATAGGCTAGGACAAGTGAAAATATTGACTTTTTATTATTATGTTGAACAATTACATATATGTATATAAAATCTAATAACTGTGAAATATGTTAGCTTATTATGATCATTTAATGGATGATGAAGTTGATGACTGAAACATTTGCTGATATCTAATAAGTGATAAATTCAGGACTCAGAATATCAAATTTTAACTATAATGCTATTTTGCAAATTCTAGTCTTGGATAGTAAACTAAGCCTAATTTAGAAGCAGTTATAATTAACTTATGTATTATAGTTTGTAAAACAGCATGAAAATAAAATTGAGTTGTCACATGTTTTAAAAACTTTTAAAATTCCAATAAATATATATTCTATTTTTTAGTTTCCTTTATATGCAAACTAATAAAAATCTATAGTAGTAAACGTAACAAAATGGTAAGTGTCAAAAGGAAGTTTGGAGTGGTATTTACATTGTAGTATTAAAATAATAATTTTCATTTAAACTTCATATGAAAGATGTCTTCAAATAATAATATTTGTAAAATACTAATCTTTAGAAATTATATATCACATTATAGATTTTATAATATCACTTTTGATTTTAAATGAATTTTCAAACTTTATATCAAACAAGTACATCTTAATCTTGAATTGTTAGAGGTGCTCAGTATTAACAAATATTTTTCAAGTGACTTCACTAGAAGGAACAATATCCAATTTTTTTCTCAAGGATAAGAGTTATATTCTGCCTGTATTTATAACTATTTTTAAATTAAATTTTAAATAACAATTGTTATCATAAAATTTTATTCATATTTCTCTATTTCACATTATAACACTCATAAATTCTGAATAATTCCAATAGACTTAAAGCATGATTTCCCCACCTAGTACCTCAAATACTGACAACCTACTTACTATTACAACTAAAGCTATTTACTTTTTTACTTTTTTTTCTGAATTGAAAAGATCTCACTTTTTTTTAATTCTTTTTTTTTTTTTTTTTTTTTACTTTAAGTTCTAGAGTACATGTGCACAATGTGCAGGTTTGTTACATATGTATACATGTGCCATGTTGGTGTGCTGCACCCATTAACTCGTCATTTACATTAGGCATATCTCCTAATGCTGTCCCTCCCCTCTCCCCCGTCCCCACAATAGGCCCTGATGTGTGATGTTCTGTGTTACATGAGATTGATTCGCAAATTAACTTGTTTGCAACAGTGGAGAAAATGATTAAAACACGATCACGATAAAAGTGAAAGCTACTGACCTACCAAAATGTGATCTTATGATACTGCTTTCTTGAAACAGTGCAGTCTTCAAATATACAGAATGATTCCATAAGCATGAAGAAAATAATTTGTGTGTTAGTATGTATTCACTTTAAATCCCTAAACAGCTTTCATCAGCATAAGTTTTTGACCTTTTGTCTTAATCACAACCTAAAATTTCAAATAACACTCAGAATTCTATAATAATATTAGTTGCCTTCCTAACAATCTTTAGTTTATAAAAATCTGCTTTGTAGTCTGGGCACCGTGGCTCATGCCTGTTATCCCAACGCTTTGGGAGGCCGAGGCAGGTGGATCACCTGAGGTCAAGAATTTGAGTCCCAGCCGGACCAGTATGGTGTAAGGCCATCTCTAATAAAAATATAAAAATTAGCTGGGCATGGTGGTGTGTACCTGCAATCCCAGCTACTATAGAGCCTGAGACAGAAGAATTGCTTGAACCTGGGAGGGAGAGGTTGCAGTAAGCCAAGATCACATCACTACACTCCAGCCTGGGTGACAGAGCGTGACTCTGTCTCAACAACAACAACAACAACAACAACAAACCCTGCTGCTTAGTTAAGAATCTTCACAAAATAATCTCAGAGTTATCATGGTTTTATTGTTTTCTTATCTTCATGATTTTATAAACTACGGTGACTAGAACACTGAAGTATACTAGTTTAACAAGTCACAATTACAAATGACTGAAAGAAAACACAATTTGCTAATGCCATAAAGCTGAAAAGAACTTCTGATACACAGTAGTTTATTTCCTAGATTCGCTTTCTCTTTAGAGACATTGTGGAATCTAGTTCTTTTAAAAATTATTGTAATTTGGAATTTATTCTGAAGACAGCTTAGTAACTACACTTAATGACTAAATAACAGACCACTTTGTCATTATCATTTCAATTTAAAAGCCTGTGTCCCCCAATTTATCTAAATAACAAGCCCAATATTAAGACAAATTCTGCCTCAGTTAAATGTATGATGTCTTCAACTAAAATATTTTTAATGATTCGTGTGTAGTAACTCTCTCCAGTGAATGTCAACTCCAATTGTAAAAAAGTTTTGTATAATGAGAATAACAATCTTTTATGAAATTAAAGAGTACCTTTATGAAAGAATGCCTGTGAAACATCTGAAATTACTCTCTATTTGAATTATATATTTATCTATTGATATTAAAATGTGATGCAGTACATAATTACTAATAATTTTAAAGTATGATGACATAATTTGGAATTTTACATTTTATTGTTATACATATATTTTATTAATTATTATCACTTCACATTAACTACACATTAAAATGGGCAACAACATAGTTCTTCATTCTTTAAAAAAAGGTTCTTCTGTTTTAAGCATATTAGATCCTTTAAAAAATATAGTCGTGTGCCACATAATGATGTTTAGATCAAGAACAAACCATATATACGATGGTTGTTCCATAGGGCTAATACCTTATTTTTATTGTACCTTTTCTATGTTTCTGTGTTTCTATAGTATTCAATATGGTAACACGCTGTACAGATTTGTACTTAGGAGCGATAGGCTTTACTGTATCACTTTGTTTTGTAGTGGGTAATATTGTCTAGGCTTTTGAAAGTAAACTCATGGGCAAAGACAAAATTACCTAATGATGCATTTGTCAGAATGTACTCTCATTGCTAAGCAATGCATGACTAGAGGTATGATCAGGCTCCCACCCAGTTAACTTGAATTAATATCTCAAGGGAAGTTGAAGTAGATCACATTAACTTTATTCACCTTAATGATCTTATTGATTTTGAGAGTATCTTTTCCCCAAAAACATGTTTTCTACAATAGCATGAAATTTAAATGAAAAAAGGTAGTTTATTTACATTTTATTTCCATAATGAACACTTTCTCCATACCTTCAGTGATGTCATTTTATATGAAAGTGTTAATATATTTACAAAAGGATTTAATGCCAAAAACACAATTTATTATTCAAGTTCTAAATTGCTAGGTGAACAGGGAAGCTTCACACAGCTGTGGCAACCGAATCAATTGCTTTAGACCAATAATAAAAGGTTTATTATTAATTAAAAGAATGTTACTAATAAATTAGAAACAAATGGAATGATTACTTGCCGACTACTTCTAAAACTATCGAGGCAGTTAAGCAGGTTACTTAATGAATAAGATCTTTCTGAGTTTATGAAATAAAGCCCTTCAGAATATTTCTTAAAATTTGAACCAAATAACTTATTACTGTCTGAATTCATGCAATATTCAGTATTTGCCTTGATTTTTATCAAGATCTTACTTAAGAAGTCTATAATCCATAAATGATTTTAGCATTCCACTAAAAATGCATATTCTTCCTTACGTCTCATACCAAAATGAATCGAAAATAAAATTTTTAATTGATAAGCAAAACAACTATATTTGTAGAAGAAGATAAAGTACATATAACCTTGGTTTGAGAAGGAACTTTCTCAGCATGATTATAAAAGTAAAATAATTCATAGTTTTGCAGTAATGTCCAGATCACAGCCCATTCCTTCATTGCTCATTTTGCTTGGGTAGATACAATGCAGCATGGTAGATACAATGCAGCATGGTAGATAAAAGTGAGATATATATTCAGACTCTGCTCATGTCCTGTTTGTGCCATTTACCCAGCTTGAGACCCTGGGTAAGTGCCTTAGTCCTTATTGTATCTAATGTAAGAGATGGCAAAAAGATTTATGCCTTAATGTAGCTCTGAGGAAGGAAAATATTGCATATCTATGAGACCTTAAGTGCTTTGTAAGTGTTACCATTGTTATCTAATACCTTGAAGATTTGCTGGATTTATCCATAAAGATAACCCTCTGAATTCTGCTCTCATTATTTCTGGATTTCAACTATTGATGGTGCCATCCACTGAATAAATTAAAATTTTTATTATATTCAGTTTTCTTAATGAAACATTTCACATTCAATTTTATTGTTTGAAATGTAATATTGAAGTATTTTATTAGTGGCCTATCAGAGAATTTGAGAATGTCAGTTCGTGGAGAATGAATCATCCAAACGTTTTGTGGTAAATTAATATATTGTTGATTTCAACACTTTGTCCTTTTTCATTGTATTTAGATAATTAATCAATGAGA
>NW_012121043.1:9478880-9479280 GCF_000951035.1 Colobus angolensis palliatus | reverse complement strand
CCACAATTTCTCTTTTCCAAAGGGTCATATAAATAGAATCATGCCATAGGTAGCCCTGGGATTTGACTTCTTTCATTTAGCAAAACATTTTTTTTCTATGTTTTTTGTCTGCGTCACTAGTTTATTCATTTATTAAAGGATATTAAGTGGGCCGCTCCTAATTTGGGTGATTACGGATGGATTGACTGCTAAAAACATTCGCATACAGTTTTTGTGTGAATAGATGTGTTCTTTTCTCTAGCGAGGATACCTATAAAGCAGAGTCACTGAGTCGCAGGTAGGTACTCCTGTATGTTTCACTTTACAGAAAGCTGCCAGGCCGGGCGCAGTGGCTCACACCTGTAATCCCAGCACTTTGGGAGATCGAGGCGGGCGGATCATGCAGTCAGGAGATCACGAG
>NW_012121043.1:9472951-9477334 GCF_000951035.1 Colobus angolensis palliatus | reverse complement strand
TATATTGAATATACTTTCATGTATTTATTTGCCATCTGTTTATGTATTTTTAGTGATGTTTCTGTCCAGATCCGGAGGCTAGGGTTTATATTTTGTATGTATCGTGTTGAGCTTGAGAATTATTTATGTTTCCCGAGTGCAAGTTCTTTGTCACAAATGGATTGAACACATATTTTCTCTCAGTCTTTGATTTGCCTTTTTATTCTCTCAATATTGTCTTTCACACATATTATTATTTTTTAATTTAAATAAATTTAACATATAGTTTTTTATGAATCATACTTCTGGAGTTGCATTCAATATCTTTGTTAGAATATTTAAGTTTGTTGGCTTGTTATGGGAATGGTGATGGTGATGGGAGCACAGCTTCAGTTATTTTGATGAAACCTTAGCCTTAGGCAGGCAACCTGTCCGGGTTCTCAAGAGATATGTCCTTCTCTATTCACCCCCACTGGTCATGGAGCTCAGGACAGAACCCTGACCCTGCCCTAAGAGTAAACTTTTATTGTCCCTATGGTGTTCCCATCTCCCCAGCTATAATGCTGTAATGAGTTCCCATCAGTATGCTAAAGGCAGGAATACTTACTGCATCCCTTCTTTCGCAAGTCCTTTGTTCCACAGTGGAGACAAGGGAAATAGATTCAGGTGAAGCCTTTTGTTTTCTGCCACAGGCACAGCTGTTAGAGACCCCATGACAACATCATGGACACTTCTTAGGGCTTTTCCCACTATTTTCTTTGGGCCTGCAGTGGAGTTCCTAGACAAAGTGCCCGTCTGTAACATACTTTCATTTCACCCAGTGCCAGCTCTTCCAGTAAACTCTTGTTAGCTACTTCAGTTAGGTTGTATATACCCCAAGTGAGTGCTTGCTCATACTCCCTTTCTTCCTGCAGATCAATTGTTTTCTTTAGACTTTGCACCATTTGGCCATTTAGGGGTTCTACTGTCCTAGGTCTTCAATAGGTTTGGAAAACATTATGAATTTAAAGTTGGTCCACATCCGTTGATAAAGGCAGGTATGCACTGCCTGTCCACTCCTCCTCTCCTGCTTATGAGGGTGAGTCTCAGGTGTGAAACATTTCCTAACTGGGAGATACAGAGCCTTCGCAGTCATACTGGGCTTTTTGCCTTGTGTAGGAATAACTTTCCCTGTTTCGGGCTCAGTGTGGTGTAATTTGTTCTGCTTAGGTGTGAGCTCATGGCCCTCAGGCCCACACCCAGCTTTCTGTATTTCAGGCCTTACAAGGGAGGAGTTGAGGCCTTCCCATTGCTGCAAAAAGTGAGATAATGTAGCCGTACAACTTGTGACTACTGCGGAAGAATCCTACGGCATGACCGTGGGGGTCCAACCTAATGCAAGAGGGCTGAATTTCAAGCAAAGCCTCTCTCCCCTCTTGCTGTAAGTAGAAAATGTAACTCTTGGGTGTCTAATTGTGCATTGGTATCTTCCCTGGGTGGTGCTTATCTTCCTTTGCACCCTGCTTGTACTCATGTAATATTCTAGCCAGCAGCAGAACCTCACGACCCAGAGAACAGTGAAGCAGCATCTCTTTTATTGTAAGCTGGGAGCAACACTTTCCAGCTTTTTATACCCTGGGGCCGCAATCCTGAACTGCAGTCATGGTATTACGGGTGGAGATAGATATATATATGTACACACACACACTTATATATATATATATATATTTTTAAAAATGCAGTACCTTGAAGTTTTCTTTATTATAAAATTGTGATCATTCTTTAAAGTTTTTTTACATAATATCAATTAATGAGGAATTCAGCTTAAGTTCTGAAAAGGCATTGAATGGAACCCAGGTTTTTACTTTCTATAATAACAAAATTGTCATTTTTGATGATTTTTCAAAACTAAAAATTTTAGTATAATATTATGAAAGTCAGCTATATTGTCTCAATTGTATAAATAGATTAAGTTGTAAAGAAGTATTTCACTAGCACATTAATGATAACACATTTTTCAACTCCACTAAGTAAAACAGAAAAATGTTTTAGTCTGCCATCAATCTTTGATTCTATTCTTCATGCTAGTTCCTGGGAACAACAAAGGTTAAGGAAAAACTATCTTCATCCCTGCCTTTGAAGCTGTGTTCTGAAACTCAAGTTTCTTTGTCAGCATACAGAACATTTCTTAGCACGATGTTGGCTTCCTCAGTGGTTAAATTAATGATACCTTACCCACAGGCACATTTACCCAAATATAAAAGTTTAAGTCTACATAATGCTAGTGGGGTTGGCTGGAGCTGGGGAGAGATTTACACTGAACGTGGAACTCCTGAGACTGCTACAGGCAGAACATTCACCTCAACTTAATAAAGCAGCATAGTGGAAGAAATAGACCATAATCATTTAGGAAACTAAAGCATGAAGGGAGAAAAACGGTGTTCTGAGTTGGATTGGTGGCATAAAATCAAGTTGTAAAGAGAAAAATGAATAATAAATGTATAATCCAGGACAAATAACATTGAAGATAATGGCAGTGTGAAAGAGTGTAGGTCGTGGTTCCACGCCAGAGCTGTTTATGTATCAAGTCTCCTTTGCTCCTTGTCTCATTTGGTGTCAGTTACATGCGACAAATTCAAGATTAATAGTTTATTAATGAAAGCGCCAAACGAGGCATGCAATCTCTGAAGATGGCCAGTCTCTCTCTACCTCCCTTAACTTCAAGACATAAGCTTGGATAAATTAAGATTGATCTCAACGTATTATTTTAATTATTAACTGTGATATTTTTTTTATTAATTCTGAATATAATTAGGCTGCCACACACTCACATCTTTTTCTCATATTTCTTATTGATTAAAAATATCTTTGGGATTTTGGAAACCTATTACTTGAAAACATTAAATAAGAATTGATCTTGATAGTACAACATTAACTTTATTCTGAATTTAAATAGTTTACGCTTTTGATATTAAGCCAAAAGTTAAATGCAAATGATAACTTTTATTTATTTTGAAGGCACTAAAAGCAGTGACACAAAAACATTCAAATTTTGACTCATACCTTTCATAACAACACAATAAATTCAGTAACCATTACTCAATAATGATTCAAAATTTAATTAAGTATAGAGTTTGCTCATTCATTGTTGTATGTCCCTAAAACTTCTAAAAAATTATAGCACAAAAATACCCTGAAGACTTGTCTGCATTTTTCAATATTAAAGTAGGTAAACAAAGGTAATCAAGGGCCAGTGATAAAGGAAGGAAATTTATATTAAAATAGAAATGAATGAACTATGCTATATATGTTGAACTACTATATAATGAACTACTATATAATGAATTGGATTTAATAACACTTAGAAAGCTATGTACACCAATCTGGGAATGATTCATATTTTAATATTGATGGCAAATATTTTTGCAGTAAAATATGTATGAAAAAGAGAAAGAGCTTATTAAAGATGTATGTAAAAAGAAAAAGTTGATGACATTTGGAAAATGGCATATCAACTATGATTTTCTTAGAAATCTCTTACTTTTAAACCTGAAAATTAGAATGAGAAAATCAGATTACAAGAAAAATTATTACTTTTTGGCACACTGTTTTAAATTGTTCTGATGGCTTTAAAAAGGGAAAACTAGGTTGGATATATATAGCATTTTAAATAATAAATGAAAGAACCAAAAGAACATGTATAATAAAGGATTGAAAAACCAACATAAATTATAAATTACTTCTCTGGACATTATTGAAAAAAATCCTCCTTCAAGGCTAATGGCTATACTAGTCCTAATAATACACAAAGAATAATTACAATATGCCTTATTTTTCTGGATATATTATTTAGTGAGGTAAGTTCTTATGAGCATTAAAACATGAACTCGTTAACAGACAACAGGATTCTGAGGACATAGTGAAAATATCTCAATGGTAATAAACAACAAAGCATCTTAAAATTTTGTATATATCTCCTCCTTAAATTGTGTATACCTCCTTATTTCCCTGAAACTACATTGTAAGGATTGAAAAATTACATATTCTTTTTTTCATTATTGAGTTAATTTTGGAATTATTTTGCATACAATTTATCAAAGTAGCCTAAATATACTATACACGTTGATGAATAATTATGAAGTACAAAAAGCAAATTCTAAGTGAAGAGATATTTCTTTTTCTTTTTTTTTATGATTTTTGTACTTTATTTTTATTTTTATTTTTTCAACTCATTGGAGCATTTTTATTAAGTCTTGGGCCTAATCCTTAATCCTTTCTGTCCTCCAGATTTATTTATTTATTTATTTATTTATTTATTTTTAGTGCATTGGATTTTTTTTTTTTAATTGTTATACTTTAAGTTCTAGGGTACATGTGTATAACATGCAGGTTTGTTACATATGTATACTTGTGCCATGTTGGTGT
>NW_012121043.1:9464933-9470766 GCF_000951035.1 Colobus angolensis palliatus | reverse complement strand
TTTGCATATGTTGAACCAGCCTTGCATCCCAGGGATGAAGCCCACTTGATCATGTTGGATAAGCTTTTTGATGTGCTGCTGGGTTCGGTTTGCCAGTATTTTATTGAGGATTTTTGCATCAGTGTTCATCAGGGATATTGGTCTAAAATTCTCTTTTTTTGTTGTGTCTCTGCCAGGCTTTGGTGTCAGGATGATATTGGCCTCATAAAATGAGTTAGGAAGGATTCCCTGTGAAGAGATATTTCTTAATGACATAGATTGGCTTTCAATTTCAAATAAAACTACATTCAAATAAAAAAGATGGTCTTTAAAGGAAGTTTCTGTATTTTTAGTTTTTTAAGCAACAATTCCATTCGATGCTTTGAATTTCTTCTGAGTAATATGCTAAAAAATACATAGTGATCTATCATTAAAATTATTTATAACAATTTCACCTGGCAATTTAATGACTTACAATAATAATAAAAATAAAATTACCTGACCCACTAATGTAGTTTTCACCTAATCATTGGAGTTATTCATTTTCTCAGAACTTCTCAATTTTCCCTCTGTTAGGTGTCTTGGGCTTTTTTTTTGTTCATCTTTTTGTATTTGTTAATGCTGTTACTTGTGCATTATTAACAGTTTTATTGAGATATAGCTTATATATCACAAAGTTCATCCATTTAAATTGTACAATTCACTGGTTGTTAGTGTATTTACAGAGTTGAGCAACCATCACCATGACATAATTTTAGAACATATTCATCACCTAAGATGATAAAGAATAAAATCATATGTCCCTTAGCGGGCCTTTCTAGCACAAAATAACAGTAAAATTTGGTTTGGGTGAAAGGCAATGCCTGATTGGGTTGTGATTTTTATAGGCAGTGGTGAGAAACTGCTGTTCATCCAGGTCCTTCCTGGGCAGATATTGTTAAGTATAAAGCACATATGAAAGCTGAAGATCTGGAAAAGGATTCCGTTTAAATTCTCCGTTCTTTGGTACTTTTGAGAAAGTCTTTGTATATACCAAGAAGTATGTTTGCATAGAAACATTCAATGATATACAGGCATTATTTAATTTTCAAAATCTATTTATCTACTGAGGAATAGATAATAAAGGCAGTATGTAAAATTACAATAGGGATATTTATAGTTAGAAACTCATGAATTATAATAAACATAGTTTTGTTGTGGACATATAAACCAGTACTTTGAACATTTTGTTGAAATTATTTAGAAATTCCTTGAGCCAAATTGTGACTTTCCTTCCCTAAATGATTTGACAGCTTGTGGGTAATGAAAACATTTTCTTGAAATATCTTTCCATCAGTAGGTAAATGTTTCAGGTTCATGAATTCCTGTCATTTCTTTAAGGTACTTCAGCCTTTTATAAAGTTCTACCATATTTGAGCTTGGCACCTTAGCATTTACTAAAGCACTTAATGCTATGATTTTGATATCCATACTTATGCTACATGCTGAAGGCAACTTACTGATTGTAGATGAACTTACCAGAGCTGTGGTGAGCTCCAGAATTGAAACTAATTATTTTGATGCTTCAGATAAAATAGCTTGTGTTTAGTTTTAGTATTTCCCCAAAGTGTATGGATTGTTAGCATTAAATGTATTATAGTTATATGATTTTTGTCATTTGAGAAAAATACAGATCTACAGTTTGTACCTAAGCTTTCTTGCCGATTGCTCAACCACCAAATGCTAGTAAAAATACCTACTTCACGTTTCCTCCTTTGCTTTCTATCGTTGACTCCAATTCATGCTCTCTCTTCAACATCATGTAGTGTGGCTTAAACAGAAGGGTTGTCTTATTAGAGACTATTCTGGAGAGATCCATTTTGTCCATACGTAAGATAATTTAGTTAATTTGGTAAAATATTTAATTCATAATCTATGTTGGGAAGTTCTTTTATGTGCACCTAGTTCCATCTCGTACTCAATGATGGAACTTTTACAACTACATATTCTTGATCAACTGACATTCACTTTGTTAAAAGATGTAGATTATTAGAGAATAGACTACTTTCAGAGGCAGCTCTTTCTTATTTGTAGATAAATGTTATTGTCACAAATACTTCTTAGTTTGACCTACTAAGTATATCTGGGTAACTTCATTCTTTTGGTCCTATATCCAATTTATAGATGAATATTTGAAATATTTTTGAAACAAAACTTTTATAATTAAAGAAAGAGAAAAGTTAAACAAACAATGAAACAAAGATTATTGTGATATTCTCAGTCTGTAAGATTATTCAAATTGAATTGTGTTCGATCACAGCCATATGTGGATAATATGTAATTTTATTTTATCTATTCAATTAGAAAGCATTCATTGGGTTTCTTTTGTGCATCAGTTACTATATTTAGCCATCTTTTTCTGAAAGATAGCTCATATAATGACACAATAATACATATTTTTGTAAAAATGTGGGGAAAAGTAAATGAACAGCAAAATGGAAAGCATGAAAGAAACAGAAGAAAATGTATATTTTCTGTCATTTTCCCCTACATGATAGCTGTTCAAGTTCTAAGCTATCTTAGAACAATCAGATTTTCTTATGGAAAATTAAAATGGTAAAATGAGTACAAATCCAAATTTATGCAATGTAGGCAAAATGAAATTTATCAAAACTATATAATATTTTGAAGAAACAAAGAAAAAAATAACTGAATTCCTTATTTTATTTTTATTATACTTTAAGTTTGGGGATACATGTGCAGAACATGCAGCTTCCTTACGTAGGTATACACGTGCCATGGTGGTTTGCTGCACCTATCAACCTGTATTTCTCTTAATGCTGGCTTCCCCAGCCCCCACCCACCGACAGGCCCCAGTGTGTGGTGTTCCCGTCCTTGTGTCCATGTGTTCTCATTTTTCAACTCACTTATGAATGAGAACATGTAGTATTTGGTTTTCTGTTCCCATGTTAGTTTGCTGACAATGATGGTTTCCAGCTTCATACCTGTCCCTGCAAAGGACATGAACTCATGATGCTTTTTTATGGCTGCATAGTTTCCATGGTGTATATGTGCCGCATTTCTTTATCCAGTTTATCGTTGATGAGCATTTGGGTTGGTTCCAAGTCTTTTCTATTGTGAATAGTGCTTTAAAAAACATACATGTGCATATGTCTTTTTTTTTTTTTTTTTTGAGATGGAGTTTTGCAATTATTGCCCAGGCTGGAGTGCAATGGCACGATCTTGGCTCACCACAACCTCCACCTCCTGAACTCAAGTGATTCTCCTGTCTCAGCCTCCTGAGTAGCTGGGATTACAGGCATGCACCACCACACTCAGATATATATATATATATATATATATTTGTATTTTTTGTAGAGACACAGTTTCTCCATGTTGGTCAGGCTGGTCCTGAACTCCCAACTTAGGTGATCCACCCTCCTTGGCCTCCCAAAGTACTGGGGTTACAGGCATGAGCCACTGTGCCCGGCCGCATATATCTTTATTGTAGAATGATTTATAATCCTTTGGATGTATACCCAGTAATGGGATTACTGGGTCAAATGGTATTTCTGGTTCTAGATCCTTGAGGAATCGCCACACAGTCTTCCACAATGGTTGTAATAATTTATACTCCCATCAACAGTGTAAAAACTTTCCTATTTATCCACATCCTCTCCAGCATCTGTTGTTTCCTGACTTTTTAATAATCGCCATTCTAACTGACATGAGATGGTATCTCATTATGGTTTTGATTTGCATTTCTCTAATTACCAGTGATGATGAGCTTTGTTTTTTAATGTTTGTTGGCTGCATAAATGTCTTCTTTTGAGAAGTGTCTATTCATATCCTTTGCCCACTTTTTGATGGGGTTGTTTGTTTTTGTCTTGTAAATCGATTGAAGTTCCTTGTAGATTCTCGATATTAGTCCTTTGTCAGACAGTTAGAATGCAAAAATTTTCTCCCATTCTATAGGTTGCCTGTTCACTCTGATGATAGTTTCTTTTGCTGTGCAGAAGTTCTTTAGTTTAATTAGATCCCATTTGTCAATTTTGGCGTTTGTTGACATTGCTTTTGATGTTTTAGTCATGAAGTCTTTGCCCATGCCTATGTCCTGAACGATATTGCCTAGATTTTCCTCTAGGGTTTTTATGGTTTTAGGTCTTACACTTAAGTCTTTAATCCATCTAGAGTTAATTTTTGTATAAGGTGTAAGGAAGGGATCCAGTTTCAGTTTTCTGCATATGGCTAGCCAGTTTTCCCAATACCATATATCAAATAGGGAATCCTACCCCCATTGGTTGTTTTTTTCAGGTTTGTCAAAGATCAGATGGTTTTAGATGTATGGTGTTATTTCTGAGGCCTCTGTTCTGTTCCATTGGTTTATATATCTATTTTTACATCAGTGCCATGTTGTTTCAGTTACTATTGCCTTGTAGTATAGTTTGAAGTCAGGTAACATAATGCCTCCAGCTTTGATCTTTTTGCTTAAGATTGTCTTGGCTATACAAGGTGTTTTTCAGTTCTATGTGAAATTTAAAGTAGTTTTTTTTCTAATTATGTGAAGAAAGTCAATGGCAGCTTGATGAGGATGGCATTGAATAGATAAATTACTTTAGGCAGTGTGGCTGTTTTCACAACATTGACTATTCCTTTCCATGAGCATGGAATGTTTTTCAATTTGTTTGTGTCCTCTCTTATTTCCCTGAGCAATGCTTTGTAGTTCTCCTTGAAGAGGTCCTTCAAATCCCTTGTAAGTTGTATTCCTAAGTATTTTATTCTCTTTGTAGCAATTGTGAATGGGAGTTTGCTCATGATTTCGCTATTTGTCTATCATTGGTGTATAAGAATGCTTGTGATTGTTGCACATTGATTTTGTATCCTGAGATTTTGCTGAAGTTGCTTATCAACTGAAGCAGATTTTGGGCTGAGATGATGGGATTTTCTAAATATACAATCCTGTCATCTGCAAACAGAGACAATTTGACTTCCTCTCCTCCTGTTTGAATACGCTTTATTTCTTTCTCTTTCCTGATTGCTCCGGCCAGAACTTTCAATACTATGTTGAATAGGAGTGGTGAGAGAGGGCATCCTTGTCCTGTGCCGGTTTTCAAAGGGAATGCTTCCAGCTTTTGCCCATTCAGTATGATATTGGCTGTGAGTTTGTCATAAATAGTTCTTATTATTTTGAGATGCATTCCATCAATACCTAGTTTATTAGAGTTTTTAGCATGAAAGCCTGTTGAATATTATCGAAGGCGTTTTCTGCATCTATTCAGATAATCATGCAGTTTTTGTCATTGGTTCTGTTTCTGTGGTGGATTACATTTACTGATTTGTGTATGTTGAACCAGCCTTGCATCCCGAGGATGAAGTCGACTTGATCGCGGTGGATAAGAGTTTTAATGTGCTGCTGGAATCGGTTTGCCAATATTTTATTGAGGATTTTCACTTTGATTCTCATCAAGGATATTGGCCTGAAATTTTCCTTTTTTGTTGTGTCTCTGCCAGGTTTTGGTATCAGGATGATGCTGGTCTCATAAAATGAGTTAGGGAGGATTCCCTCGTTTTCTATTTTTTGAAATTCTTTCAAAAGGAATGATATCACCTCCTCTTTGTACCTCTGGTAGAATTCGGCTGTAAATCTGTCTGATCCTTGGCTTTCTTGGTTGGTAGGCTATTAATTATTGCCTCAATTTCAGAACTTGTTATTGGCCTATTCAGGGATTCAATTTCTTCCTTGTTTAGTCTTGGGAGGGTGTATGTGTCCAAGAATTCATCCATTTCTTCCAGATTTTCTAGTTTACCTGCATAGAGGTGTCTTTAGTATTCTCTGATGGTAGTTTCTATTTCTGTGGGATCAGTTGTGATCTCC
>NW_012121043.1:9457066-9464583 GCF_000951035.1 Colobus angolensis palliatus | reverse complement strand
TTTATTTCTGCCTTAATTTTGTTATTTACCCAGTAGTCATTCAGGAGTAGGTTGTTTAGTCTCCATGTTGTTGTGCAGTTTTGTGTGAGTTATGTCTTAACTATTTGAGGTCTATTTGGTTCCAAAGATTGTAGGATATAAAGCATAAATATAATTAAATAGAAATGCTATCATAAACAGGATTGTAGCAAAAGAAGAAACTTTAGAAGAAAGAAATACTAATTGTACAAACATTTAAAATCAGAAATATTAAGTTTGCAAAAAATAACATGAAAATGAAAATAATAGATTGTCAAAAATATGTTGGCATTATTTATTTTTTGTTTTTTTACAATACTCATATTTAATGTACTTTAATCATTAGCATTAATTTTAAAAATATATACTATGCAACACTTTTATGGAAAAAGAGGTATCTATGAGTTATAACCACACTGACAAGGTTCATAGTAATAACTTGAAATATCAATAACTACCATATTGATAAGAAAATTTGTTTCATAAATACATAAAACCACCAATGGAATGTCACTAATGTTGTTCCTTTTATCAATGTGACCCAGATTATTTTTCACCCCATCTGAACAGGCTGCAGAATACTTAAAAGTATTCTCTTTTAAAAGGTTTGGAATCAGTGGTTCTCCACTGGAGTGCACACTGCATCATTATGCCCCAAGGTCCTGGTGGGTGCATCCTCTTTTCCTAGAATGCTTGTTCCCAACCCTGTGCATCAATCACATCTCTGCTCAAATGTCACCTGCTCAGAGGAACCCTCACCTTTTTCAACCTACTTACAATTGCAACCATTACCCATCACCACCTGAAATTCTATTATTTATTTTTTGCTTCTTTATTGTCTGTCTCCTTGCTGGAACATAAGTGCCAAGAGGGCAGCAGCCTCGCCTTTTCATCACTGTATCCCCAGGGCACTGACTGGCACCTAGTGGGCTGTGGCAAAGGCTGCCATTTTCCCACCTAACGTCCATGCTTCCTTTCTTCCTTAATAATAGAGTCCCTGTATTGTCAGGTTCAGCAGTTGTGCCCAGCTATACAACTACATCTACAGCCTCTCTTGTCCATAGAAATGGTCAAAACAGAAGACATGGAGTGGAGCTTCTTGGAAAACACTTAGAAGGAGGCTTACTCTTTAAAGAAAGTATGCCCTTTCCCCTTTGCGCCTTTCTTCTCCCTACTGCCTGAAACACGAATGTAATGGCTGGAGCTGCAGCAGCCATAGTTGTGACCATGAGGCAAGCTTACTTAATAGGAGCCATTCTAGGAGGGGTACAAGTCTTCGATGACCATACCAGGCCTAGGCTTTATACTTCTTGACTTCTTTCCCATGGAAAAATAAACCTCTACCTGTTTAAATCACATGAGTAGTGTTAATTGTTATATGTACCCAAACCTAATTCTGATGTAAGAATGCTTAGTAAATATTTGTAGGATAAATGAATGTGTTTTTTCTTTTTTTCTTTTCTTTCTTTCTTTTTTTTTAAAATTATTATTATACTTTAAGTTCTAGGGTACATGTGCATAACATGCAGGTTTGTTACATATGTATACTTGTGCCATGCTGGTGTGCTGCACCCATCAACTCGTCAGCACCCTTATGTCTGATGTAAATGACGAGTTGATGTTGGCATTATTTAAAACAATTAATGAATTATGTAAGCATATGAACACATAATGTACCAAATAGATAAATAGACAGTGTTTTTTTTTTTTTTTTTTTTTTTTGAGATGGAGTTTCACTCTTGTTGCTTAGGCTGGAGTGCAATGGTGCTATCTCGGTTCACTGCAACCTCCAACTCCTGGGTTCAACTGATTCTCCTCCTCAGCCTCCCAAGCAGCTGGAATTATAGGTGTGTGCCACTATGCCTGGCTAATTTTGTATTTTTAGTAGAGACAGGATTTCTCCATGTTAGTCAGCCCGGCCTCGAACTCCCGACCTCAGGTGATCCGCCTCGACCTCCCAAAGAGCTGGGATTACAGGAGTGAGTCACTGTGCCCTGCCCAACAGTGTATTTTACGGCATGAATTGTAAAAGAACAAAGACATTATTTTATTCACTGCTGTAT
Organism: Colobus angolensis palliatus; assembly: GCF_000951035.1. Classification (NCBI taxonomy): domain Eukaryota; kingdom Metazoa; phylum Chordata; class Mammalia; order Primates; family Cercopithecidae; genus Colobus; species Colobus angolensis. The sequence goes on along the minus strand of NW_012121043.1, from coordinate 9,462,502 downwards.
GTTCACATGCTAAAAGAAAACACGACAGAAACGCACTCATCATACAATTGCAGAGTAGATGATTGGATGGATCATTGAATAGAGACTGAGATTAATTTCCTCCCGATCTCTCTCTGATAAGATTGCATGAAAGTTTCTGAGATATTCTACTAATGAAACTCTGTTTATTGTTTGACAAATTACTTATGCACATTTTTCAAATTTGACAATAAACCACTAGTAGAAAATGTGTACATGTAAAAAAATAAAAGTTCTATGAGCAAAATAGACTTTCCATATAGGTACATGCTGATATTTTGTGTTCTTTTTATTTGATTAAAACATATTTGAGAGTTATCAAATGTATCCTATGACCTGGTAATGAGACACAACTTCAATTTAGAGCAATCTCCAGATTTTATAGTTGAGATCAGAAATACATAACTTACCATAGCTTCCTTATCTCCGTTAAGTAGGAAATCTAAGCCAGTAAGTGAAGTTTCCTGATACCTAGGAGAGAACTTTCCATCACTGTATTCAAAATGTCAGTATTTATAGCCAGGCTCCAAATAAGGAAATAAAGCTATAACTAAAAAATATAAATCACATCTGTTGTGAGTTCTTAAACACTTCATAAGTAATCCTGAACTCAATTGATATATTTATTAAACTATAGCATGTTATTATGAATAAAGAAAAGAGTTTGTAAGTCCCTTATTTGTTCAAATTTTGAACAAGCCTGAAAAAAATACAGTGGTACCTGCCAATGCAGCTGAATTATAAGGTTTTGGGGAATTTACATAACTTCTCTCTTTTCTCTCCCCTATCTTCTTTTTCCCTTTTCTGTCAGCCAAAACATTTAATTCATCTTTCCTTTATGAACTTATCTGTACAAACACATAGGCTTACATGAAAAATGCCAAGCAATTATTTAAACTTGCAAGTCTAAAATTTCTATTGAGAAGATCTGATTAATTTAAAGATACCTATATTGTCTTATAATGTTTATGCTAATTTATATGTAGTTCTTCAATGTGAGAAACAGAATTTCCGATAAGGCATTTAGATTAACAACTTATTCATTAAACACATGTTCAGAAAAGATTATCTATATAATTCATGTATTTATTTACACCCACAGTTTTTAAAAAATGAGTTAAACATGTAAGTTTTTTAATATTTAATGTTATAATTTCCTAAAGGGTTTTTATTATAAAATTGAATAAAGGTAAATATTATATAACGTGTATAACATAATAAACTATATTAATATAACCAAATAAGTAATGTATTATGATACAATTTTTTAAGAATGAAGTTTATTAAATTTATTTGATAATTACAATTAAAAATATGAGAGATTCAGTCAAAGTTTGTTTTATTATTACAGATCTAAAACGTAATTACCAGACTATCAAGTTATTCTATTTTACTGTTCAGAGGATTCATTTACTATCAACATGCATTAAGTTAGATTTAAAATTCCAGACCAATCTAAAACTCAGCTGCAGCTCTGTTAAAAAAATTAAAGTAGTAAATGAGGCATTTTTATGACATAAATTAGTAAAATTAAAATCTAATTTAAAGAGAAAGAGAAATGATAATCAATTACACTGTTACAAAGCATCCCTTATTATCAAACTATATAAAGTAATTTTATCCATTATTTTACTATTTTCTAAGCAACATAAAGTGTGTAATATCTGTAAGTTTGATATCTTAAAAAAATTATGAAACATTTAAACAGAAACTTAAGGCTTTTAATAAGCCTATTTATCAGTGTATAGTATTTTTTTCTGTATATTAATTTCCAGAAAGCAGAAAAGCCACTAAACAGGTTTTGAATAATTTGTTGATATTTCTATGAGTATGCTTTCAGTACACACTCCATTATTTCTTCAACCATTAACAATAATGTCTAGAAGATACAAAATTAATACAGCTACTGATTAGACATGCATCTCAAAACATTTGGTATTTAGATTTGCTGTAGCTTTCATAAAACTTATTAAAATAATTTTGAATTTTATATTTTGAAAATTAATACGTAGTGAGAATAGTTTATCTTTTGATAAAGAAATGTATTCATTCTCTCTTTTTTGAATTTTACAGTTAAGACTCTTTCCATGGAATCACTTGTTTATTCAGGAAATAAAGGAACACTGGATCCATGTGTATTACCCATTTACATCTTACTTTTATTATTACCTAAAAAAGGGAAACATAAGAAATCTGCTTCAGAACATATGTACACATTGAGATTATTTTTGGCAAGGATCTAATTTAATATTTATTTTTTCTCTACCGACTATTGCACAAAGGCATTTACATATTGGCAGATTTATGCATATCACAAAGCAGACAAGAATCATAGATTAACAAAAGTAAATTCTTATTTGATGGTATATTCTATCTTCAGGAACCAGGTTCTTTCTGCATTTTGCTGATGGGATATTTCCTGAGATTAAATACTTACAATCCAGTGTGTGACTGTGACACATTTTTCTCTACAAGATCATCTGTCTAATAAGATAGCAAACTGCAAAGAACTGAGAAATTGATTTTCCCAAGTTTTAACTTAATGAAAAACAACCAGGTTTCAATCACACTGGAAGGTGAGATATAGAGTTGCTTATTAAGACCTAGATGCTTGGAAGTCAAGCCCCTTTCTGTCTTTAGAGATAAGATGTAGCCGAGAAGATTGGTCTCTAACAGAAACAGAAACAAAACAAAACAAAACAAAATAAAACACATCAACAAGAAAGATATTGTTGCATCAAATGTGTGTTTTGAAATTTGCCAATATGTCAACATAAGGAAGTCACATCAGAAGCCCCACATTATGTTTGCTTTCTAGTTCAGCAAAGCAAAAGACAACAGGTTTACTACATCTTCTTTTGATAAGCTAGGCGAGATGTCTGGATATCCAAAATGTTTTCCTTTTTAAATATTCTCTTTCTCTCTCATTAGTGAAGTATATAGAAACCTTACATATCAAAACCTGATTAATGAAGATGTCTTAATGAAAAGCACTCTAGATTTTTGTGAGCCACTTCCTCACCAATGAGTTTGTCTGTTTCTCTTTAGGAAACATGCTTTCTTCTTCCTTTTATGATTCAGCCTAAGACATTTTAAATTTCTTTACTTACTCCACTTACATATAGAAAGACTTTTAGTCACAGTTATGCCCAAATTAGGTGAATAGTAGTAGGTAGTTATATAGCTAAAAAAAAAAATAAAAATGCTTCTTAGAGGTCACTAACTGCAAAGTTTGAGACAAATTCTTCATCATTTGGTGAGAACTCCGTGCATGTAGGCTTCTGCAGACTCCCCAGGACAGACTATTGGCCTAATGAGCAAAGAATTCTGCTTGCTAAATTGTCTTAACCTTAGAACACATTATTTTAGAGCAGAGGTAGAATTTATCCTCCTTTTAAATCTTTTCCACCTAAAACAATTTTATGGTTTATGTTAGTTAAATTTTTAAAAGGTAATGTCATTGTGTCAAAAGAGGTTGGAAGGTAGTTTTTGGTATCTCTTTCAACAGTGCATTGTGCAGTGCATTTGAAACCAGGGATACTTTGATATTTATAGATATGGATATGTCACTTCAAAGCATGAGAGAATATGAGTGCTTCAGTGATACACATAATGAGATTTTCTTTTTTGTTTTTAAAACTTTAAGGTTCAATGAAATGTACAACAAGTAATCCCTGTTTGGTAGGGATTGCATTTAATTTCCTTAGTCATTAAATCAGAGCTAGAAGTTGCAATAGTTTTCACTGATAAAACAGTGATTTACTAATCTTGCATAAGAAACATCTGGAGCATAATATGAACCATATTATAGACAATAGATGTGCTTTCCAAAAGAAGTCCAGTGCTTCACTCATTTATTTTCATTGAGTACCCTTCCCTGCATTAGAGAGTTGAATGGGAGCTGATAATTTGAAAACAAAATTAAGAAAATAATACTCTTATAAATTATATCCAAGCCATTCCAAGGAACTGTGTCCATAGGTCATTAAACTTCTCGTTTATTCTAATGAATCTGTTACTGTTGCTTAAAGGACCGAGATACAGGCTGCATTTACTTTGATGTGTTCTTCAATATACTCCTTAACATCAAAATCAATTAAGAAAAGGAAGTTTGGTCGATGTCTTTGAAGTACAGAATCAAATGTAATCAAGCAATTATTTTAGAGTTAATTGCTCCTTCTTTATTTATTTATTTTTTTCTGTTAAAACTACAAAGACATAGAAATATTGACACCAGAATTAGACCAATGGTGTTATTCAAATTGAGCAATATTCTGAGGATTTTTGAAATCATTAGTTAGAAATTTAGTTTATAGGCTGGGCACAGTGGCTCACGCTTGTAATCCCAGCACTTTGGGAGGCTGAGGTGGGCGGATCACCTGAGGTCAGGAGTTCGAGACCAGGCTAGTCAACATAATGAAACTCCGTCTCTACTAAAAATACAAAAATTAGCTGGGCGTGGTGGCATGTGCCTGTAATCCCAGCTACTCGGGAGGCTGAGGCAGAATACCTTGAACCGAGGAGGCAGAGGTTGCAGGGAGCCGAGATCACGCCATTGCACTCCAGTCTGGGGCACAGCGAGACTCCCTCTCAAACAAACAAACATACAAAAAATTAGTTTATAAATTACATTGTAACATTTTACTTGTTGTTAAAGCTGTAACTAAAAGAGAAATAAATAGCTACTCAGACATACATATGCCATGAAAGAAAGGCTAACACTTTGCTAAATGTCATAACGCACTCATTTTTGTGCAGAGTTCACAATAAACTTTATTTGTATGCACTTTGTACCTTTTGTGAATACATTGTTGATTTGAAAGATTATTGCTCTACACTGGAATTTATTTGCTTATTTTAATTTAAACTTACCTAATTGCACTAAATCATACAAATGACTAACTTCTATATATGTGACACACTGAATTACATATAAGCTAAATATGTATGCTCTCCAAAAGTAAATGTTAGAAAATAGCAGCAGAACTTCAGACACTGTAGGCAGTTGCAGGGTTGATTTTAGGAGACTGCTTCTTATAAAATATGTTAATGATAATAAAAATGAGAGCAATAGTTAAATTTGTGATTAAACTCTAAGAAAATCACATTCTTCACTCTAATCTCTGGTAGTGCTTGAATTGTTACAGTAAAAGACAATTGTATGAATTTCTGAGTTTTTAAAAATTACTATTTGAAATGTTTGTACTACTAAAAACTTTTACACTAGTATGTCATCAATATAAAATACAGAAATAAATTTGTTGCTGATATTTCAACATTTATTCCTAACTGCTAATGTAAATATCTATATTCAACCTAATTGCTTTATTTGTATTGCTGACTTGCTTTCAAAATAAGTAATTTAAGTTTGTATTTATACATTTAAGTAATATTAATTATAAATATTAATCAAATAAA
>NW_012121043.1:9448094-9455436 GCF_000951035.1 Colobus angolensis palliatus | reverse complement strand
ACAATTATTGAAAAAATAAATTTTGTATAAGAAAATTAATATGATTCTTAGAACTCACTTCCACACAAGAAAAATGTTAATATTTAGCTAGATTTTCTTCTATGAGATGTTGGGTTTAATTTTTTTAATATTTAGAATTTTAACTCCCATGGAATTTATTTTGATGTATAAGGTAAACATCAACGATATGTTTCCCAAATGCTTAGGCTTTTTGCCAAATCATTTCATTAAATTATGACTTTGTCAAATGATTAATCCCATTATCAATTATTATGTTCTTAGAAATGGTTCTGAAGTTAGCCATTATTGATCGTTTATTGTTCTGAACTTCAGAATCACTCTGTTAATCAGGAGTTGGATTTAAAATATCTGAAATTTATGTGACAATCTGGGCACATAGAGTACCATCAAGGATACTGAGCACTCTCATCCACATATTATTCTCAGACTTTCTTTTCAATATTTATGGAATGTTTGCATAATTTGAATATTATTTCTGTTGCTCTGGCACTTACCATGTAGGAAATAATAATAAAAAAAAAACATGTGAAATTATGAATGGAGATACTATCGGTGAAGGTAAAAATGAAGTGGCTGGGATCCTAAATTGTGTGTGTGTGCGTGAGGGAAGGGTACATTGCAGTGTCCTGGGAAAGACGTCCTAAGGATGTAAGATTTAGAGAAAAACTTGCACCGAAGCTGGCAATACAAAGAAACAGTTTATGTAACAGAATTCTAAACAAAGAGAACACACTACGAAAATGCCATGAAGTTGAGAAACAGCTTGTTGAAGGAATGGAAAGACAGCCAATGAATCTGAAGTTCAGTGGTGAAAGACAGGCAGGCTTAAGTTGATGTCAGAGACTTATAAAGATAGTTATATAATGAAGTGTCTCTGATAAAGTGTTTTTGTTTTGTTTTTCATAATATTCAATCAAGATTTGCAGCTGAATTTCTTTTGTTTATTTTTACATCCCGTTTGAAAAGGAACATTTTCCAATTAAATATATTACTGCTAGTATACAGAAACCTTACTAATTTTGTAATTTAATTGTATAGGGGACCACCTAATTGAATTTATTAAATTATCAGTAGCTTCCCAATGATAATATGCTGTCAATGGGCATCTTTGCTTTGTTCTTCACTTTAATAGAAATGCCTTTACCATTTACTTATTACATGTTGATGTTGCGTGTTAGCTTAAGATATTTAGTCGTTACCATGTTAAGAATATGAAAACCTTTTACCTTTTCTAATTACGGTTTAGTAATGAATTTTACTAGAGTTTTAAATTTAATTCCCCAATTAATGAATTTTACAAAATACATTTCTAGTATTTTTGAAATAATTTTCTTTCCTCTACTTTGTTTTATTGATATTCTCAGTGCATTTCAAGTAATGAATCATTATTATCCTGAAATAAGTACTTAGTAATGTTTTATTATTCTTTTAATATCCTTATGAATCTAATTTTTTATTTTATTGAGGTTTTTAAAATATATATCGTACTTATTTCATCTGTGGTGATCCCTCAATCTGGAATATATTTCATGTATCTGTTATCGCCTCACTCTATTCTTATCTTCTTTTTTCATAGTTTAACTTTTTGCCCTTCTTTTTTACATCCTGGGAGAAGCTCTCCTCTGCCTTTCTCCTCACTGATTTTAGACACGCATTCTGATCTTCAGCATCTCAATATGGCTTTCGGTTCTGTGTGAGTTCTAGCTCCACCCCTTGTCTGTTTCTATTTTTCTTTAGTATAGTATTATGATCCCAGCTGCACTATTCTTAAGACTTTCTCCCCTGTTTCACAAAACCATGTCTACCTGACATATAAAACAATGAACTGACTTGGGTCTAGTAAGCAATCAGAATTGTTTGAACACATAAATTTAACAACACATCAGTAGATTACGTTTCAAAACATGCTTTTCTGATCATTTAGGTGCGGTTCCTACTCTTCAGTTTCTCAAGATTTTTCCGACCTTCAATTTGTTTTGTTCTTTTCTCCTAACTTACCTTTGACTAAAATAAGATACATCCAGACTATCGAGTGATGAGAGCCTTGGTCAATGCAATCTCCTTAACCACAAACTTCCCGTGAATTGATAAGTTTCCTTCTCAAAGTTATTACTGGATCTCAGGATCCTCTGAGCAGCTCTTAAAACATTCAAAATCTTCGATTATTAACCATTTTAATCCTAGTGCCTGTCTATGCTCCTAGATGGCATTCTCTCATAACCAATAGACTGACTCCTAACATTTTGAGTAACTGAAATATGAAAAATGCCAAGTGCCAATACATAAAGCTGTTCAAAAGTTCTACTGCCTCTGCCCCATTTATTTTGGAAGTAACCATTCCAGAATACTGCAATTTTATCAGCCATTTCTTGATCCGTCTCAGTTTCTGTTTTGTTTTGTTTTGTTTTGCCTTCCTTTCTGTGGATTGTATTCTTTTCCTTGGGATTATTAGGTAAGAGTAGTAAGGTGAGAAAATCCAATAATATGTCACAATGTATTTTGTACGTTGTTGTGTGGAACCACATTACCCCAGTTTTCTTCATCATGTAGGTCACAGGTCTCCACATTAAGTATATCATTTCTTCCTCTACATAGTTTTTCCTTATATGCATGAGGATTACTGAGAAATACAACCGTTGGGAGAATTTTTTCAATCCAGCTCTATCTGCCTTAGAGTAATATGTTTTTCACCTAGATTGTAATATAGTGTTCTTCGCCAGTCTTCACTCTGGATACAAGTGTTGTTTTTTAAAAAAATCTGTATAAGTATAGACATTCAAGAAAAGTTGGAAACAATTGTATTCGTCCTATTAAGTTAAAATTGGGGAACTGGTTTTTTTTGGTTGTTGCTCGAAATTATTTTCTTTATTTTTTTATTATACTTTAAGTTACGGGATACATATGCAGAAGATGCAGGTTTGTTACATAGGTATACACATGCCATGGTGGTTTGCTGCACCCATCAACCCATCATCTACATTAGGTATTTCTCCTAATGCTATCCCTTCCCTAGCCCCCTGACTCCCCAACAGGCCCCGTGTGTGATGTTACCATTGTTCAACTCCCACTTATGAGTGAGAACATGCAGTGTTTGGTTTTCTGTGTCTATGTTAGTTTGCTGAAAATGATGGTTTCCAGCTTCATCCATGTCCCTGGAAAGGACTTGAACTCATCCTTTTTTATGGCTGCATAGTATTCCACAGTGTATATGTGCCACATTTTATTTATCCAGTTTGTCATTGATGGGCATTTTGGTTGGTTCCAAGTCTTTGCTATTGTGAACAGTGCTGCAATAAGCATACATGTGCATGTGTCTTTATAGTAGGATCATTTATAATCCTTTGGGTATATACCCAGTAATGGAATTGCTGGGTCAAATGGTATTTCTGGTTCTAGATCCTTGAGGAATCGCCACACTGTCTTCCACAATGGCTGAACTCATTTACACTCCCACTAACAGGGTAAACGTGTTCCCATTTCATATCCTATCCATCTGACAAAGGACAAATATCCAGAATCTACAAGGAAATTAAACAAATGTACAAGAAAACAAACAACCCCATCAAAAAGTGGACTAAGGATAGAAACAGACACTTCTCAAAAGAAGACATTTATGCAGCCAACAAACATATGAGAAAAAAGCTCATCATCACTGGTCATTAGAGAAATGCGAATCAAAATCACAATGAGATACTATCTCATGACAGTTAGAATGGCAATCATTAAAAAGTCAGGAAACAACAGATGCTGGAGAGGATGCAGGAACTGTTCTTTTCATTAACTAAACAACCTGAAATAATTGCCAGTACATTTCGCTATAAGGTAATGATTACAATTTGTATTAACTAGCATGTTTAAAACTCTCCTTGAGTCTCAATGGCTACATGACATTATCTGAAGAAATTAGCAGTAAATGTTTAGTTAACAGGGAAATTTAAGATATTACTGACATCAGAGACCTCAAGTTTGGGGAGGAGATTGAGTTGCTGTAAGTGAGGGTAAAGTTTAGGGAAAATTAGGTTAGGGAGGACAAATGTTATAGCATTGGAAGGAAGTGGTGAATACATGTTATTGTCCTTTGAAGTATGTTCAACATTGTGAGATTTTTAACATGTAAACCAATACAAGTGTTTAAATTCCTTAAGATGGCATATAATTGGCAAATAGCTATTTAACAATGTAATCAAATTATTCTCTGCAGCTTGTTTAAGGTAGCCCCTCTGATTCAATATTGTAAAGGAGGTGTCACTCTCAAAGTATTTCTTCAAATTGAGATGTGTTGAACAGCTTTATTAATATCCAATTGGCCAATACCTGCCAATGTGAGAGTGTTTTCTGCTTTGTTGTTGTTGGGTTTGGCTTTCTTTTCCAATGTTTATTAGCTATTTTTACCCTCTTTTTAAAAAAATGAACTGCTTGTTCTTATTACTTGGTCATTTTCTATTATTTTGATTCATAAGAATGATTTCAATGGTGAAAGCAACAAACAAAATATTCTGGTTATTCTCTATTAAATGTCACATATATTGTTTCTTTTCTTCCTTTTGACTTTGTTTATGGTATTTCAGTCTTACAGAAATTTTATGCAGGTAAATTACACAATCACTTGTGTTGTGTTTCTGTTTTGCGATCAGGCTTAGAAAACATTGCCCTAGTCTAAGATAACTAAATGCATCCTATATTGCTTCTATTTATCGTATGATTTCATTTTATAACATTTAAAAATGTTAATCCATCTAAAATATAAAGTTACTGAAGATGAAGGAAAAGGCTATATTGATTTTATTATTTGAGGTGGACACTTTTAGTATTTGTACTGTACTTCTGGTAACTTTTGTAGGTTTTTTTCAATATTTTTATTTGATCAGATGGAAATATTTTTTAGTTTCCAACCAAAGATAAAAATCTGAAAGAAATAGAAAAAGTATTTCCTTGATTCATACATTACTAGAGCATTCAACATTTTAAAAACTACTCTTGAAATGCAGTAGCCCAGGAATTAATTAGGAAATCTGGTTTCTATTTCTAAATCTTCTAGTTGCTAATTTGTTGGACCTTTGGCAAGTCCCAAAGGACTCCAAACTTAGAGCTTGTATACCTTATTATAAATATGCCTCTCAAAACCTCAGACAGGACAAGGGCTCTTTAAAATCAAACTGTTTTTTTTTTTTTTTTTTTTTGAGATGGAGTCTTGCTCTGTCGCCCAGCCTGGAGTGCAGTGGCGCGATCTAAAACCATACTGTTTTATTGTCACTTAAAAGTATCAATTAGTAGAAAATTGACTGATAGTTTAGCTCTATTTTTTGAGTGCCACCTCCCAGAGAAATTGACCTTATCTTGCTGTGTCTGATAACACAAGTCATTTGCTTCAAATTCAAGACAGTATCAGCCACCCAATTCTTGTATTATTGTTTATTTGTCTCTTCTCATCAAGGACTTGCTTCTATATCTGGTTCTTGGCATTCATAGTACTGTAAGTAGTAAAATTCACTTTTACTAATCTCTCTTTTATATGCCGAGCTTGCCCAGAATCCTGAATGTTCCTAAGCAACTGAAAGATATCTGGGGTGTTAACATTTGCTTTGACCATAAACAATTGCTTTCTGCTTCTTTGAGCTGACCTAGTAGCCTTTGTTTTAGAAAATTAGACTTCATGCTTCTCACCTATCCAAACTTTCCTTGGATTTATTTGTTTATTCATATGTAAATGAATATGTAATGATTTTCAAGCTTCCTTTTGCTCTGTCATTTTATGGTCTTATAAATCTATATTTGAATCAGTGTCTCTAAACGTTTTCTCCTAAGGCAATTATGGTTTTATTTTTCCCTTTAAGGAACATAGCTTATCTTGGGCATTTCTCTTATAAAATTAAGAGGGTGATCTTAAATCACAAAATTTTCATTCTTCTACATTTCATTGTCTTTATTGGTAATTTTACCCACTCTGTGTTAACTAAATGAAATCTATAATTCATTGAGTGGACAAAGCTCATTGCTAGCTTTCTTTGATGTAAGACATAATTGAATAACAGTATTTAACCTTAAGAAGATTATAATATATTTAACTATCCAAAATTAGATTATTCTTTTTCATTCATTTTATGCATTTTTGCCAATTTATTTTTAGTTTTATTTTAAAGTATTCCACATATTAATTCATTGTATCATTTCCTTTATCGTTTTGCTGGAGATCTGTCATAGACTATATGTCTCTTTTGGTCATCCTAGTTAAATATAACATTTTCACAATTCAAAAAGAAGAAAAGTATCCATTTGGAATTTATCTAAATCTTCCAGATACAAAGATTCCTTCACTTCACACTCTTCTTAGGCTGCTAATATTTGCCTGTGACCTTGTTAGACAGAACATAGCATTAGTTCATGGCAGAGTAGTAGGATCCTACTAAATAAGAAGCTGAAAGGAAAGAATAAGAAGGAGAGGGAGAAAGAAAAAGGAAAATACTGGTGGATATTAACAAATTATTGACTAGAAGACACAAAATGTAATTTTACTTCTTAACATTTTTGTTTTGAATGCAATTATTCTTAAAGTCATCATAGTGCACTAGATAAAGATTTTCTTTTACATATATATATAATATATATAATAACCTTACTGCATATCATTTTCTTCCTCTCTATAAGGGCAACAGAACTTCAAAGTTCCTTAAACTTGGTAAAAAAAAAATTTAATTATATGTTGTCATCGATAATTGATGGTTCCAAATTATACTAAATTGGTAGCTGGTGATGTGAAGTGCAAATGAAATCAGGCCAATTCTTACCAAATCAGGCATAAAATCACATTTTAATAAACTTTGGTTCCTATTACCCTTTTATCTTTATCATCCATGCCTGCGCTCTATGTGTAATCTGTGTACACAGATGCTGAGTTTTATTGCTTTGGCAATTTAGAAATCTGAATGTTGAAAGGAAGATACTAGTATATGCAGGCAGAAACGAATGAGAGTTTTTTGTTGTTGTTTTCTGTTTTGTGTGTATGTGTGTGTGTGTGTTGTTCTTTTTTAATGGTGAGGGAAATCTACTGCTTAAGACATAGCTAAAGAGCCATGGTAAAAAGAGAACACATGCCTTCCTAACTCCTCTCTTACATTTTTAGGAGTAAAAATGAAGCTAGCCTACTGGCTTGTACACTAATTATTTATATAACAGGAGGAAATCAAAGAGCCGCCATGGAGAACTTAGCCTTTAGGCCAAAGAAATATAGTAAAATAAATTCAACATATCTATTTTACAGAAAATGGGAATCTGGAACTGAATATCAGAGAACTGCAGTATCACCTTCTAAAATATTCTTACT
>NW_012121043.1:9445712-9447384 GCF_000951035.1 Colobus angolensis palliatus | reverse complement strand
AACAGGAGGAAATCAAAGAGCCGCAATGGAGAACTTAGCCTTTAGGCCAAAGAAATACAGTAAAATAAATTCAACATATCTATTTTACAGAAAATGGGAATCTGGAACTGAATATCAGAGAACTGCAGTATCACCTTCTAAAATATTCTTACTGGCTTAGAAATTGTGGGTAGCTAAGTTAATGCTGAGAGAATAAATCTAAATCTCTTATGGAATTCTAAAAAATATAGCAACAAAAGTAACATATGAAACTAAATAAAATTCATGCTTTGGTGTAACTGAAAGAAACAGGATGGCTAACTTTGAATCACCCATAAATAGAATAATAAACACCAACTCAAGTTATTGTTCAGATTCTTCTGTGGAAACCTGTGAATCTCAAAGAGCAAGAGGAGTCAAGGAAAACCTACATACAGAGGATAATAGGAGAGTAAGATGCAGTATTAAGATTGACCTATGTTCACTAACAGAAAGAGAAAGTCTCATCTACATGGAAAATGGTGAAAAAGATTATTTTTAGACCAGAAGAGGGAAAAAACAGGGGAAAAAATTTACAGTGTGTGTAAATTGAGAGACCAGTTTTTTAAAAAGTAAGTTTCAGGCAGAAGAGGAGAGAAAGCAATGGAGACAATTTATTTGCGGGAATAAAAGAAAATTTAGTAAATGGAAAACATAAAAGGCACAGGAACCCACCCCACTTGTCTTGCCTCAAAAAGTCACTTAAAGAGAAATCATATTTTGTTATACTGGAATGCACTTGTAAAAATGGTGTCTTGTAAACTACCCCAGATTATGAACCCTTGCCACAGAAATGCATGCAAAAGAACAAATAATTTTCATCTATACAAAACTGCAATAAGAATTAGACAATAGGAAAGGAAACAATTCAGCTTACAGATTAAAACTATGTAGTGATTTGTATATACTCCATCGAGGCTTTTGGGATTACTTAAAAATGAATTTGAACAATCAACAAAAATATTAGTAATATAAATAGTGGAAAAACAAGAAAAAAATAGATCTGATTGAACTCAAAAAGGAAATGGACAAAAATAGTAATATCAAAATAATAAATGAATTCTACATTTTTAAAGTATAAGTAGATCTGTATTGAAACAAAATAAGAGCAATTAAAGGAAAGCAGTAAAACAACAAAGAGAATGATGTAGACAATGAAATAAAAAGTGGTCAGAGATCCTTCTTGAAAAGAAATACAGGTGAAAAAGATCTAGGCCATGGGACATGAGTCTCTGCAGAAGACAACCAAAACAATGGAATAGAAGTATTACTGAAAACTCATTGGAGATGACAAACTTAAAGTGACCCATTTCTACAGGAAACAACAACAGTTAAAGGGAAAAAGAGACTAAAGGAACTACTTCTTCCAAAAAACAACTACGAAACAAAAACAGATCAAAAAATGTTTCACAGTATTAAAAAGAAAGGCAAACTTCCTATGATTTTTATGAAGTATAACCTTGCTACAAGTACCTATTAAAGGCAGTATCAGAGAAAGAAAAGAATGTCACTTAAAATACCAGTGCAAATTAGTAAATTAAATGTAAACTAATATATCTAATACCATATTATAAAAATAGCATACCATAACCCAGTGGAATTTATTGCAGAAATGGAAAATGTGTTAATATTAGGATATTGCTAATACTATTTA
>NW_012121043.1:9442578-9444872 GCF_000951035.1 Colobus angolensis palliatus | reverse complement strand
TCGTATATGTAGAAACACTTAAACACTACAGAGAAATCCACAAGGAGATCTGAGCAAATGAAAACATAGCATTTGTTTAAGAAAAATCAAGATCATAAAAATGTCAGTTCTGCATATTTTAATGTATACATTTAACAAAATAATGATAAAACTACCAACAAACAACGCCAAGTTTATACTAAAGTTCTTACTCTAATGATAAAGCCATTATATTCTATGAGGCATGAATATACTAGACACTGATGAAATAAATGAGAGTTCTAGAAACAATATATTTATATTGTAAATATAAACATTTATGATATAATGAAGTTGTCTTCTCAAATGATGTGACATGTTGGTCAGCCATTTGGAAAATAGACAATTATATCTATACCTCACATTATGCACAAGAATAAACTCCAAATACTCAAGAATATTAAAAACAATCAGTGATATTAAATGAGTGAATGAATGAATGAATAAGTAAGCCATACAGTTTCCTAAAAAAAAAACAAAAAACAAAAAACAGGAATGGAATGGATTCATTTATAACCTGAATACAGAAAAAGCACTTAAAAATTGGTCAGGCGCGGTGCCTCATGCCTGTAATCCCAACACTTTGGGAGGCCAAAGTGGGCAGTTCGCGAGGTCAGGAAATCGAGACCATCCTGGCTAACATGGTGAAACCCCGCCTCTACTAAAACTACAAAAAAAGTTAGCTGGGCGTGGTGGCGGGAGCCTGTAGTTCCAGCTACTTGGGAGGCTGAGGCGGGAGAAGAGCTTCAACCTGTGAGAGGGAGGTTGCCATAAGCTGAGATCGTGCCACTGCACTCCAACCTGGTGACAGCAAGACTCTGTCTCAAAAAAAAGAAAAAGAAAAAGTACTTAAAAATTAAGAGATGATTAAAGAAAAGACTGATAAATGAGTACATAAACATAATTATAAAAGCCATCATATGGCAAAACAACAAAATAAAAAAGATAATAAAAATATTTGCAATCACAAACGAAGGACAAATAACTCTTACACATAAAGAACTCTAATATTTTTCAGGAAAAAAGACTAACACCAAATTGGAAATACGGGGAAGAGGCAAGATTCAACAATATAAATAAAGATGTAAAAATGGTTCTTTAACACATGACAAGCAGCACAGACTACTTCATAGAGAAATAAAAATAAGCACTATACCGAAATTACATTTCTTAACTATTAGCTTGGCTAAAATTTAGATTGACAACATATTATCTTGGCAAGTCTTGAGGAAACCGATACACTCATATATTATTGGTGGGGATGCAAATTTGCACAATGGTCTTGGAGAGAAATTTGTGACTCTATAACAAAACTATACATATAGTTACACTTTGACTAGCATTCCTTTTTTAAAATTTACCCTACCGCCAACAACATGAAAATAGATATTTCTAAGATTATTCATTACAGCATTATTGGTAATCACAAAGTACTGTATTGCAAATAACCTAAGCAGCCATACATAGGACAATGGTTTAATAAACTAGTATATCTACATATTGTAGACCTATTCAGCTATAAAAAGAGCTGTTTGAACTGATAGGGGATAATTTCTAGAATCTATTGCTATGTAAATAGAAACAAAGCACAAAAATGTACTTATAGTATATTAGCTTTTTATTAAAAATACAAGAAAATATTCACATGTTTGATTATTTGTGTAAAAACGAAGACAGGATGACAACATGAGACAAAAACAAGATTAGTTATTAACAGGCATAGAATGGAATAGATGAAAAAACTGGGTAGTTGAGACAATCTACAGTGTGTGGGAAAATGACAGTTCTGAGAATAACTTTTGTTTAGTTTTGATTTTTAGAACATAGTTTTTTTATGCTCAAAAAATAAAATAAAATCAAGAATACAAGAAAATGAAATAAAAAAGAAAGAAATCAGCCTACCTAATTTCAAATGACTAAAATAGCCATACCAAAGTAGGGGGAAATACAAATCCAACCACTTCATGAACACGATATTTTGACTATACACCCTGTGACCAAAGGCAAAGAAAGGTGTAAAAAAAATCCAACACTGGACATTCATTCTGTTTTTCACACTAATATTAACTGGTAATTCTGAGTTACTTAATGTGTCTTCAAAGAAGGAGCAACAGGTAAACCTATTGTGGATATGGCGTTACTGCCGAGAACACGTCACAAAACTCTGAGACTATGAGGTCCTTGATTTGAATTAGGTCTTTGAAGATTCTGTTGGCCTTTGGATATAAATCTCTTCTTAGCTATTGAAAACTGTTGTCATTTTTATCCACACATGA
>NW_012121043.1:9373329-9441158 GCF_000951035.1 Colobus angolensis palliatus | reverse complement strand
ACAGTTGTATTTCCTTATCTCTGGTAGGACCAAGCACACTTCCTTTTTCTAAGGATGGCTACAAGGCAGGCCACTATTTCTATTGCATCTGCCCACTTGCTTCATAAAGTAAGTTTACCCCACGTGTAAAGTGAACTCACGCTAGTCCTGCAGGACTTTAGTAGTTTTCATTTCCTGCAGAAACTTATAAAAGTTAAATATATATACATAGTCCCTGTCACAGCAGCTGGCCTACCTTCTATACCACTCATTCTAGGTTCACATCACCTTCGAATAGCATCTCTCCTGATCTAGGCGACTTAACTGGTGGGATATCCAGATTCTTGGGGTGATCTACTTCTCCGGTGGCCGTTGGTAACCAAGCTCTTTATAGTTTCAGGCTGCTGTACTTGTTACATTTAAGGAGGGGAACAGCAAGACTGGTTTTAATAGGTGATCTTCAAGCCGAATGTATTATTTCCTTCCTCATTTGATAAGAATAACTTCACCTCTTTCTGAAGAATAGAGTTCTTCACCCAGCCAGGAGAGAATTTATTTTACTTCTTGCTCGTCTCTTGGCACAAAGGGCCCAAGGAGAAAGGCCCATAGCCATGACTGAAAGTTTAATGGAACTCTTTCTATTTTCCCTGGTGCATGAATTACTCTTCTGTCAATAGGACTTCTAGACCCAAACAGCCTAAAGTTGTGGAAACAAGAATATACTCCCCAAGTTGTTCATTAGGAATAATGGTAAGTAGGGGCGTTCCTACCCCGTTCCTTTGGTTTTCAGACTTATGTACTGTATAAAGAGAGGGAAGGAAACGGTGATCACAGAAACTCCATTGATGTTTCTCATACTAATATGTCTCAGTTTTAAATTAGGAAGAGCAAAAAAATGGTTTCAATACTTATAATGGGCAAGGTAATGTTTTAAAAGCTTTACCTATAAATCTTATTGAACATTTAAAACTACCTATGAGTATTCATACCTCCATTTGTTGGATAAGTGACTTGCCGAAATTATCACAGCTAATAAATTATTGCATGTGACACTTCAACAGGTTAGGTCCAGAGATCTTGAATCAAACTACTATATTATACTGCTGCTTAAAACAAATATCTTTTTTTACACTATTATGTTAGCCAAGAATGTTAGCTATATTAGGTTATATTAGCATTACATAAATTTCAAATATATCTATAATGGAATTGGTAGCATTTTAAATAGTTTAAAATGTGTTTTTGAATGTAAATAAATAGTGTTTCTATTTTGATGAGGATGCAAACCACCAGATAGACTTTATTAAAATATAGAAAGAGCATACTATTAATTTGCTTTTGCTTTTTACTTTCAAAAATTGTGGTTATTATCGAAAATAGGTATTTGTCTGAAATTAACATTGCTGCAGTCACTTCTAAGTATTTCTATTCAATAAAACTGTGAAAGTATAAATCTATATTATGGTATTAAAATATGCTTTGATAGAATGATTTTATGTGTCCTTCACAGATTTTGAAGATTCATCAAATGTATAGGGCCAAAAAAGTAAATGAGACACTATTTTGAGATTTGTTTTACAAACTGCAACATACAAAATGACAACATGACAGAATTAATTTAAAAGAAAACTCTAAACCCTACTACATGTAAATCTAATTCATGAGGTTTCCAGTTGTTCTCAAATTTCAGTTTTCGTAGAGTCAACTGTGAATACTATAGGTACCCATTCTGGACTCCACCACCAGAGTTTCTGAATCAATTGTTCTAAGGCGAGACCAGGGCAATCAATATTTTTAAACAGCTCCTAGGTACTTCCAATGTGCAGTTAGAGAGAGGAGAATCCCTGTTATATAATGAAGTTCACATCCAAAACTTTACTTTTTGGATTTTTAAATTTATATATCAAAGTTGTATATGTTATGGGGTTACATGTGTATTTTGAAACATGTATATAATGCGTAACGATGAAATTGGAGTAATTAGAATATCTATTACCTCAAACATTTATCTATTCTTTGTGTTGGGAATACCGGAATTCTTCCAGATGTTTTGAAACATGTCATAAATTATACTTAACTATCATTTCCACATTGTACTATTGAGAACAAGAACTTATTCCTTCTATCTAACTAAATTTTGTATCAATTAACTGTTTTCTCTTTATTTTTCTCTGTCCTCTTCCTTTCTGAGCCTCTGGTTACCACTATTCTACTCTCTACTTGCATGAGATCCATTTTTTTAGCTCCCACACACCAGTGAGAACCTGTTATATTTATCTTTCTGTTTCTAGCTTATTTCATTTAACATAATGGCCTCCGGCTCCATCTATGTTGCTGCAAATGACACAATTTAACTTCATTTTATGTCTGAATAATACGCCATTGTATGTGTATGCCATATTTTTTAAACCCATTAATCCATTAATGAACACTTAGGTTGATTCCATATCATGGCTATCATGAATAGCGCTGCAATAAATATGGGAATGCAAATGTCACTCTGAGATTCTGATTGCCCCCCGCTTTTTTTTTTTTGAATATATACCCAGCAGTGGGGTTGCTTGATCTTATGGCAGTTCCGTATTAATTTTTTGAGTAACATCCACAGTGTTTTCCATATTGGATGTACGACTTTAAATTTCTACCAACAGTGTTAAGAGCATTCCCCTTTCTCCACATTATCACCAGCATTAGTTATTTTTTATTTTTTTGAGAATTGCCTTTCTAACTCAGGTGAGATGGTATCTCACTGTGGTTTTGATTTGCACTTGCCTGATGATTAGTGATGTTGGGCATTATTTCATAAACATGCTGGCCATTTGTAAGGTTTTCTTTGATAAATATCTATTCAGGGTTTTATCAATTTTTTAATCAGATTATTATTATGATTTTCTGTTAAGTTTCTTATATATTCTAGCTATTGATTCCTTTCCAGATGGATAGTTTGCAAATATTTTCTCTCATTCTGTAGATTGTCTCTGTACTGTGTCAAAAAGAAGCTACCTATAAATGCTTGGATTTACTTCTAGGCTCTCTATTTTATTCTATGGGTCTATATGTCTGTTTTTATGCCAGTATCATGCAGATTTGGTTACTATAGCTTTGGTTACTCATACTGCTTACTATAGTTTGGTTACTCATTTTGAAGCCAGGTGTTCCTCTTGCTGAGAAATGTTTCAAGTATTTAAAGTCTTTTGTGGTTCCACATAAATTTAAAAAATGTTTTTCTATTTCTGTGAAGAATGTCATTAGTATTTTGTTAGAGATTGCATCAATTCGGTAAATTGCTTTGAGTAATACAGATACTTTAACAATAATAGTTCTTCCAATTCATGGGCATGGGATATCTTTCTCTTGAGTGTGTGTTCTCTTCAATTTCTTCACCAGTGTTTTATGTATTTCCTTGTAGAGATTTATCACTTCTTTGGTGAAATGTATTACTAACTATTTGGGGTTTTTTTGGCTATTGTAAGTGGTATTGCTTTCTTATTTTTATTTTTCAGATTGATCACTGTTAGCATATAGAAATGCTCCTGATTTTTGTATGTTTATTTTGTATCCTGCAACTTCATTAAATTTGTTTATTCATTTAAGTGCTTTTTGGTAAAGTCTAGGTTTTTCTAAATATAAGATCATGTCATCTGCAATCAAGGGTAATTTGACTATTACTTTCCCTATTTGGATATTATTTATTTCTTTCTGTTGCCTAATTGCTCTGGCTGGGACTTCTGATGCGATATTAAATAAAACTAATGAAAGTGAACATCCTTGTTTTGTTCCAGATCTTGGTAGAAAGGCTTTCATTATTCTTCCTGTTCAACATGGTGTTAGCTGATGTTGTTATATATGACCTTCATTGTGTTGAAGTATTTCTTTTCTATATCCATTGTGGAGGGTTTTTGTCACGAAGGAATGTTGAATTTTATCAAATCCTTTTTCAGAGTTCATGTGACTCATCACATTTTCATATTTGCATGTGATGAGCCATCCTTCCATCCTGGGATACACTAAAAATTAAAACAATAAGCTAAAACATATTTACCAAAGAAATTACTTAAGTACAACAGAAGACAGTAAAAAAAAGTTGCACAGCAGCTTGGAAACAAGTAACGAAATGACAGTAGTAAAGCCTAACCTATCAATAAAATATTGAATGTAAATGGATTAAGTTCTCCAAGTAAAATTCATAGGGTGACTGAATAGATTAAACATACAAGACATGTGTATATACATATAGGTCATATATAATACCATACATATGCTGCTAATATTAAATATATATATGCTGCTTGTATTAAACATATAAGATCCATATATATTTTTTTATCTGAGTGAGTATATAAGTAGATATCATATATATATGCTATCTATAGGAAACTTCCTTTACCCATAAAGACACACATAAACTGAAGAGAAAATGATAGCCCATGCAAAATGATCAGGAGTAGCTATACATACATCAAATAAAATACATTTTAAGTCAAAAACTGTAAAAAGAGACAAAGCAGGTTATTATATAATGATGAAAGGGTCAATTCAGCAAGAGGATGCAACAATTGTAAATAGATATGCACCCAACACCAGAGCACCCAAATATATAAAGCAAATATTAATAGCTTTAAAGGGAGAAATAGACTTTAATATAATAGTAGTAGGATAATTCAACACACCACTTTTGACAGTTGACAGATTGCCCAGAGAGACCAACAAAGAAACATTGAAATTAAATTGCACTCCAGACAAAATAGATCTGACAGGTATTACAGAACATTATATCCAACTGCTCCAGAATACACATTTTTTTCTTATCAGCACATGAAACATTCTCTAGTAATAACCGTATTGTAGGCTATAAAACAAGTCTCAAGAAATTAAAAATAGTCAAAATTTTATCGAGTATACTTTCTGACCACGACAAAATACAATAAGAAATCAATAACAAAAGACATTTTGGAAACTGTACAAATACATGGAAATTAAACAACATGCTTCTGAATGACCAATGGCTCAATGAAAAATTTTAAAAATTATTGAAATCTAGTAAAAACAGAGATGTGTAGCAGAATTTATGGTATATAATAAAGGTGGTATTTAGAGGGAAGTTTATAGTAATAAATGTCTACACTGTATAAATGGAAAGACTACAAATAGCTTAACATTGCACCTGAAATAGCTAGAAAACCAAGAACAAACCAAATTCAAAACTAGTAGAAGAAAAGAAATAACAAAGATAAGAGCATAAATAAATGAAATTGAGACTAAGGAAAATACAAAAGCTCAACAAAATGAAAAATCGGGTTTTTGAAAAGATGAACAAAATTGACAAAACTTTAGATTAAATAAGAAAAAAGATGGATGCCCCATATAAATGAAATGAGAAATGAAAAGGGAAGCATTACACGTGCGGAAATATGAAGGATCATTAAAGACTATTACACCAACAAATAGGAAAACTTCAAGAAAAAGGATACATTTTCTGGACGCATTCAACCTACCAAGATTGCACCATGAAGAAATAGTGAACCTGAAAAAAACAATAATAAGATAAAAACAGTACTAAAGTGTTTCCCATCAAAGAAAATCCCAAAATCTGATGAATTCACTTCTGAATTTCATCAACCATTTAAAAAAGAACTAATACCAATATTTTAACACATTTTATATGATTAATGTGTTTTAAAAAATAATGGAATATTGATTTAAATTGAAAATTGAAAGGAGCAATGTTGCTGATTTGAATGTTTTTTGCCTAGGAGAAAAAGTATGTAATTCTGCATGAGCTGAGGCTTTAAGTTGCTAAAGACTTCCCATGTGTCACCCTTTCAGGAATAAATGGCAAACTCAAGATATTGCAAAAGTTATGTTTAGTTGAGGCTTTTAATTTTCTTCTTTAAAGACGTTGCCACCTAAAGCGGACTTTTTGATGTTTTGTTCATACTATGTCCCTCAGACATAAGAAAAAGTTTTCTAAAACTATATGTAAATAAACATAAAGTTCCCAGATAATATTTCCAGGAGATCGAGATAGAATAAAGTTACTGAATTTTTAATCTTTGTAAATTTGTTTATTAATTTTCAAAACAAACTACTTCATGCAATTATTTTGAGGTTTTAATTAGGCATTATATTTTAAGTACCAAGTAAAGGTTCTGAAATGTATATATTTAATATATTTTAATAAATGACAGCTATTATTAATGTTGTTATTGTTGATGGTAATTATTCGCCAAATAGATATTTAGTTAGTGATAAATAATTCAAACATTAATATATCGTAATAATTTTTCCATCTATAAAATGGAAGTTTCATCAGCTATGCAAGTTACCAGTTTAAAATTTTAAACATTTCATGACTTTAAATTTAACTTTATATTTAGAATTCAGATATTCCTATAAACTGTTCTTCAGTTTGGCTCAACTCTTGCTCATAAACCTAAAATAAAACAATATTACGAAAAGTAACTTTAAAAGTGTTGGCATTAATATTCCTTAAGAGGCTAGTTTTGAGGTATCAAATTAGTTTTCACTTCCTAAAAAATAATTGCTTCTAGAAAGTTCCTGTAGATTTTGATTATAACACTGAACTATAATTATGGTTCAGATGGTACTGCTATTCTTAGCTCATATTTTCATTTGTATATAACTTCATGACAAGCACCTTTTCAGACTAGAATTTCTCACACTTTTCAAGCAAAAAATAGAATTTTTTTCTGTAGATTGTTTGCATAAGCAACAATTCACCAACTGTTAGGATAAAAAGAGTGTTTTAGAAGTGCCATGAGAAAGTTTTCTTTTACTTGTTTTTTATAACTTTTAACAGCCCTTGCAATTTATTGGTTTTACACTTTTATTTTTATAGGTATTTTAAACTTCTCATAACCTACTATAAAAATAATTTTTTAAATTTAAAAATATATTACAGTAGATATTACAGTGGTTCTTTAAAAAATAAAAATTAATAAGACTTCCAATCTGGTGTCCATATCTTGAAAGAAGAATGAATAAAGCACACTATAGGATTTTTTTGGTAAACCCATCTAAAATATGTCATCAATTGAATTTTATGCTTATAGATGCCTTCTTGGAAGTTATTCCCTGAAGAATCAATTCATTTATAGCAAGACTCCATTAATAGGCAGATGTTCATGATGGTGATAAAGCTGGGAAAAGCCCAGAACTATGTCACGTGGATAAATGCAGCATTTTGGGTTTGTAGGTGAACACCAAATTGAGAGAAAGTTGTGCCTCAGGTTCTCCATAGTCACCCTGTGGGCACTAGGACCAAGACCTGATTGGCAGTCACCAGTCACCCAGTATTGCTGAATATTAAACTCTGAAGCCTGTGTATGGATTGGTAAAAACAAACAAACAAACAAACAAACAAACAAACATTCTGAGTAATGAAATTGAGTCTGCTGATGCACTTTCTGCCTTTATCAGCTTTGCTGTGGCATCTGTGAAGGGACCTTCTATACTTCTTTATGGAAAAACTTTCCTATATTTAGTAGTTGCTATTTGCAGATTCTGCTTGTATTTACTGTTCTACATATTTGTCTGCAGGAAAATATTTGCTAAAAAATGCACAGACTTTGATTTCTTACAAGTTATCCAAATGCTGCTTCCCCTACTTTACACAGCCATGTACCCACACTAGACATGTTGATGATGACTTCATTCTGATCACTTCATCAAATTACAACCACTTTATCAAATCTCCACTATCTAGTACTGTTCACCTCCATATAATAATGATAATGACAACAAGAATGGTAATGTTATAATCGCATTCAATTATTAAGTACTTAGTCTTTACTTACTGTATTTAGCATGTCTCCATTTAGAATCTGTGTTCAGACAGTCCTTGGATTGCAGCCTGTGGTAGGCAGAATAACTCCTTCTACTGGCAAATATGCCCAGATTCTAAACCTAAGTACTGTTGAATATGTTATGTTACATGGTAAGAAAAAATTAAGAGTGTAAATGGAATTAAGTTTTCTAGGGTGACCTTGAGATTGAGAGATGATCCCGGATTACCTGTATTGGCTCATTGTATCCCAAGAGTCAGGGAAGAAACAAAGTAAGAGTGATGCAGCATGAGAAAGACCCAACCATTGCTGGATTTGAAGAGAAAATGAGAACCAGGAAGTCTCTGGGAGCTGGAAAATCAAGGACATGGATTATCTGCTATGTATTACCGGATAAACAGTCCTACTGACACCCTGATTTTAGTCCACCCTGATTTTGAGCAAATATTTTAGCCCAGTGAAATATATTTTGGACTGTTGGCTGTCCAGCAGTCAGAAACGGTAAGAAAATAAATTTTTGTGATTTTGATTCACCAAGCTTGTGAAAATTTGTTATAACAGTGATAGGAAACCAACACAACTCATCTACACCGTGTCTACTAATGTGCATAATAGAAGAAAGATCTATGATTGCAGGAGAATGTGAACTTTCCTTAAAATGATAATTCATTAGATTATCAATTAATTGATGGGCACTGCATATATACTTGGAAAACACTGATGGCTCCCTTATGGAAAGGAAAGCTAGCACAAACTGAATCTGAACTGAGGGAATCAAAAAATAAATAAAATGAAAATTTGAATGGGTTAAAGGAGAAGAAAAAATACAGCATTCTCTGCTGGTACCATACATATTATATTATTTATTTACCTGAACTCTAAAGAACAAGACTTCCAAAAACTACGAAATATCCTAGGAGATGACATCATTTTTGAAGGTAAGCATGTGTATGGCACATATAAACTGTTAAATTAATTAATCAAGGCCTAAGCAATGTGGCTTCATTGCAAAAATATGTCTGAGCACCACAATTCTCGATCCTCAGAGGAAAGTATTTTTTTCATTGCTGGCTTTAATTAAATTTTTCTTACTTAGGTCACTCCAAACCTTCCCTTTTAAATGTCATTTCTGTTTTGTGGTAGTAAATTTGATGCTGAAGATAACCTAGGTGTTATGAGTTGAATTGTGTCCACCCAAATGTTTACATGTTGAAGCCTTAATCCCCATAACTCAGAATGTGACTGCATTTGGAGACAGGGTCTTTAAAGAGGTCATTAATTTAAAATGATGTCATTAGAGTGTCCTCTAATCTTCTATGATTGTTATCCTCTGATATGGTTTGGATCTGTGTCCTCACCCAGCTCTTATGTCAAATTACAGGCTGGGTGTAATGGCTCACACCTGTAATCCCAGCACTGAGGCAGTTGGATTGCTTGAGGCCAGTAGTTTGAGAGCAGCCTGGTCAACATGATGAAACACAGGCTCTACTAAAAACACAAAAATTATCCTGGTGTGGTGGTGCGCACCTGTAGTCCCAGCTCCTCTGGAGGCTGAGGCAGTATTACTGCTTGAACCTGGGAGGTGGAGGCTGCAGTGAGCTGATATCATGACATCGCACTTTAACCTGGGTGACAGAGTAAGACTCTGTCTCAAAATAAAATAAAAAAAATTATAACAATAAAAAAGTATAATCCCCAGTGTTGGAGGAGGGGCCTAGTGGGCAGTGATTGGATGATGGGTGTGGACTTCCCTCTTGCTTTTCTCATGATAGTGAGTGACTTCTCGTGAGACCTGGTTGTTTAAAAGTGTGTAGCACCTCCACCTTTTCTTTCTTCCTCCTGCTCCAGACATGTAGAAGGTGCCTGCTTACCCTTCGCCTTCCACCACAATTGTAAGTTTCCTGATGCCTCCCCAGCTGTGCTTCCTGTATAGCCTCTGGAACCATGAGCCAATTAAACGTCTTTTCTTCATAAATTACCCAGCCTCAAGTAGTTAATGTTGACACAGACACATACAGGGTCAAGACATTGTGAGGACACAGAAAGAGAGAAGACAGCTATCCATAAATCAGGGGCAGAGACCTGAAATAGACACATGCCTCATGGGCTCAGAGGGATCCAACTTCTAGCATCCAGAACAGTGAGAAAATAAATTTCTACTGTTTAAGCCACCCGATCTGTAGTACTTTGTTACAGCAGACTCGGCATACTAATACACAGGTCCAGTTGATCATATGAAAATATCAGTGCTGGGTTTTTATTCCCCTTCATAGTCTTAAAAAAATTGCTTAAAAACCTTTAGCAAGAAAACCTCCTGAAATGATTTGACACTTGTCAAGGTCATTTTCTTTGATTTACAAATATACTAAGCAAAACATAAGATCTAGCAAAATTTAAACAGTTGTAAATCAATAATAGAAATGTAAAGAAAAGTAAAACAAAAACAGAGGAACAGCAACTACGATTTTCTATGAAATTACTCAGAAATAAGAATGTAGTAAGCCTCAGGCAAAAGTATTACATCGAGAACTTATGGGAAATCTATTTAGAGGAAAAGAGACAGTAGATTGGAAGCAGAAGGGAAGGCAAGCACAGGCTGCCAGATTGAAATAAGAAGGCATAAGTCTGGAAGTGATAGAAAAGGAAGAATTAGCCTAGAAAAAAAGTAGTTGCAAAAGCAGCAGCACCTCATGAAGCAAAATTTCTATTACAAGCTTTATTTTTCTTAGAACTTTACTTTAGATAGCTCTGATGGATAGCCACTGTACAACTGAAAGCAAAATATGTACTTTCTTTCTTGCATGTAGTAGCACAATGGTTTCCTTACATCATAAAAAGCAAAACAAAACACTGACAGATTTTGTTTCACTTTTGCTTCAGATTGTTCTTTTCATATTGTATTTTCCAGCTTTAACAAAGCAACATCTTTATTTATTGTGATGCTAATTTTTATAAGCTAAAATAACATTTGCTACCTTTATTCACTGAAATCAATACTCATTGTTAGTATAATCTTATTCACCTGGTTGTCATCATGAGTTTGTGTGTGTGTGTGAATTAAGTTCAAGGATATTCCTACTAGGGGATAATTTAAGTGTAATTTATTTGTACTTTTAGAAAAATGTACATATGAAAGATATTAATAGCGAACGTATACATGATAATGTATAAAAGTAAAAATACAATAAAAGATACAAAAGTAAAAAATCTTTCCTCCATTGTATAGTTTTTCTTTTTTTCTATTTTTTCAATTGACAAAGAAAAATTGTATATATTGATCATGTTCAACATGATGTTTTTAAATATGCAGACATTGTGGAATGGTCAAATAGAGATAATTAAGACATATTACTTCATATCATCATCATTTTTTTGTCATAGGAACACATAAAATCTACTCTTAGTGATTTTTTAAAATATAATACATTGTTACTAACTATGGTCACCATGTTGCACAATAGATCTCTTAAAGTTAACCCTGCTGTCTAAATGAAATGTTGTATCCTTTGCTGAATCTTTCCAAATCCCCAACCCCAGTGCCCGGTAACCCCCATTCTGTTCTCTATTTAAATGTGTTCAACTTTTGTAGATTCCACATCTAAATGAGATCATGTAGTGTTTGTCTTTATGTCCGTGGTTTAACATAATTTAATGTCCTCCAGAATCATTGCTGTTGTTGCATAGGACAGGATTTCCTTCCAATAGTGAGTATATATATATATATATATATATATATATCACATTTTCTTTATTCATACATGCATTGATGAATATTTAAGTCAATTATATATGTTGGTGATTATGAATAATGCTGCAATTAACACTGGAGTGCCAATATCTCTTCAAGATACTGATTTCATTTTCTTAGTATATATACTAAGTAGTGGGATTGCTGTATCATATGGCAGCAGTTCTACTTTTAATTTTTGAGGAAACTCAATACTGTTTTACATAATGACTGTACTAATTTACATTCCCACCTACAGTATGCAAGAGTTTCCTTTTCTCCACATACTCACCAAAACATATCTTTTATCTTTTTAATTATAGCCATTTTAACAGATGTGAAGTGATATCCCATTATACTTTTAACTAGCAATTCTTGGATTGCTAGTGATAATGAACTTATTTTTATACCTCTGTTGCCCATTGGTATGTCTTTTTTTGAGAAATGTCTATTCAGGAATTGTGCCCATTTTTAAAAATCAGATTGTTTTCTTGCTACTGAGTTGCTTGAATGTGTCATATATTATTAACATTAACCC
Organism: Colobus angolensis palliatus; assembly: GCF_000951035.1. Taxonomy (NCBI): domain Eukaryota; kingdom Metazoa; phylum Chordata; class Mammalia; order Primates; family Cercopithecidae; genus Colobus; species Colobus angolensis. Next base: position 9,429,109 of record NW_012121043.1, on the reverse strand, counting down.
CTTATAAGATATATGTTTTGTAAATATTTTCTCCCATTCTGTACACTGTCTCCCCACTCCGTTGAATGTTAACTTAGCTGTGCAGAAGCTTTTCAACCTGATGTAATACCACATGTCTATTTCTGTCTATTGTTGCCTGTGCTTTTGGGTTCATAACCAAAAAAAAAAAAAAAATCATTGCTCAGGTCAGTGTCAAGAAGACCATTGACTCAAAATTGACTCAGTTTGCTCAACATCTTCCAAATTAAGATATCTTACCCTAAATAAAAGCCATAGTCTTTCCAAAAGCCCTATGTAATCTGTCCTGCTTTTACCTGTATAAATTTATTTTATATGAATCTCCTCTTCATTCTCTCTGCTTTCATCATAGGTGCTTTCTTGCTTTTTCTTAAGGATGCCAAGCCATAAGACCTATATATTGTCTCTTTTTTATTCCAAGAATCTGTTTCCCTGCAAATTGTGGAAGGTAACTATCTCTCCCTACTTTCTCTCCTCTGTGAGTTTATTCTTAAAGCACTAAGTTTTTAGTGTTACCTTTACTATCTTCATTACAAATTTCCAACACTGTAGTTCACACTCCTGATTCATTCTCCTATTCTTTTTTTATTTAAACAAATTTTTACACAGAACTCATTATAAACACATAATTTATAGTTTACTCATTTTTAAAACATTTTTGTCTGTCTTCTACCACTAGATTATAAGATCTATTATGAAGAATTTTTGTTTGTAATTTTTACTGATGTCATAGTGTTCAAAATATCCATCCAATGTAGGTTGTGTTGATAACTTAGATGAGTTGTTTAAAATTATTTTCTAATTAGATCCTTGCAAAATGTTCTGATTAGCATGCCAAGATGGTATAGACAGCATTGATTGATGCATAATCTATAAAAAAATTAATCTCTACAAAATTTATATTATCTTATTGTATGTGTTTCCTTAGTAGATGGTTCTAAGCTCCCTCAAGTTTCTGGCTTGTAAGCTCACTGTTTTCTTAATATTCTTTCTGCTTATAAACACAACATTGCTTTAACATTCTTCTGCATTTCATATCTGGAGATATGATGAAATGCTATTGTTTGTGTCTAACTATATCACAATCTTCATCTTGATTACCTTCAATACATGATATCTAAGTATTTGATGTACATTAGTAAGTGTTTTCTTCATCAACTACCCAATTTTAACTGTTCTTTGCATTTTTAATTTCCTCAGGATTATCAGCTATTGGGTCAAATATTGTTCTTACTGTTTTTATTTAGTTTATTAGAGTCTGTATTTAATTTCTGTAATAGATACATAAACATTATATATTATATATACATATATATGACATTTGTATCATCATTTGGGCAGTAATATTAATTCAAGTTATTTTAATTCTGATAATATAAGGTTGTAAAAATATTCACCGCTATGCAAACAGTATGTGCTAAATTTATAACATACAAAGGGAATTTCAATATGATGTCTTCGATTTTGGGAATATAGCTAGTAGGAAATAACTCAGTTTCCTCAAACAAATTGCACTTGTTTTCAAACATTTTAATGTTATTTCCTGGTTTACAAAAGTTCTTAATAAAAAAATAATATATTTCTAATAGAAAATGTAATCTATTATGAGACATAAAGGATTATAAGAATAATGAAAACAATACTTATAAGGTAGGTAATCAGATATAAAAAAAATTATGTTCATTTTGTGAACACAATGATATCAAACTACCACATATTCAGGGAGAAATGTGCTTTTTGCTTATTAGGCTGTTATTTAGTTCTACATATGCCAATTTATTTTGTATTTGATCAGTCAAGTTTATACAATCTTTTGGTCCAAAGTTTTAATTATACATGACTTTAGCTTCTGTCATTTCATACTAACAAAATTTTATGGGAACACCATTAAATAAAAGAAGGTGTAGCTTTAGATTACATTTTTACAGTTATATTTTCATAAATATTTCTGTATCCAAGTATTCTATAATGTACTTTTTATGAAAATGACCTGAGAGTATGTATGGTAATAAAGTTCAAAAGTTCATCATGTTTCCAGGCTGGTGAATGCATTGAAGTGCTGGGAAGTGGGGCTGCCTGAGAGCATGGATGTTCTTATCCCCCTCCCACATACATTTCCCTATGCATCTCTCCCATCTCGTGATTCCTAAGTTGTAATTATTTATAATAAACTGGCAACCTAGTAGTAAAAAAAAAAGGGGGGGAGTGATAATCATGATTCATCAAATGTGGGAAATATGTATAATGTGAGTAGAATTAATATATGGAAACATATGTCACTAGCGTAAAGGCATTGATGCCTATAGGCTTTTTAAGTTTAGACGTTTCCTTTAAGTATTTATTAAAACATTTCATGCCATCAGGTTGTTGTCTGTCCTGAAGCAATATAATCATTGTATCTAGCTTACTTTCCAATTTTATATAAAAGTGACACAATATTAGACCAAAGACAGCATAATTTAATTTTATATCTATATATAGAAAAGCCTTAAATAAAAATTAGAACATAGACATGTTATTTGAAAAAAAAAATGACATTTTAAGATAAAAAGTCATCATGTATTTGATTATTAACAATATTTAGCAAAGCTTTCAATCATGTATGTTTTCAATGGATTTCTTAAATATTATAACTTGTTCAATTGCTGTCAAACTCTCTTCCTGGAGATGTCCAAGGCTTGTTTCCATTCTGAGGGGCATTCCTTATATTGGAACTTCCTTGAAACTCTCTCCCAGTTACCTTAAATTATTGAGATTTCTGAATTCAAAGGCATAAACTTATTTCATTCTTTGATATTTTAATAAGTTTTAAAAACACCACCTTTGTAAAAGCTTTACACTTGTAATTATTCCTTGTAACGGAGAAATGTAAAGCCATGTTTCTACTGTTTTCTCTAATGACGAATCATGATACTTAATTAGATATTCATTTCCATACCTTGGTTCATAAGATGTTTTTAATATCTGTTTCTACCTCAATTTAGATAAGATTCACCTGTATGTCTCTCATGTCATTCATGTTATAATTCTCATTTACTGACTTCTGTCTTCAGACATGATAGAGAAGAAGGAAGGGAACAATCTTAGAGATTCCTCATTAAACTCATTAAAGCCATATCTCTTACCTCACTTTCCAGGCCCCAGATTCATCATGAGCTGAAGGCTTTACAGAGACCTGTGCTAGAGTTGATAGCTGAAGAACTATTGCAATGGAGGTGTCAGTGAAAAAAACAGTAAGTGAACACTGTGAGGAGAGACTTTATCATCTTCTGCTACTTTTTAAGAAAGCAGCTGGCATCTCCTGATGAATTTAGCCAAACCAAAGAAATTTGTTTGGTTCCTATCAGAAGACTATAGCCATCATTCTAATGACCATCCGGAAGAGGTCCATCTCATGAGATGGTTATGGAAATACATAAAAGTTTGACAATCTAGTAGTAAAAAAATCAAGCCTGACTTCTTTAAGTTAAATACTTAGAATCAAAAGAAAAATGTTTTTATCTATGATCTATAAAGCACATAGAGCACATAGTTTACAAACATAATGCAGAGTTACACTGAAATTAGAACATCCATTTTGTGCCATTAGATTCTGATATTTTTAAAGTAGAATTGACCTCCATATTTTCATTATTTTTAAAATATTCTCTATGTATATTTATGGTAAGATATCTGGAACAGGCAGAGAATTATGTTGCTTACTATATCTCAAATCCTTGTGTTTCAAATGATATAGTATTTTTCCTCTTGTATATCTAATAACTCACTTATTTATCAACATGTCTTTCAGTTTGTTGAATATTTACTGTATACAAAATAATGTTATTCTTTATTTTTTGAAAGCAGTTAAGAATTTATCATGTTTCATACATTTATTGACAAAAATTGCATATTTTTTCTACATGTTGTTTTGAAATATGGTGGCATGGTTATATTAAGATATATAACAGTCAACATATTGTAAGACAGATTTCACAAACTTATGTCTTTTATCTAAATGAAATTTTGAATCCTTTGACCAGCATCTCTCCCTCAACCACCAGTCCATAATAATCACTATTTTAGTTTATCTTGTTGAGTTCAACTCCTAGATTCCACATATAAGTGAGAATATGTGGTGAGAATTTGTCTTTCTGTGCCTTATTTTATTTAACATATGTTCTTTAGGTTCATCCACGTTGTTGCAAATCACAGAATTTTTCTTTCTATTTAAGGCTGAAGAGTATTCCATTGTGTATGCATACCACATTTTCTTTATTGATTAATTTGTTTATTCTATATCTTAACGATTGCAATTAACACTGCAGTGCAGATATACATCCCATTTTGGTTTAGTTCAAGATACCAATTTTACTTCTTTTAGATATATACTCAGTAGTGGGATTATTTGGCTGTATAGTAATTCTATTTTTAATTTTTTGATGAACTTCGATGCTGTTTTGCACAAGGGCTATACTAATTCACATGATCACTACAGTGTGCAAGGCTTCCTTTTTCTCCACATCTTCACCCATATTTATTGTCTTTATTATGATAGTCATTCAATTAAGTATGACATGACATCGTATTGTCATTTTAATTCACCTTTCTCTTTTGATTAGTGATGATGAGGGTTTTTTCATATACCTGTGGTCCATTTGTATGTTTTCTGAGAAATGTCTATTCAGGTCCTCTGCCAATTTTTAAAAACAGACTATTTGTTTATTTGCTATTGAGTTGCTTATATATTTTTGGATATTAACCCCTTATCAGATGCATACTTTATAAATAGTTTCACCCATTCAATATATTCTCTGTTGATATTCTCTTTACTTTTATTTATGTATTAATTAATTTATTTAAGACAAGGTCTTGCTCTGTTACCCAGGCTGGAGTGTAGTGGCATGAGCATGCCTCACTGCAGGCTTGACCTTCTGGGCTTAAACCATCCTTCCACGTCAGTCTCCTGAATAGCTGGGATCACAAGCACACGCCATCACACCTGGCTAATTTTTATTATTATTATTATTTGTAGGAATGGAGTGTTGCCGTGTACCCCAGGCTGGTCTTGAACTCCTAGACTGAAGCGATCCTCCCACCTTGGCTACCCAAAACACTGGGATCACAGGTGTGAGCCACTGCACCTGGCTCTGTTGATATTTTCATAGCTGTGCAGAAGCTTTTTAGTTTGATATAATCTCAATGTCTATTTTTGCCTTTGTTCTCAATGCTTTTGGGTTCCTATCCAAGAATTCATTTCCCAGACCAATGTCATGGAGCTTTGTCTGATATTTTCTTTGAACAATTTTATGGTTTCAAGTCTTGTTTAAGTCTTCGAGCCATTTTATTGATTTTTGTATATCTTGTGAGGTAAGGATCTAATTTCATTTTTCTGTATGTGATCGAGTTATTTCAACATCATTTATTGAAGAGTCTGTCTTCTCCCCATTGTGTTTTCTTGACACTTTTGTCTCTAACGAGTTGATTGAATATGTGTGGGTTTATTTCTGGGCTCTCTATCCTGTTCCTTTGGTTCATAGTTTTTATGACACTACCACACTGATTTGATTACTATATCTTCATATTATATTTTGAAGACAGGTAGTGTGATGCCTCTAGCATTGTTCTTTTTGCTTAAGATTGCTTTGGTTATTTGGGGGGCTTTGAGATTCGATACAAATTTTAGAATTGTATTTTCTATTCCCATAAAGAAGGCCCTTGGTATTTTTATAGGGATTGCATTGAATCTGCATATTGTTTTGGATGGTATAGACATTTTAACAATACTATGTCTTCTAATTCATAACCATGGTTATCTTTCCACTTATTTGTGTCTTATTCAATTTTTTCATCAATGCTATGTACTTTTCATTGTACAGATCTTTTTCTCTCAACTAAGCTTATTTGTAAGTGTTTTATTCATTTATGTTTAAATGTATTGTGAATGGGATTGTTTCAACTTTTTCAGATAGTTCATTATTAGTGTATAAGAATGCTACTGATTTTTCTATATTGATTTTCTATCCTGCAACTTTACTGAATTCATGTGTTAGTTCTAATAGTTTTTTGATGGTGTCTTAGGGTTTTCTATGCACAAAATAATGTTGTCTTCCATCAGGAACAATTTAACTTCTTCCTTTCCAATTTGGATGTCTTTTATTTAGCTGGCCTTTGCTCTAGCTAGGACTTCAAGTATGGTGTTGAATGGAAGTGGCAAGAGTGAACATCCTTGTCTTATTCCTGATCTTAGAGAAAAAACTTTCAACTTTTCACTATTCAGTGTGATATTAGCTATAAGCTTGTGACATACAGTCTTTATTACATTGAAATACATTCCTTCTATATCTAATTTGTTGACAGTTTTATCATAAAAAAAGTATTACGCTTTCAAAGTGAAAAATGTGAGATCAAGTAAGAGTAAATATCTAGAATTTAAGTAATCCTTAGATACTGTTTTTGTATTTATAACTTGAAAAAGCGTGTCCACTGAAAAATATGGGCAATTGCAGCATTAGAAAGCAATTTTTTCAATGTTCAGCAAAATAGTTGAAGATTTTGTTTTGCTTAGCTTTTATTCAAGTTAGGTTTTTTATGGCTTATATTTACACAATGGGAAATGTAAGCATTTTTCACTCTACTAAACTCTTTAGAAAATGAGAAAAATTTAATTAAATATTATCATTCATTTAAATTTATTGGTCATTAAGAGATATTGCCAAATACCTTATTTATATATAAAGTTACATGTTCATTATAAATTTTGCCTCTATTGAATTTATTCATATGTAAATTGCCTCAGAGTAAAATTAAATTGTCAACTCCTATAATTATTAATTATACAATTATTTTATAGGCAAACATCAAGAAAGAAAACTAATATTAGATATAAATAATGCCAGAAATAAATTGTAATATAATTTACTATACAAGTAATTATGGTTTTGATCTTCATTTATTTTACTATATTATCAAAATATATAATTAAATGTGTTAATAATTCATTACATAAAAGAGAGATGCATGGAACAGCTAAATTAAGGAAATCACACATCATATCAGTGTTTTTGTAATATGGTGATAACTTCCAACATCAAGAGTATTATCTCTGATTTCCTATATAGTTAATTTATAGCTTTGTTTATGATTTACCATCCCTTTTAGGGCACAACTCCTATTTTTTTAAAAAAGGGATTTACAGTTTGAAGATATTATACTTTAAGGCATACACTCTCCCCTTTAAAGTTCCCATGGTCTTTGTGAAATGCAATAAACTGTGTTTAGAAGTATTTCTGATGACCTTTAGCAGTAATATCTTGAACTACCACATTAGTTGTGGCATATATAACTAAAATGTTTATTATGCTATTGGAAATCATAAAACACCAATGTACCAGTCTGAGAAAATGTTTCTATAATGAAGTTTAAAGAGCATGGTTTATTCAAACAGACCTTCTATCAACACAGCAGTCTTTCAAGTATCAGCTTCATGTTACTTAATCTAAGCTTCATCTTCCACAAATGAAATCACTTAGAAAATGTTGTGAAAATTAAATACTTACATAATGTGGTCATAGCTCCAGAATCTTTAAAATCTTATTCAAATGCCATTCACTCCGCGACTGAAGATTTCCCCTATCTCTGCCAAGTGAGAATGAATGATCAGTCTTCCTACTTGAACTCATATAGCGCTTTTAACAAATCACCCTAATTGTACTTATCATTTTCAACTTCAAATTATACCTCTTTTGTATTATATGACATATTCCATGGTGAGCTTTTAGAAGGGGTCAGAATGTATTTTATACAAATATGTGAAAAATACATAAATAAATAAGTAAATATAAAATAAGAGAAAAAGAAAGGAAATGTGAAAATTAGAGATAATACAAAGCACTGAGACTTATTTATAAGCAGATAATAACAAATAGTTACTGTTAAGGTAAGATAAAGTAGATTTAAAATTCACAATTATTGAAAATTAAACTGGAATATAAACTTGGGATCCAACTGTTCTTATATATAAAAATTATATTAACTTGCTTTTATAATAAAAGGTATCATGTATTATACAGAAATAAATATAATAAAGTAACTGTTAATTAACTCTGTAGTTGAAAGCATATTGTCTAAATTATTTTGCAACAATAGATTCTGAATATCTTTAAGGTGTATATATTTTTTAATATTAAAGAGAACTGCTTTGTTTTATGGTATATTTGTCACATATATACTTTGTCTAATACTGTTTTAATATAAATCTGTCAGAGAACGATATCTACCCTCATGCTAACCTGAAAATAAATAGGGTTCTTAACTTTGAAAACTCATGTTTATGATTTATTGATAAATACAATCCATGAAACTATATTTCAAGTGATTTATATCGTTGCATTTTATGTTTGTTGTTTCTAAGGGTAATGCAACAAATGTAGTGTTTAACTGTCAAAGTGATATAGTGAATAGTTTTGCCACAACCAAGGCTTACTTAAACTTTAATTTCCAGAGATCAGTTAAGGTAATTGTGGGTGTATTGCAGAATTTGTAGTAATTGTTCGACACATAATTATAACATCGATTAATTTTCCTGGTCTACTTCTATGGTCGGTGTAACCAAGAGAGAATGTGTTCTACAACTAACAGAAAAGCGTGTCTCTCATTCAGGCAGTAAAGTGTAACACATGGCAGAATAATATTGCTTATTCTGGGAGCAACAGAAACACTTTCTTTTCCACATTATTATTACTTAATTATGTTTTTTGACTACTTTCCCCAAAAGAAGGCACCTGGCACCAACTACAACTCAAAGCATCTTCCTGGATATATTTTTGGCCTCCTCAGAAAGATTAAAAATAATGTTAGCAAAGGTAAATGTTTGACTACATTTATTTACTAATGTAAAGAGCAGAAATGAATTTCTTCTACCTTTAATTAGAGGCCCCATATTTAAGAAAATAATGTAAACCTAAATATAGCATGGTCCAAAGCAATTTCAGACTACATAAATATCAAATTAATAAAAATCTTATTGGAACTCCTTTAGTCTGATTTTTTTTTTAACTTGTATTTATTTAATTTTTTTTTGTTTGAGATGGAGTCTCGCTCTGTCGCCCAGTCTGGAGTGTAGTGGTGTGATTTTGGCTCACTGCAACCTCCGCTTCCCGGGTTCAAGTGATTCTCCTGCCTCAGTCTCCTGAGTAACTGGGATTACAGGCATGTGGCACCACACCCGGCTAATGTTTGTATATTTAGTAGAGATGGGGTTTCACCATGTTGGCCAGGCTGGTCTCGATCTCTTGACATCGTGATCCTCCTGCCTTGGACTCCCAAAGTGCTGGTATTACAGGCATGAGCCACCACGCCCAGCCTAGTCTGATTTTATTTTTTAAGCCAATGTCTTAGTTTGCTCTGGCTGTAGGAAAATTATTACATCTTTTAATTCAGTATATAATTTAGCAGTATTGCCTGGCATGATAGCTCATGCCTCTAATCCCAGCACTTAGGGAGGCTGAGGCTGGCCGATCACTTGAGGTCAGGATTTCCAGACCAGGCTGAGGTCAGGGTTTCCAGACCAGCCTGGCTAACATCGTGAAACCTCGTCTCTACCAAAAATACACAAATTAGCCAGCCAGGCATGGTGGTATGTACCTGTAATTCCTGCTACTCGGGAGGCTAAGGTGAGAGAATCACTTGAACCCAGGATGCAGAGGTTGCAGTGAGCTGACATCGCACAATTGCACTCCACCTGGGCAATAGAGGGGGACTTAGTCTCATAATAATAATAATAATAATAACAACAATAATAATAATAATAGTATTATTTAGTGGTATTGATATGGTACAGCTCTTTGTCCCCACTCAAATCTCATTTTGAATTATAATCCAAATTGTAATCCCCATGTGTTGGGGGAGGGACCTCATGGGAGGTGATTAGATTATGGAGGAAGTTCCTCCATGCTGTTCTGGTGTCAGTGGGTGAGTTCTCACGAGACTTGATGGTTTTATAAGGGGCTTCCCCTGTTCACTGCGCATTTCTTCATCCTGCCGCCATTGGAAGGACGTGTTTGCTTCCCCTTGTACCATGATTGTTAGTTTCCTGAGGCCTCCCCAGTCCTGCAGAACTGAAAGTCAATTAAACCTCTTTCCTTTATACATTACCCAGTCTTAGGCAGTTCTTTATTTCAGAGTGAAAACCGATTAGCATAGATGTCAATGTCATCTAAATTTCCTTATCAAACTAATCACCTTGATATTTAGAATGAAAATTATATTGCTAATTATTTTCAAAATTTTCAATGACAAACATTACTTAGTTAAAAATATCATATTGTGAACATATGTACATCATTATCTTTGCATCACAATGAGGCAATGAAATAGATTAAATATGAAATCACATTTTAAAATTAAAAATTAAGCACATAACCAATAATATAAATGTGACTTTTTCTTATATGAATCTATTTTGAAACTTCTCTTACAATTAAAATTTAATTCACATATTTGTAAAAATATGAATAAATGTGGTTTTATATACCTTAAACCCATCAAATGGAAAAAAGAAGAAGTAGAAAAGCATTATCTTAGGGCTTATTTCTATGAATTCAAGGACAATAATAATCTTAGTACATAAGTAGAAGCATAAATGCTGTTAATTATTGCTTATAATAATAGACATTAATTACATTGTGAAAGGCAGCAATGAATCTTAAGTAAAGTGACTCTGGGAATGCCCATTATGAAGACTAATTCTTAGTTTGAATCTACTACTAAATTATTTCAGTTTGTCTATACAATGATGATACTGAATATGATGTTGAAAGTCCTCTCTGGTTCTAGATTTCTATGATTTTTATATTTACTCATTTAAAAAAAGCAACATATTATTTATTATAAACAAAGTGTGTCCTATGTTTTCTTTCCACCAGTGGTGCATTATCTTGCCTTTCTAAAATCTATGATTAGCTTTGTAAAATGCACATGCAAAAATTGGGTAATTTTTAATGCAAAGAAACAAAAAAATACTACTCTTAGCCAGCCACCAGAATGATTGATCTGTGGTATACAGCTAGCATAAAGAAGACAAATATTATATATAGCCATTATATTTTGGATTGCTTACTGTGAGAGACTAGATCAGATAAGCAATTATTGGAATCATAGGAAAATAATTATAAACTACATATGGTTTATTTATAACCATTTGTCTGGAAGTCTTTCAGTTGAGTCCTGTGCCGACAGAGAGTGTCCTAAATAAATAATAATTTACGTGCCATATCTCTCAATCATGGATCTGATAATGGTGTGACCATTAAGAGAAAGTAAATATGTTTTTAATATAAAATTAACATCTTTTGTTTACCTGCCCATTCTTTCTATTTGTGTTTTATATAGTAAGAATTATAATGTACACTTATAAATAATTGAGTGTTCATCAAGTATTTCTATACTGATGTCTGTAATATTGAAGCATTTAATGTCAATTTTACAATATTAATTATAAACAAAGGCACCAGATTGGTTACTAAACATTTGTATTGCAATTAGCTTGCATGGATGGATATATTGTAATTAGTAAAAAATTTACTGTCACAAGTTAATTGTGTTTGCATGTGAAAAAGAGACTCAAAACCTTATTTGAATAATGTGATAACTTGAAAATGGTTTTAATTGCATTAGACAGATGCACTATTAAATGTCTGTGAGAGATGATTCCTTGCCATATAATTATACCTGCATGTATCAGAAGTCTTGACTTTAAACTTAAGACAAATCAAGGCATGGTCAAGATACTACTAGGGTGAGTGTTATGTAAAAAAATAAAAAAATAAATAAAAAATAAAAACGAAAATCCACAGGATTAATAGAATTGAAACAAAGGGGTAGAGATGTTTGAGACTGGGATAAGTCACACTAAGTCCAGAAATATTTGTCAGTCACATCCTCCTTCAGTCAATTTACTTTAAATTTATACTTGAGACTTAAGAGAAAATGATTGAAAGTATTTCTAAAATTAGTTTTGATAAATTGAATGCCTATTTATTAACATTGGTTCTAAAAATCTCAGCAGGATTACTGGATAATTATGGTCAATATATGTGACCTTCACACAGTTAGACACATAGATTACTCACCCAGTGTGAAGCATTAGCGACCCATCTGAGTTTCAAAAATATCATCAATTTTGGAGGGCATAAATAGAAAATGTAATTTATTTGATTGACAAAGCCTTATGATATATGTTGTTATTACTGATTGTTTGGTAAGAGGTCTTGCTCTAACACTCAGGCTGGAGTGCAGTGGGGTCATCATAGCTCATTGCAACATGAAACTCCTGGGGTCAAGCCATCTTTCCACTTCAGCCTCCTGAATAGCTGAGAGTTTAGGTGCTCACCATCATACCTGGCTAATTCTTTTTTTTTTTTTTTCAGTAGAGGTGAAGGCTTGCTATGTTGCTCAGGCTGGTCTCCCAACTGGCCTCAAGCAATTCTCCCTCCTCAGCCTCACAGAATTGTTATATTCTTTTTAACAAGAGAAACAATAGGAGCTTTCTTTCAAAAAAGACTGAGTAAGAGCAGCTAGATCCACAAAGAAAGTATAGTTTATCTAACAGATGAAAATGTGGATGAGGACCCCTCTAATCAATTTAAAATAAAGCTGGTTTACATGGGTGTGGAATGGGCTTGGAGGTAACACCAGAGATACTATTCTGTGACTGTAGTACGACTATTTTTAAGCCTAGGCTAACGTGAATTTGGGGGTGTTAATTTCTATTTAGTGTAGAAATAAGTAGAAATTATTTGGAAAGTTGGATCCAGAAAAAGGAGTAAAAGTTTTACAGAAATAGCTAACAAATCACAAAAATGTTTGTGTATGTGAGTGTATGTGTGTTAATTAAATGATCTATGAATATTATTACACTGCTATTCATAGAAAATATTAACATTTACCTTTTGCAAGTTTCTTTTAGAAGGTTTAAGTCTATTTCACTAAACAGAAATGAAATATGAAATTTTATTAAGTTTATACATACATATTCAACCTCATTTTTAAGTGCAATTATCTACAATTTGCTTGATGAAGTCATTAGAATGAAAACACATATTCACTCTTACGTAATACCATGAAGAATACGCTTCTTTGTGGAATCCAGGTTATTCTTATGGAACAAGCTGAGAATTTCTGGATGAGTTGCCAGAAATGCTAGATATCTTCTGTTTTTATCCACACTAGTGCAAGAAAACACAAACAATAAAAAAGTGCACATATATATCCTCAATTTCATAGAGTATAACTTAATCTTGAGATGAGATAAAAGTAAATGTAATGTATGCATAAGAGTTCTGACCAACCACTTGAAAATATTAGTAGATTTAATGAAAGAATTTCTTCTCTCCTTTTTCTTTCAATTTGGTTTATTTTTTCTAAAAATCTTCAGACAGAAACAAATACCCTTTTAGGGTTTCCTGTAGAGAAAATTAAATGTAAGATTGAATTATGTTCATTCTGATATATTTGCTTATCTTAGTAGTAGAATTCAATACTTTTTCTTGGTTCATTTCATTTCTCAATGATCTCTCCCAAGAATTTTAGCATACACTGAATATGAAATGTTTAAGGGAAACAAATTCCTATTAGCGTACTGTACGTAGCGTACATTTTTGTTTTGCATGTAGCTCTTGTATGTATCTTCTCCTTTATGTATCTTATCTTTTTCAGAAATATTTTAAAATAAAATAAAACATTAAAAACTGCCTACATGAAGAAGATTGAGCCAAATTCATATTACCCAATGGTGATGTGAACAATTTTCCGGAGCATATTATATTGTCGTTTGTTTGTTTGTTTGAAGAAACTATTGTCTTGTTGACAAAAAGAGCCAGATCCTGTAAAATATTTGAAGAGATTTATTCTAAGCCAAATATGAGTGACCAATGGTCCATGACACGGCCCTCAGGAGGTCCTGAGAACATGTGCTCAAGGTGGTTGGGGCACAGCTTGGCTTTTTACATTTTAGAGAGGCATGAGACATCAATAGAATACATTTAAGAAATACATTGGCTTGGTCCAGAAATGTAGGACAACTCAAACTAGGGTCTTTCAGGCTATAGGTGAATTTAAACATTTTCTGGTTGACAATTGGTTGAGTTTGTCTAAGACCTGGGATAGAAAGGGAATGTTTAGGTTAAGATAAAGATTATGGAGACCAAAGTTCTTTTGAAGTCTTATACTGGCTGCCTTTAGAGACAATAGATGACAAATGTTTCCTATTCAGATCTTATTTAATCTCTTATCTCTTTAGGATTGTGAAGGCCTGGAAGAAAAAGATCTAGCCATGTTAATATTCTTTACAGATGCAAATTCCCCCCCCCACCTTTCCCCCCTCCCAAAAAAAAAAAACAGCCTTGCAGTGGTACTTCAAAATATGGCAAAGAAACATGTTTTGGGGTAAAATATTTTGACTTTATTCCTTGTCTCGTAATGTTATGCCAGAGTCAGGTTGGAAAGTAAATCATGATATACAGGGTTAAATAAAACCCATCTGATGAGAATTTATGATTTGTAGGGCGTGACTCCTCAGACCACTTAGATAGGAATTTTGGCAAGATAAAAATATCAGAGTTTAGTCCTCAGTCTTATTTTCTGTAATTTGTCTAAGTAATTAATAATCTTCATTTTTTATCATTGTTTTATACTCCAAAAAGTTTAAAGAGGATGTTATTTGAAATGAAAAAAATACATTAAACTTTTTTTTCAAAATGACAATTTAAGTCAGATAACAAGTATAAGAATATGCTGACACTGCCTTTGCAAAAATTATAACTGAGAAAATTATTACAGTGAAAGAAATCTAACTTAACCAACTCCATCTAACTTCTTCTGCTTCTTCTTATTATTATTATACTTTAAATTCTAGGGTACATGTGCACAACGTGCAGGTTTGTTACTTATGTATCCATGTGCCATGCTGGTGTGCTGCACCCATTAACTTGTCATTTGCATTAGGTATATCTCCTAATGCTATCTCTCCCCTCTCCCTGAACCCCATGACAGGCCCTGGTGTGTGATGTTCCCCACCCTGTGTCCAAGAAAATGTGGCACATATACACCATGGAATACTATGCAGCCATAAAAAAGGATGAGTTCATGTCCTCTGTAAGGACATAGATGAAACTGAAAACCATTATTCTGAGCAAACTATCACAAGGACAGAAAACTAAACACCACATGTTCTGACTCATAGGCAGAAATTGAACACTGACAGCTCCATCTAACTTCTAACCTCCAAGCTGTCCTTGCTTATTCCTGGGCCTAGACCCTACTAACTTTGGGTGTAACTTAGTTTATAGTTTAACTTTGAAATGATGATGATAACAGTCCTTTCTCAAAAGAACCCCCCTTCCTGCCTGGGAACTAGATTGCCTTTGTAGGACTATCAAATTAGCCAGAGGATTAAAAATGTTGGAGTTATGCAGCTGGAGGCTACAAAATTCTGACCCTGCCCAAATTGTTCCTGATGATGACATCACTATTTTAAGACCTAAGGTCAGTGCTTTAGGTACTTTCCAGACCCTGAACTTAATGGATCAGCTGG
Source organism: Colobus angolensis palliatus (assembly GCF_000951035.1). Taxonomy (NCBI): domain Eukaryota; kingdom Metazoa; phylum Chordata; class Mammalia; order Primates; family Cercopithecidae; genus Colobus; species Colobus angolensis. The sequence goes on along the minus strand of NW_012121043.1, from coordinate 9,413,520 downwards.
AACCACCCAGGTCAATAAACTCTCTCCTCTGGTCTTGTGGTCCTGACCCAGGAACTGACTCAGTGCAAGAGGACAGCTTTGGCTTCCTATGACTTTATCTCCTGCCCAACCAATTAGCACTCCTGACTCACTGGTGCCACACCCACCAAATTATCCTTAAAAGCCCCAATTCATGAGTCTTCTGGGAGACTGATTTGAGTAATAATAAAACTCTGATCCCCATACAACTGGCTCTGCATGAATTACTCTTTCTTTATTTCAGTTCTCCAGGTCATGATAGGCTCTGTCTGGGCAGTGGGTAAGGAGAACCCACTGGGCGACTGATAATACATAAAAGAGTTTGCAAACATTTGTGTAACCCAATTAAATAAGTTAGTCAGGTTTTATTAAGTAGATCAGGGAAAAGCTTTTATGTGAAAATATTTAGAACATTTTTTATTGTGTTGGGGCTCAGAAAACAATATCTTAAAATATGGCACTGTGACTTGCTGAACTAAAGAAGTAGCCTGGAGGTCCCTCTTCCCTCCCTCTCCTCCCTCTCAGGCCCCTGTCTCTGCCCAGGTAAGAAATGAGGCTGTTCTCTGAAGTTTACATATCTACCTAGAAAACAGACACACCAAAGAAGAACACAATTGCCTTCAATCCCCTCCCTGAAACGTCATTAACAAGAGAAGATCCAAAACTCAAATCACAGAGGAAGAAACTGAAAGTTAAAACACGACACCCAAAACTCAGATGAACTCTGTTCTCTGGTCCCATTGAATTCCCCAAGAAAATTTTTTATCAACTACCCTCTGAGCATTAGACTCATTTATTCCCCCTAAAAATTATTTACATTTCAAAATGGCCATCTCCTCTTCCCCTATTGATAAGAGTATACATACATGTCGACCTCATTAGCTTATTGGGTAATTCTCCTCCTGTGATTCCTCCACGCTTATGGACATTAAATACATTTGTATGCCTTTTTCTCCTATTGATCTGCCTATTATCAGTTCATTTTCAGGAAACCTTTAGAGGGCAAAGGGAAAGCTTTCTTTTGGTCTTTGCAATTGTTATATAGGCTTTTTTTTTTGAATGCTCTGCAGATACATTTAGTTCTTCACATTTCTGGAAGGACTTCACTAAAGCCAAGTCTACATAACTTTATCAAAAAATGTCTACCTGCAAATTAATATTACAGTAGGTCAACAAATAAATGAACAAACCAGGGAGAGTGGGAATATTGAGTGATGCTGGGAATGCCAATACTACCTTTGATTTAGGGAGAGAAGTAGAGATAGGGGCAAACAATAGTCTTCTAATTTATATGTTCATATCGTAGAAAAAAAATATTGCATCAGAATTGAAATTCTATTGATTCTAGCTAAATAAAACAATTTATGCCCAGTTTATTAATAAATATATATTTTAAGTTATTCACTTAAGTTATTTCCCAGAACCTGTGCTGTAACAAGCCCTTAAGAAACTAGACATTTTGTTACATAGACAAAAAGTATTTGTAATCACCCTAGTTTTGTATATATGAACTGAAAATTATAATTATAATCACATATATGCATATATTTCCCATAAGAACTGTTTCTTATCTTTAAAGGATTGACAGGAAGAATATTCCATATAACATAATGTTGCTTTGGGTTCAAAACAGGAGCTTCTTGTATGTATATGTGTATGTGACTGTGTGTGCATAAACAGTAAATATCACTGACAAGTAATATTTATTTTCTCAAGCTTAGATGTATTTCTAAAACAATATATTTTCTAAACAGCAAGAAGTTATCACATTATTTGTGGATTTGAATCTCAAGTATTTTGAAGAAAATAATTTTAGGCATAAATATTCAAATGTTTGTTTAACTTCATGTCCAATTTGACATTTCTTTTTGCCTTCATGTGCATGATATCTGGCAATAGACTTACAAAATCTAGGTAAAGTCTTGATGGTATGCAAAATTAAATAACAAGTTCCATATAAAAACTCATAAAACAATTCCAAACAACCTAGTGACTGTTTTTTAGCCTTAAAATGTATCTGAAAAATAAGCTATTTGGATTGGGCATATTTTGTATTTTTAAGTGGATTTATTGACTTTTTTTTAACCTGGGTGAAAGAAAAGAAGCTGACAGATATCTTAGAGTTGTTTCACTGTTGAAATAATCAAGGACTTAAAATGTAAAATGAAATTAGTTTTAATATTATCTTTGGTTTATACAAATTATTTTTTTTCTGCCAATGTTTTGAAGAAAAATGCTACTTAGAGATCACTGAGATTACTATGTTGGAAATTTAATGTGTGGGCTGCCACTTGGAAAGACCAGTATAAAGGCCACATATCTTTTTGAGTAGCCTACGCAGCCTACAAAATTGATCTGTTTAGATTCCAAATTTGAATAATCTTGCAGATGACTCAAGCTAACAAAATTCTCAAAAGTTGATGTATAAAACCAGAATACTAATTGACGTTTTATTTTTTCCCCCCAGTAAGAACTACAAAAGCCAAGGCAGCTTGTTTTTCCTATCAACTGGCAAACATGATCTTTCTCACTGTGAGTGAACTCAGTGGAATTTGAAGGTTTCTTGCTGATAAATTATAAACTGTAGGCTGATTTACATGGTTTAGATCAGTGGTTCTCAAACCAGTACCTGAAGGGCTGAGAGGAAATCCAGTTCTCAGGCCCTGCTAGTCTAGATGGATCAGAATGAATCAGCAACTGAATCAGAATTAAATGGTAATTCAGTGGTTGCATTGCCAGAACCTGTGCTGTAACAAGCACTCTAAATTATTCTCATACATGCTAAAGTTTTAGAACCACAGTTTTAGATGGTTCAGACCTCCAGATCAGAATAGGTTTAAGAATTCATCTTCCTGAATGTGGAATAAATAATGAAGGGATAAGTTATTACATGTCCCTAGCCTCATTTGTCTTTGATTAGCACTTTAGCTGTTTAAGTACTGGCAAGAGCAGCCTTTAGGTTTTGTTATTAGTTGTTTTAATAGATTCATTCTACTTGCACTGAAGATTAGTTACCATGATGTCTTTTTTACAATTTTAGGTGATAGAATATTTCTGGTTATGTCCATTATGTGTTGATTTAGAGCTAACTCTGAAAGGCTGTCTTCCCTATGTCCAGTGGCTAATATAAGCATATTATCACGGATCCTCTTTATTCCAACTTTCTTTTTTTTCTGTCTCTCTGTCTCTGTCCCTATTTTTCTCCCTTTCTTATATTTTACAGTTTTGGGCTGTTAAGAAATAATCTGACCATCTATAGTTAATGTACCTTATTGCATTAAAATATATTAATAGAGAAGATATTCATAACGTTTAATCAAAAGAACTTTGACTAGGCCGAAGCATACAAAGCCACTCTGTCACTATCACAGAGTCTTACAATATAGAACATAGAAGAACTTTAAAAACAGATTTTGAGTATCTACAACCAGCAGCCTTGAGCAAAAATACATCATGAGTGTGACCTCTGGACAAATGAACTTTTAATTCAAACTGGTATCTGTGAGAATGCTGTCAGTGGCTTAAATGTAGGTCAGCCCTTTGTGACCAATACAAGTAAATATAAAAAGAAAAAGGCAACTTCAAAAGGAGTTGTCAGTACTCCATTCCCAAGAGATATAGACTTTCAGCTCTTCTTTTGTAGATACTTCTGTTGAGTTTCATCCTTACAGGGTAAACCACACAATTTACCCCCCTTTTGTCCCATAAGTAACTAGATAAATTAACATTTCATATGCAATTATTCTATATAATCACATGTATAATTTAATCATTTAAAAGTTTGATGTATTTGTATATCATAATTTTAATTTTTGCATATGTGTTGCATCAACTGTTTATGGCCAAAATGTTTAAAACTATTTTCAAGTGTTCTCCATTTCTCATAATACTAATAAAACCTATTCTTATCATAGATATAATGTCTGCATTGTTTATGGAAGTTCAACATTCATCAAATGTGTTTTACTAATTCATTGAGTTTTTGATATGCAAATTTTAAAAGAGATAGTTTGACAGTCCGATTTTATAACCTTGACAGCACACTTGTTTTCACAATTCTTAATTCGGCATTGGTATTATATTAGAAGTTTTGAAAAAATATTAAGAATCTATAATTTGAAAATATAACATTACCAAATAGGTTTTTGTCTAATAACAAAGACCAGTTACATTTTAACAGCCAGCAAAGTTATTTTTTTTTTAAACCATTTTTGTGGTGAAATTAAATTGGATCTGTTAATTCATCTATATACAACAGTTCTGAAACACAACTCACTGTGTAACTCATATATGAGGCTGCAGATTCAGGTCTGTGGTTATATTTAAAAAAGAAAAAAGGGAGAGAGAGACAGAAAGAAAAGAAAAGAAAAGTCAATGTAGCATTTTAAAGAATGTCTAGGAAAATAAAGGGTTTATTCTTGCGGGATAATAGTGGGTTTCCCCTTTGAAGAAAAGTAGACTGTACTTTGAACCTATCCTTTGGGATCTTTGTTTGAAATGTTAATTAGAATAACTGGTTTAGCAAGGATTAGGACAAGAGCTAAACACCACTGACAGCAGTATATCCTCCTCCGGGAATCTTTTCTGTTTTAGGGACTGCTGTGGTGTTTAAAGTGGATGGAGTAACAGCATCCTAGCCAGGAAAAGTGTTGCAAAGTACAGACCATCATGTTTCTGAATGGACATAAAATTCAGTTGAACAAGAAATACTTAATTTTTAAAATTATTTATATTTTGAAAATGTAAAAATTTTAAAATTTAGAATACATTAAGCTAATTTTTTCATCTCCATATACATTGTGAAATGATAACTAAAGTCAGACTAATTAACATATCCACTCTGTGTGTGTGTGTGTGTGTGTGTGTGTGTGTGTTTGTGTATGGTGAGAACACAAGATCTACTCTCTTAGCAATTCTTGATAAATTGTGTATCTTGTGATTTCTTTCATTTATTTACTTATTTTTATTTTTTTGGACACAGGCTCTCACTCCGTCACCCAGACTGGAGGGCAGGGGCATGATCAAAGCTCACTGCAGCCTCGACCTCCTAGGCTCAAACTATGCTCCCACCTCAGCCTTCTGAGTGGCCGGGACAACAGGCCAGTTAATTTTTGTATTTTTTGTAGATTTGGGGTGTCTCTATGTTATCCAGGCTGGTCTCGAACTCCTGGGGTCAAGAACTCGCCTGCCTTGGCCTCCCAAATTGCTGGAATTACAGGCCGGAGGCACTTTGCCAAACCATTGTAATCTCTTCACATAAGCAGTATCACTACTTTTTAGGGTTGTTTTTTAATCTAAAATGTATCTATAGAAACAATATCATCTTAGTTATTGAGATTCAGATGTACTGTTAAATGAAGTTTTGCCTAAATCTGCCTTTTGTAAGGTTTGTCTAAAGGTTTCTCTGCACATAGTGAACTGTGACCTAACTGGACATGTAAACAGACTGTATCACACTCTTGTAACAAGCAACCAAGTCTCAGCCAGTCAGACCAGTCATAGTTCAACCACTCATAGGTGTCCAACTGTTCAAACAGTAGTCAAAGAAGGCAAACACTGAGTGGTAAGAAATCAGGCTGTTTCTGTAACTCACTTCTGTTTTCTATATGTCACTTTCCATGAATCTTGTCCATCCACATGACAAGACAAAATCTCTTCGAACCTATTATGGTTGGGGAGGCTGCACAATTAGAGAATCATTCTTTGTTCAATTAAACTTCCTTAAATTTAATTTGTCTAAGATTTTTTTCTAACAAACTCTGAAGGCAATTTCAAATATTTCATTTTACATTAATTATTTTAACAATTATGGAGAACGGAATATGGACCATATATTAAGAGTATATTCATGGACTCTAACCTCATGGGGTTGATACCAGTAAAGGTATAGATATCATCATAATATGGTATGATACATGCTTCAGTGGAAATAAAGAGAATGATGATACACATGTATGTGGAGGTATTCCTAACACTAGTTGGGAGGCATCAGAAAAACTTTTTCTGAAAGACATGACATTGTGAGTAAAATACAAAATATGAAATCTGAGTAAGAATCAGGCAAAGAAGGAAAGAAGTGGCGTGGAGAAAAGTCACCGTAAAAAGAAATCAATTTTTTTTAAGTCTGTGTCATAAGAGAGTACACCATGTTCTAAGAACTACAAACAGTTAAATCTGTCTAAAATGTTGAGTTCAGGGATAGAAGAATAGGAAATATAATTTAAATCATAGGTATCTTATTAAAGAATCCACACTTCATCTAAAAGCAATGGGAACTCATTCATCTATTTTCCATATCAGGGAATCATGTTGAAATTTGTGTTTCAGAAAACCAAATTCTGGTTCCACAGATAGAAGATGACAAATACTGAAGACAGACAGAGCTTTCAATAGACATTTGAAGTAAGCTGGTAGAGAGACAGCAGTGTGGAGAAATAGGTAGACAAAGTTGGGGACAGAAACAAATGGTCATACATGAGAGATACGTAGTTTAAATCAGTTTAAGTCAGGTGTTTAAATCAAGAAGTCTTGCTAACTCTGTTATAGAGGCTTAAAAGAAAATAATGAAGAAAATTTGGGAAATACAATGGACTTATATTGTGTCGAATATGTCTGAAAACATTAATATATTTGCATATGTATGAAATACACATTATATATTTGATATATAATATACATAAACATTTAAATGGTGTTTCACAAACCTTTCTTCCTTAGCTGAAATAATAGGTCACCAATAAAAACATGCACTACCTTACTAGTCTTTTGTTTGTTCGTTTATTTTAGGTTTATTGAAGTATTATTTACCAACAGCAATATTTATGCTTTTAAGTTGTATAATTCAATGGGTTTTGACAACTACAAGGATAAATTATGGAACAATTTCATCACCTGCAAAAGTTCCTCCACTTCCCTTTGTAGTAGCATCTCACCCTACCTTCACCCAATTGTAGCAACTGATCTGATTTCAGTCCCCTTTGTTTAACCTTCTCCACACTGTTATATAAATGGAATTACATAGAATGTAGGTGTTGTCTTTTTCATTTTAACTTAGCATACTGCTTTAAAGAGCCATCTCTGTGACTACATATGCACACGTGTCCCTTTTTATTACTGTCTCTTTTTATTACATAGTCAATTATATAGATAAATCAATGCTTTATTATCTTAAAATCATTTTCTTTTATATTTGTATTATCTCTTTATTTCTGTATTTCACATTTTGGATTGTATACTATATGTAAACAATAGATATAAGGAAAGACTTAAGCTTTACTTGTAATGCCAAGATGCCTCAGTAAGTGGAAAATCATGATAGACTAGAAATCCTGAGGGGGAAAAAAATCCAGATTTGGATAAAATAACCATATATGACTCTGAGAATGTGTTAATTCAAAGTAGCTCGAGTTTTTTACAATCTATCTTTATTTACTTTTCCCATTTTGAGGGGAAGAAGATCTCCCATGTTACTAGAAGCCATGTTAGAGTTTGTCCCATTAAGTTATTGAGGGAATACTTTTCATCCAGGGACCTCAACTACCAAAGGGGAATTAGAGTATTAAAGAGAGTAGAGTTGATGGGGTGTAGAAGAAAGAAAGAATTGCGCGTTAGAGCTGATTTTATGGAGTGGATTTTTAAGTGTGCTGTTCTCCGAAATAGGAAAACAGAAAGAAGGATATTTTAGATAGAGATGATTAATATTGTTATGAAAATGCTGTTCTAAATGGCTACTGAATGTTTATTGGAGTTAGGCAGTAAACAGTAATACATAAGAGCCTGGAAGTCAGAGAAAACTTGGATTTTACATAAATATCATCTTGGGATGATAATTGAAATGCTATTAAATAATTTAACTACATGTAAAGATATTGATGATGAACAAATATTACCAAATAAAATATTTGCAAACGAAATACAGTCCTATCTTAAGAAAGAGATAGCTTTAGGAAAGTGTATAGAAAAGGCATGAAAAAGACACTAGAACTGATCACTGAGGTTTGTCATTTTCTGGGAGTAGGGCTTAGGTGGAGTGAATGAATGAATAAATGAATGGATATTCTGTACAAACTGATGGCTTCCAACTGGCCTACCTGGTTGCCAAGCAGGACCTGATTATTGACTAAGGGTACTTCTGAGGTTCTCACACTGAAAGATACTTGGAATTCTGTAAGCCAATATTCCTGTTAAAATTCTTGGGGACAGGCCAGGTGCGGTGGCTCAAGCTTTTAATCCCAGCACTTTGGGAGGTGGAGATGGGCGGATCACGAGGTCAGGAGATAGAGAACATCGTGCCTAACCCGGTGAAACCCCGTCTCTACTAAAAAATACAAAAAAAAAAAAAAAAAAAAACTAGCCGGGCGAGGTGGCGGGCGCCTGTAGTCCCAGCTACTCCGGAGGCGGAGGCAGGAGAATGGCGTAAACCCGGGAGGCGGAGCTTACAGTGAGCTGAGATCCGGCCACTGCACTCCAGCCTGGGCGACAGAGCGAGACTCCGTCTCAAAAAAAAATAATAATGATAATAATTCTTGGGAATTTGAGACAGAGACTAAGTACATCTGTGTGCAAAGATGGAGCTATGAAGAGTTTGGGTCATTGAAATGTCTCTTAGGCTTTCCATGCTTGCCTGCGTTCACTTTATTGCACTGCTCTGTATTGATTCCCTTCGTATGAAAACCTTTCATTAGTATTCACTGTGCACTGTGGTAAATCCTCTCAAATGTTTAAACTGGGGAAACCAACACATCTGACTTATTATTTTTACTTATAAATAAGGAAAAGAAAGCACTTGCTAGGTCAGTAACTGCATGGCAAATGCAAAGAGCTGTGAGAACTTTCCCCAGGATTGGTAATAAATCCAGGAATGCAGTTATGATTGGCTGATGATCGATTTCAACACTTGACTGAGTTTGTAATTATATATAATATTTTGCTATAGACAATCTGGCTTTTCTACTAGCCAATCAGAAGTAAATATATGTTGTAGGAATCACAACCTTTACAGATATCAAGTGCTTGCTCAACGCTAATCTCTAATAGTCTAAGGAATGTATTACTTATTTTGCTTCCTATCTTCGCAGGGTGAGAGGACATTTGTAGGGGATTTAAACTTGGGTCTTCTTACAATATTATCCCTCAATTCAAGGGTCAGGGAATCAACATAGTTCTTTTCTCAGTGATGAATTATATTAATTCCCAAGTGGAACTGGGAGAGTAAATATCAAGTTTCCAGAGCCTCAGCCCACTCACTGTGAGAGGACTAGGGAAAAATTTAATTTCTGACCTCCCCTGCTTTTACCCAATGTACCACAATGTTGTTTTAGGTCTCCAATAATTAAGGTATTTTTAAAGACAATATTCAACAATCAGCATTACATTTGTATACTACCCTTGCCCCGTTACATTATAACCCTGGAAAATAGACATAGGGATTTCTTGGAGGCTGGAGGAGGGTCACTTACTGCTTCGGTCCATTGCAGGGCACTTCAGCAAAATGAACCAGAAAGGAGGCTCTGGTACTGTGAACTTCATGAAACTACTTGAGGGTAAATTGCAGATATCATGAATTTTTAAGCCACAAAGAAATTATATTTTGTGAGTGCAAGAACACTCTTAGGCAACCAATGTAAAATTTTCAAATTCAAAATATTTACTATTAATACAATGCTATGAATTAATGGGCAATTCATAGTAAAATTTTAATGATGCTCCAATAGAGCCACATAGAACTTTAAAAAATTTCTGGACTAATCCAGGAACACATATCACATTCATTTGTCACACAACTTTAATTTTTCTTTAATCTTAAAGGACTTTTCAGTCTTTTTTTTTTTTTCTTAGCATTGTGATCTTTAGAGTAGAGGGCATTTGCACCATATTGGAATATAAAACAGTATAAAACTTCCATAATTTGTGTGTACCTGACTGTTTCTCATGAACAAGCATGTTGTGGTCAGAAATGGTGTGGCTGAATCCATTATTCACAGTCTTTTGAGCATTCAGCCTTTAGACTTTATTCCCTGTAGAAGAGCACGGAGATACTTGCATAGCATCATCAGTGAATGGAGGCAGTCACTGAATCCAGGTGTCAATTAACCCATCTAAGAGACCCTGCAAACCAGTCCCAGATGATTGAGCCAACATATTAAATTCTTATTCTCAGTCAGGTGCACCATGTCAATAGATTCAACATAATCAAGAGTTCTGTCTTCAAATTTAAAATCCATGCTTACCTATATATGCTTCCCAGACTTCTGCCAATAGAGATTGTTACACTTTCTGTCAATATAATCTTGTAAGACTCACTGCATAGGCTGTCTCTTCTGGGAATTGGCTTTGTGCTTCACCGTGTGGGAATTGTTGGGCACTAATTTTCATTATATGCCTGGAGTCGATGAGAGATAGCAGAGGTCATCCCTGGAGAGAATCGACACCAATTTGTAAAGAATGCTGGAGGTTCAGCCGTTGAAACACTTTAATGCAGAGGAATCATACATTCTTTAGAAAGGTGAATACCAATATTTCTCATTCCAGTGAAATATCACCAGTTTCTTCCTTGCCTTGTCTTGTGTCATAATTATTTCTCCCTTTTATTTGACTTCTAACCTTAGATTTATCTGAATGTTAGAATTCTACCAATATTAGATTCAAGTTATTTGAATTCATGTAGCATAATATGAATTGGTCCCTAAAGAGAAGATACAATCACTAAATGTTGTAAATTGTATCTGAAATTTTGGATTTATTGCATTTGGGAAGAATTTATGATTACCCATCTTATTATCAATAATTCAATTATTTGAAGAAGTTAAAAGAAAATCATATTTCTTTATACCTATCTAAAATGATTTTTAGAATAACCTAATCAATGATCATTCCTCCTTAAAATGCCAAACTGAGGAATTTATCAGTATGTACAATTGCAGTCATTGTCCAATCAATTTCATATGGTATATGGTATTACAAAATCTCTTGCTGTTTCTTTAAAGGTAATCTTCAGGTCTTTTATATTATATGAATGTTGAAGAGCAATGACAATAATAATAGTCACATCCATGCAGCTCCGAAAGATAAAATCAAACTAAATTTTGTCGCTAGGAACAGTGTTTGTTTCCCTACAACCTACAACCTAAAACCATGGTTGTAGGTGCTAATTTTACTAACTTCTATAGTCAGCCTACTGATGCTGGTATCTATATTAGCTATTTTCTATGTCAAAAGTTAATCCTTAATAGTATGTTTATTTTCTGCTTATGTAAAAAAATTAAAAGGATGAGAACAATGTGCAAATCAAATAGACACAGAAAATTAAGCAAAAAGATTTATATATGTTTAGTTAGTTGGATTTAAAAATCCACTGAATCTTAGAATAAAATAATATGTATTGATATTTTGCAAAGGATTATCTAAAGGTGAAAAATTTCTAAATAACATTGGAATGTTGTTTTTCATTTTGATAAAGTTATAATTTAATAATAAATATAAATATAAGTATCTTACAAAATGTGATTACTTGATGTAGTTATTCAATATATTATACAATAGTAATATGAATAACTAATAAGCAATTAAAAGCCTGCAATTTATTTTTTTCCATAGAAAAATTAACGTTACAATTTAGAATTCATGAATACAAGATATCTTCATTGTTGTAACAGGTAATAGACTTTTAATACATATGTTTAATATCTGCATTTATAATATTTTCTGTATCATTATGTTTTGCAAATAAAATTATTAGCAAATTTGCACTATATTTTATAGAAAATAAGTAATTTCTTTTCTTTTCCTTGAGAATGCAATGGTGTGGTACTTGTATACGTAATGCATAATACATATTTATAAAATCATTTGATCATTTAATATTAAGAATAAGGTTTTCAAAAATGAAAAGAAAATCATCAAAATAAAATGTGGTGGTAAAACAAAACATGAAGGTGGCTTCCTGTTTTTATGAATAATGTCATAATATGTTGTAAAATGATATTGTGCTTTGAAGAACATAAATGCATATTTACTTATAGTTTTTCTTTTAAAAAATATGAACTTTGATTTCAGATTCAGGGGTACACATCTAGGTTTGTGATGTGGGTATATCACCTAATAAAAAGGTTTGGGTTATGATTGATCCCATCACTGAGGAAGTGAGCATAGTATCTAATAGGAAGATTTTCAGCCCTTGCCCCATCTCCCTTTTCCACTCCCACCTCCTGTAGTCCCCAGTGACCCCATCTTTTGGTCAGTGTGCCCCCATTGTTTAGCTCCCATTTATAAGTGAGAACATATGGTTTTTGGTTTTCTGTTCCCGCATTAATTCACTTAGGGAAATGGCTTCCAGATTCATTCATGTTGCTGCAAAAATCATGATCTAATTCTTTTTCATGGCTGCATAGTATTTTACAGTATACATGTACCACATTTTCTTTATCCAGTCCACCATTGATGGACGCCTACAATGATACCATGTCTTAGATATTGTGAATAATGCTGCAATGGACATAGGAGTGCATGTGCCTTTCTGGTAGAATAATTTATTTTCCTTTGGGTACATATCCAGTAATGGGAATGCTGGGTCAAATGGTAGTTCTGTTTTGAGTTCCTTGAGTAATCTCCAAACTGCTTTGTACAATTACGGAACTTACTTACATTCCTATCAACAGTGTGTAAGGGTTCCGTCTTCTCCACAGCCTTGTCAACGTCTGTTATTTTCTGACTTTTTAATAATAGCCATTCTGACTGGTGTGAGATAGTATCTCATTGTGACTTTGATTCGCATTTCTTTGATAATTAATGATGTTGAATATCTTTCCATATGCTTTCTGGCTGCGTGTAAACCTTTTGATAAGTGTCTGTTCAAGTTTTTTGCTTACTTTTTAATGTAATTTTTTTTGGGGGGACTTTTTGAATTGTTTAAATTTCCTATAGATTCTGAATAATGGATCTTTATTGGATGCATAGAATGCAAATATTTTCACCCATTCTGTAGGTTTTCTGTTTACTCCATTGATAATTTATTTTGCTGTGCAGAAGCTCTTTAGTTCATTTAAGTCCCAGTTGTATTTTTTTTGTTGTTGCAGTTTCTTTGGAGGGCTTAGTACATAATTTTTTCGCTAAGGCAAGCATCAAGAATGGTATTTCCTAGATTTTCTTCTAGATTTTTTATAGTTTAAGGGCTTACATTTAAGCCTTTAATCCATTTGAGTTAATTTTTTTTATATAGTGAGTAGCAGTGGTCTAGTTTTGCTCTTCTGCTTATGGTAACCAGTCATCCCAGCATCATTTATTTAATATGCTATCCTTTCCTCACTGTTTATTTTTGTTGACTTTGTGGGAGATCAGAAGGTTGTTGGTGTGTGGCATTATGTCTGGGTTCTCTATTCTGTTCCATTAGGCTACGTGTCTGTTTTTATATCTGTAACATCCTGTTTTGTTTACTGTAGCTTTGTAGTATAATTTGAGGTTGACTAATGTGATGCCTCTGGCTTTGTCTGTTTGCTTAGGATTGCTTGGGTGATTCTGATTCTTTTTTAGTTTCATATGAATTTTAGAATAGTCATTTCTAATTCTATGAAAAATGACATCTGTATTTTGATAGGAATAGTGCTGAATCTGTAGACTACTTTGGGTAGTATGGACATTTTAATGATATTGATTTCTTCCAATTGAGGAGCATGGAATGCTTTTTCAGTTGTTTGTGTCATCCATGATTTCTTTCAGGAGTGTTTTGCAGTTCCTCTTGTAGAGATCTTTCATCTTCTTCGTTATATGTATTACTAGGTATTTTATATTTTTGTGGCTGTTGTAAATGAGATTACATTTATTATTTGGCTCTCAGCTTGAATATTATTGATGTATGGAAATGCTACTGATTTTTGTACATTGATTTTGTATCCTGAAGGTTTACTAAAATTGTTTATCAGTTCCAGGAGGATTTTGCTGGTGTCTTTAGGGTTTTCTAGGTATAGAATCATTTTGTCAGTGAAGATCATCCTACTTCTTTTTCTATTCTGATGCCTTTTAAATGTATCTCATGCATGATTGTTCCAGTATTTTTTAAATAGGAGTGGTGAGAGTGAGAATTCTTGTGTTGTTGCAGTTCTCAGGGGTAACGCTTCCAACTTTTGCCATTCAGTATGATGTTGCCTCTGGGTTGTTATACATGGCTTTTATTATTTTGAGGTATGACCCTTTGATGCCTAGTTTGTTGAGGGCTTTTTATCATGAAGGTTTGTTGTATTTTATCAAAAGTTTTTTCTGCATCTATTGAGATAACCGTAAGGTTTCTGTTTTCATTGCTGTTCATGTAGTGAATTAAATGTATTGATTTGTATAAGTTGAACCAATCCTCCCAGGAATAAAACCTGCCTGATCATGTTGAATTACTTTTTTTCTGTGCTTCTGGAATCAGTTTATTAGTATTTTGTTGAGCATGTTTTAATCTCTGTTCATCAGGGATATTAGACAGTAATTTTCTTTTCTGTTGCTTTTTTGGTGAGATTTTGGCATCAGAATGATACCAGCTTCATAAAATGAGTTAGGGAAGAGTCTCTCCACCTTTATTTTTTGGGTTAGATTCAGTAGGACAAGGATTAGCTCTTCTTTGTATGTCAGGTAAAATTCATAATGGAATTCATCTGATCAGAGGCTTTTCTTTGTTGGTAGGCTTTTTAAAAAGTATTGATTCAATCTTGAAACTTGATATTGGTCTATACAGGGTTTTAAATTCTTCCTGCTTCAATCTGGCTGGGGTTGTAGTTGTTCAGGAATTAATTCATTTTCCCTAGATTTTCTAGTTTGTGTGCATAGAGGCTTTCATAATAGTCTCTGTGGAACTTTTTGTTTTTGTAAAATTGTTCATAATGTCAGCTTTTTCATTTCTGATTGTTCTTATTTGGATTTTCTCTTTTTTTCTTTGTTAGTATAGCTAGCAGTCTATCAATCTTCTGTATCCTTTCAAATTACCAACTTCTGGTTTCACTGATTTTTTTTCTTATTGATTGTGGTGTCTCAGTGTTGTTCAGTTCTGCTCTGATTTTAGTTATTTCTTTTCTTCTGCTAGATCTAGGCTTAGTTTTTTCTTGTTTTTCTAATTCCTTTAAGTGTAATATTAAACTGTTAATTTGAGATCTTACTAACATCTTGACATAGGTGTCTTGTACTATAAACTTTCCTCTCAACACTACTTTTGCTGCATCCCTTGGATTTTGGTATGCCATGTCTCTGTTTTCACTTATTTTAAATATTGTTTTTAATCTCTAACATGATTTTGTTGTTTATACAAAATTCACTCAGGAGAAATTTGCTTAATTTCCATGTAACTGTGTGCTTTTGAGATATCTTCATGATATCAATTTCTGTTTTTATTACACTATGGTACAAGAGTATGGTTGGCATGATTAATTTTCTTGAATTTATTGAGCCTTACTTTATTTCTGAGCATATGGATTATTAGACATAACTACATACCTAAATCTACAGATGAGATAAATGCACATTCTGTAGTCAATAGTTGTGGTATTCTGCAGATGTCCATATGGTCCAATTGGTCAAATGTCAGATTTAAGTTAAGAAGTTGTTTGTTAGTTTTCTGCCTCAATGATCTGTCTAATGTCAGTAGGGTGTTGAAGTCCCCTACTATTATTGTCTGGCTGTTTAAGTCTTGTCTTTGGTCTAGAAGTACTTATTTTCTGAATTTGGGTGCTCCAATGCTGGTTTTGCATATATTTAGGATAGTTAGTCTTCTTTTTGCATAAAACCATTGATTATTATATATTCTTTTCTTTTCCTTTTTTTATTACTATGTTTTGTTTAATGTTTGTTTATCTGATATAAGAACAAAGATCTTTTCTCTTTTTTTTTTTCCCATTTGTGTGATAGATCTTTCTCCAACCCTTTACTTTTATCCTGTGGATATTGCTGCATGTGAGATGGGTTTCTTGTAGACAGACAGGTTTCTTAAAGAACAAAATAGTCTTGTTTTTTGTTCGACTTGCAACCCTTTGCCTTTTAAGTGAAGCATTCAGCCCATTCACATTAAAGGTTAATATTGATATGTGAGGTTATGATCATGTCAAAGCTTGTTGCTTTGTCGTCTCAATTGTCTAGTTGCTTTATAGGATCTGTGGGCTGTGTACTTAATTGTGTTTTTGTGGTACCATTTTTTTTTGTTTGTTTGTTTCCACATTTAGAGCTCCCTTTAGGATCTCTTGTAAGGCTTCTCTAATGGTAAGAAATTCTGTTAGTGATTGCTCCCCTGAGAAAGATTTTCTTCCTTCTTTGCTCATAATGTTTTGTTTGGCAGGATGTGATTAGTGTTTTTTTCTTCTTCTTTTTTTAAAATATTGTAACTAGACCCCTATCTCTTCTGAATTGAAAAGTTTCTGCTAGGAAATCTGCTTTTAGCTTGATGGGTTCCTTTTGTATGTGATCTGACCCTTTTCTTCTCTAGCTTCCGTTAAGATAATTTTCTTTATCATTGAAGTTAGACAACCTTAGGACTACGTGCTTGGTAATATGTGTTTTGTATAGTGTATCACAGGTGTTGTATAGTATATCGCAGGTGTATTTCTTCTGTCTGGATGTCTGCCTCCCTCGGAAGATTAGATACGTTTTCTTGAATTATTCTCTCAAATATATTTCCAGATTGTTTACTTTTTGTCCTTCTCTCTCAGAAATCCAATAATTTCTAGGTGTGGTGGCTTTACATAATTCTATATTCCTGAAAGGCTTTGTGTTTGTTAATTTTTTTTTTCTTGGGGTCTGTCTGACTGTGTAAGTTGAAAAGACTGGCCTTCAAGTTCTGGAATTCTTCTGCTTTGTCTAGTCTATTGATAAAACATTTAATTGTATTTTGAAATATCTTAAGTCAGTTTTTTTATTCTAGCAGCTCTGACTGATTGCTTTTTAAGATGTTGATCTGTTCTTTATTTCCTGGATTGGTTTAGAAACTTATTTGTGTCAATTTTCAACCTTGTCTTGGATCTCCATAAACTTTCTTGCAATCCATGCTTTGAATTGTGTATCTGTCCTTTCTGGGTTTCCATTTTGGTTAGGGACCATAGCTGGAAAGCTAGTGTGATCCATTTGTAATGTCACAACATTCTGGTATTTCATGGTTTCAGAATTCTTGTGCTGGTTTCTTTTTACCTGGAGAGGCTGGCACTTCTAATTTTTGTAATTGTTTTTGTGCAGATAGATTTCTTTTTCTTTGCCCATATAAATCTTTTTTCCTTTCTTCCCACAGCCTGCAAGGGGTGTAACTATAGAGTATGTTAGGTATTGTCTCTTGGATTTGCTTCTATGGCCCTCTTCACTTCTGTCAGTAGGTTTTATATTGGGCTATGTGTTTCAACCTACAGGTCAGTAGATTGTGCTCACAGGTGGGAGCCAACTGTGGTGCAAGCAGATGACTGGACAGTAGAGTTCCCAGTTTCCTGGGCTTCCTGCTCTACAGGGATCGGGTAGACACAGCTAGGCAGAGCTGGAGCCCCTGCCTTGCCCACAAGGACCGCTATGGTGAGCACAGGCAGAAGACCTAATGAGGGTGGCTGGGAGGAGCTCCTGGTGAAATGCGCTGACCTCTCTGTGGGAGTCTGGAGGGCTGAACCAGTTCCTTGTCCTAGATAGGCAGCAACCTAGACTGTTACCCTACTACATCCCTGTTCTGGGGCTTGTGACTCCTATTTCAGACACACACTGTAGTCTATCTCCAGACCACAATATGGTTCAGAGTCTCAGGAAATGCTTGTTTTATGACTCTCCATGGGAGTGGTTTAGGAGCAGAACTTAGATCGCTCAGCCTGATACAGAGAGCTTTCTGCCTTTCCTGATCTCTGATGTGGTAACATTACTGTTTTGTGTGAAACAAGGGGCTCCATTTTAAGCCCATGTGGCTGGGTGTTGGTTGTGGTGGTGCTGGATGACTGAGTTGGCCAGACCTCAGGCCCCTTCCCTCAGGGCCTGAGGTCAGGTGCCATCACAGTTAAAACGGGATAGTTAGTTTCCCAGTTCACAGGCTACTAGATGGCACTCTGGAGAGCACATATGTGTCCTGATAGGGCATGACCAGGTTGGGATAACCCAGGGTTTAGGTGCTGGTTGTGACTGGGAGGAGCAGGCTGCTTCCCAGATCACGGGCTGAACTCTCAGTAGGTGGCAGGCAGCATGGTTAGGGGATGGGAGCCCAAGAGAAGATCACAGGTCTATAGGTGTGTGTTTTTCAGAAGGGCCCTAGTGGTGGTGCTCAGGTGGGTGGCTGCAAAGATTAATTCTCCTCTGCTCTTCCCGGGTCGTGTTGCTTCCTTAGTGAATACCAGCATGATTTCTTAGATGATCCAATTGAAGAGCTAGTATTTATTCACCAATTTGTTTACTCTCTGTGAGAGTGGTGTGCACTAGCTGCTTCTAGTCAGCCTTCTTGAACACACAACCTATTGTTATGACTCCAAACCGATAACCATAGCCATCAAGCTTAGAGATTGGCATAATTTCTAAATATGCACTTTCAACTATTGCATTTATATAATTATTGCATCAAATTATGAATATTTTAATAAGATTCTATTGTATGTCAACACTTCAGAAACACTACAGAATCTTCTTTGTTCTTAAGTGGACTAGTAAAGCATTTTGGTGTTGTAAATAGGAAAACTGAAAGTATTGAAAGTTTAGACTGACTTATATCTCATTTAAATGCTCAGACAGAAACTACAAGGCATCTGAGCTGTTACCTTACATGCACAGTTACATATTCATATATATGATACAGGTAATTATAGATATAGATACAGATAAGGAGGTAGATGTGTGCAATATGGATGTAGACAGATACTAGCAGAAATGCCAAGTCTTTGGGTCAGAGTTAAAACTTCATTTACTCACAGCAATAAAGGAGGATGGAGAATCATGGCAGCATTGATCTGCCTATGCCTGGCACCCTTCAGGCAATGTGATGAGAGACACGTGAATGAACAGTTTTTGTGCGTGTGTTGAAAAGGGACCATTGTATCCCCCTTTCCTCCTGAGAGAGGGAGATACTTTTAATCTCTTCAGTGTAAATAATTTCTCTTCTTTGGAAAAGATGGATAAGATCCTGGGTCTTTATCCTTTGAAATGTAAATAAATCTCTCCAAAGGAAAGATATGTAGCCATCTCCAATTTTATAACACAGGGTTTTATCCCATTTGAAATGTAAACACACAGGACACTAACTCTGTAAATCCCTTCAGTGACCACCCTTTGTGTTAATCCAGGTCACTACCAGGCAATGCAACCATTTAGTTCTTGGAGGGATGAGAGAAGTCTTATTCTTTGAGTGAAATAGTAAGACAAATGGCTGAAGATCTCATGTAAAAAGCAAATATTTCTGGAGAAATTAAAATCAAGCACTCTCTATTTTGTAACATATTATTTTTTATGTCTTAGGAAGCTAGGACTTTGTAGGAATACTAAGCAATCCAGGGAAGATTTATCTTCTTATATCAAGTACTTTTTAAGGTCTCCTGTAATAACTTTATTTGTATTCATTTGTGAATTCATGAGCATGTAAAAAAACACAAAATGTCTCAAGCTGAACATAAACTCTCATGACTCTGAATATTAACTTCATAGAATGTTTGCTTTGAGAAAGGCTACAATATATTTACAGCTGTATTTAGAATACAATTCTATTTGGTCCAGGTTGATTCTATTAGTAAGGATGGATGGATGCCATGCTAATTCCTGCATAACTATAATCTATTATGGCAGATTACTTCTCCCTTTATTTTGAATTTTGTTTTTAAGAAACAAAATTATATTATGTGTTTAGTGTTTTACTATGGAAACTAAATTCCATTATTCAGATTGGTGCTATGAATAAGTTATCATTTGTTAGCAAAGATAGAAGGACAAAAGGAAGGAAGGGAGAAAGAAGGAAAGAAGGAAGGAAGGAAGGAAGGAAGGAAGGAAGGAAGGAAGGAAGGAAGGAGGGAGGGAGGGAGGGGAAGGAAGGAAGGAAGGAAGGAAGAAGGAAGGAAAGAAGCACAAAAAGAAGACAGGAAGGAAAACTCTCTGAAAGCTGACAGCTGACAACTGGTTGTCAGGAGCTAAGTTATAGTATTCCCAAATAAACCTAATAAACAAGTTTCACAGAATATCAAGAGTATTCAGACAAGGCCACTAATAACAGTAATAATCAGACAAGACTGCTTCATGATAGAACAAAGGACATTCTGTGATTGCTAAAATAAATACCCATTTTTCTCTCTCATCTAATATGGATGATTACTTTTTTTTTTTTTAAATAGAGACACTTCCATTTTATGCTTTTCTTCTTTTATGTAAAATGTGTTAAAATATCAAATTATGAATTATCTGAACTTCCTTAAATCATCCATTACAGAACACACCTATTTTTTAAACCTTCTGTCAAATTAACATGTTCTCCAATTGCCTATTATATATTTGTACAGTTAAATAGTAAATAGTTGTTTATATGCACAAAATTTAACAGACACAATGGTGGTTACCTTTGATTTGAGGGTTTGGAAATATACGAAGACTTAAAAGTAGCATAAATGTGGCCTCTAGTATAGCAGTAACTTCTGCAAATTGATCAGAGTAGTGATTATGTAATTGTGTTCATTTTGTAAAATTAAAATTAAATGTGCTCTTATTTGTGTACTATGTGATAGTTCAGATACTAAAGTGAAACCGTTCCATCTCTGTTTTACCGAGATGCCACAGGGATTCCATGTTGTGTATTCTCCCTTGCTTCAGCAAGCTAATAAACCTAACTTTGAACATTAGGTACATTTCTGGTGGATTTTGTCTGGTGTGAAGCAAGTGAAAATTTCGGATAGCAAAAACAGTACATGATATGAAAGCATGCTTAGCATGTTTGAAGAAAAGGGGTAGGTCAATGTAATTGAAGCAGAGCGAGTGATGGAAAAAGCAGTAAGAGATAAGATCAGAGAGCTAAGCAGTGACCAAATCAATTAGGGATAGAAGCTTGAAATAATAATGACTTTGAAATTTACTCTGAATAAGTTGAGAAATGATTTGAGGATTTGGAGTAAAGTTTTGGTATTTGTATCTATGATCAGTTTTAACAAGACCACTCAGACTATAATGGAATCATGTAAAGAGAGAGGCATATAATCAAGGACATTAGCTGGGAGATTATTGTGGTAATACAACTGAGTTGGGCCAGATAGTTCACAATTGTGATGGAAACACTCAGTGTAGTCAATACACTTCTATCAAATTGTATTTCCCACTTCTAAGACATTAAATGCCAATGAATTGTTCTCATTTCTTTGTATAGAAATATTTTTGAACAAATTTCTCCCCATATTGTTGCAATTAACATACATAATGAGGATAAAATACTTCCAAGATTTTTAAATTATAAAAAATGTAATAATTTATTGTTATCAGCTAGTAATGGCTTTGTCATTTAAAAATTTTGTGATCCATATTATTCAATACTTTTAGCTATATTATTGGCATCTTGAAATTTGTAGAAGAAAACTAAAATGGTTAATAAATATTTAGAAGAGAATCATATATTTATGCAATAACTTTGTCCCTCAAGAGTGTAGACAATTTTTTTAAATTAAATCTTCTTTATTAGCTGAGATAAAATAATCTTAAACTTTTAAATAATCTCTTCTTCTCTTGGATCAAGTCAAGATGCTTATAATATTCTTCAGGATCCTCATTCATCAGGTTCCAGCCTCCTCTCGTGGCTCATCCTCAATAATCCATGACTTCCACTCACATCACCATCATCAACTATGTCCTATAGGCCTGTTTTCTGAATTTTTTCTTCCGCAAACAAATCCAGGCCCCTTTACAAGTTTAGTCAATTAGCATACTATACTGTCTTTTTAAAATAACATTAAATATTTTTAGACAAATGTTATTGTTGTAGTATAGCTTATATATCATATAGTACCCAAATAAGAGCACACTGAGTTTTGATTTTTACAAAATGAATACAATTATGTAATCACTAATTAAGCTATAGAAGTTACCTATACCATAGAGACCACATTTATGCTACTTTTAAGTCCTTACATATTCCTAAACCCTCATCAAAGGTAACCACCATTGTGTATATTAAATTTTGTGCATATAAACAAATATTTACTATTTAACTGTACAAATATATAATAGTCAATTGGAGAACAGACATCTGAATGAACCTATTAACTCTATGTACATAAATATACATATCCTTGTTCCCAAATAAGAACCACTTACATTGTCATTTTTCAGTTTTTTCAATAAGGATAGGGGTAAATCCTAGTTGAAATTCTATTCATTAATTTTTCTCTTATTACTGATAAACATAATGTTACCCATCAAGAAATCGTGATATTTAGAATGTAGTATTCTTTTTTTCTGTGACTGTCTATTCAGCTGGCGTTTTTGTCCTTGAAAACTATGGTTTTTGATCAGTTATAGCAAGTTTCTTATAACTCTGAATATATCTTTTTAATTTACTTCTAGGCTTAAGGGGATTACATTTAATGAAAAAATTAGTGACTGTTTTGTACATGTGCATTACTTTATTAACCGATTTATTTTTGAACTTAGTTTTTTAATCTTATATATTAGTTCACCCTTATTTTTTCATTGTCTCTGTTACCAACTCCCGAATGTCAATAAAACAATATTAAACATTTACCTTTGATAGTGTTTTTTTCCCCAATGATGCTCAGAATACATTTATTTCACTTCTGTAGCTTTTAAGTAACAGGAAGCCAGAAAGCTTTCAAGAACATCATGACATTCATAGCTTATTTCTTCTCAAATCTCTCCATTAATTTCCAGTAGGACATGATGTTTCTATAATTATGGTGGTTTATTTTGTATTTTTTTTTTGGAAATGGTGTCAACTGTGAAAGAAATAATTTAAGATAGAAAAACCAGTGAAAACCTTACTAAAACAGAAAAATATGTTCATTTTTGGTATGTAAGATGAGGAAAAAAATAAATAAATGTAGATAGGTTCTTTTTGTATTTATACAAATTCTGAAATGCAAAGCTTTTTTGAATATGATGATAAGATGATACAGTTTATATTTTTATTTCAAAAGATGGAATATATAGTTTTACAATTTAATTTCACTAATTTCCTAAAACATTTTGTAATAGTAATATTATAATAAACATGTTTGTACTATAAATAAACTCTCAAACTCTTCTGTACATAAAATTGATGCATACCTATTGCAAATAACAACACAATTCCAGATATCTTGAATAATTAAAGAGAGATAAATTCTCTGTTTGCTCTTTAAAACAGTAACTCATGAAATTATGAATTTTTATTGCAACTGCAAACATAGTAATCTTGGGATAAAATATAAATTGCAAAATAATGATTATTGACAAAATGTCACACACATGCATGCATGCATGTACACACACACACACCCCAACAAAATATTAGCCTTTAATTTAATCCAACCTGGCAGTCACATCTCCTCATAGAAACTGTTGAATAAAACTTGTTTCTGAATTGTTGCGGCCTCAAGGTCAATTGATCTGAAAAACGTAGTCTGTTCCATTTGCAATATCTAAAAATTCTTAATGAAATGTCAAAGCATCTCATTCCAGAGACAGAATATTATGTACAAAATGTATTTCATCTATGAATTTGATGTCTGTGAAATATTTCCACTTTTAATATTATGTCTCTTTTTCCTGTGCTCATTTAGGTTTTATAAAGGACTTCAGTTAATTGTATGTGTCCTCTTGACTGGGCAAAGGGATACCCAGTTAGCTGGCAAAATATTATTTCTGGGTTTGCCAATGAGGGTGCTTCTGGAAGAGATTAGTATTTGAATCAGCAAACTGAGACCTACCCTACCCAATGTAGGCTGGTATCATCTGACCCTTTGAGGGCTCAGCTAGAATAAAAAGGTGGAGGAATGACAAATTCTTTCTCTTCTTGAGCTAAAACATTCATGTCCTCCTTCATTTAGATATCAGAGGTCCTAGTTCTCAGGACTTCAGACTCATACTGAAATTACACCACTGGCTTTCCTGGTTGTCCAGCACGCAGATGGCATATTGTGGGAATTCTAAGTCTCCATAAATGCATGAGGCAATTTCCATAATAAATCTCTTCTTATATATCCACATATTTCCTATTGGTTTTGTTTGTCTGAAGAATTCTAAGGATTGGTTAACAAAAAAAAAAAAATTAAAATTTCCATTAATTTTTGAATTGTTTCTGATTTTTTTTGACCTGAGGGTATTCATTTAGTTGGGAAACACATTCTTTATGACATTATTGCTGTGATCTAGACTTTCTTGCACCCACCCTGTTGATTCTGTGGTGAAAACTGTTTCTTTAAACTATGAAATTTGTCTTTAAGAAATAGTAGCTCATAAATACAAGTTGTAATAAGCACAAGAAAAGAAAATTCCAGGTCACTATTAGAAATGATTATATTAACATTCTACCAAAAAGACACATGCCCATTCACAAGTTCCTTGCAGCACTATTCACTATTCACAATGGCAAGATATAGAATCAACCTAGGTGTCATCAGTGGTGGAGTCAATAAAGAAAATGTGGTACATATACACCATGGATACTACACAACTGAAAAAAAGGATAAAATGATGTCCTTTGCAGCAACATGGATGCAACTGGAGACCATCACTCTAAGCAAATTAATGCAAAAATAGAAAACCAAATATCACACATTTTTATTTATAAATAGGAGCTAAATCTTTGGTTCACATGCTAATAAAGATGAGAACAATAGACACTGGTGACTCCAAAAGGAGGGAAGAAGAGAGGGGAACAAGGGCTGAAAATCTCCCTATTGAATATTACGTTTACTATCTAGGTGACAGAATCATTCATACCCCAAATTTTAGCATCAAGTAATACATCCAAGTAAGAAACCTGCATGTGTAAGCCCTGAATCTAAAATAAAAATGGAAATTTAAAAACACAATATGATAATGAGAATGATAAATTTAATTTTATTATAAAATATATCTGTTAATCTTTTGCCATTTCATATTTCATTTGACATAATGTTAAATAAATTACAGTTTGTTTTAAATTGAAAAAAAGTTTAAAATTTTAAAAAAGAAACCATGACGTGGAAATTTATGATTTTTGTTTACTTTATATTTCTTTATTATGTGTCAAAATGAAAATTAAGTTGCAATTCTGAATCTGTATGAAAGATTTCTAAAATAGTACGAATTAAAAGGAAGAAACAGGAGAGATAGTAAAATATAAATCTAGAAAATTGAACTAAAAAGCAATATTTTCTATATTTTATTTTAAAGATTGACACATGCCAACTAGGAGAATCTGAAAAAGTTATTTCATGCCCAAAGAAAGATCCAATATCTCAATTGGTAAAATGAAGACATCCCTGTGGTTTCCAAGAGATCTATGGATCACCAAGTGAAATGTATACACGAATAATCTGTGTGTTTTAAGACATAAGCAAATATAAGAAGTTAACTTAAAGGCTTAGTTGTTTTCATAAATATAATGTGTAATTTTTATTTATTATAAATTTGAGTCATTTGAAATAAGAATCCCTTTTTTAATATAATATTCATTTTTCACAAATAGTGCTTTAGATTCTCTCAGTTACAAACTAATATATCACCAATATCAGTATCAGCTGTACACTGCTATTTTGATACACTAAAATTCTTTTAAGTTTTCATTTTAACTCAGTTACTCCCTGAAACTGTTAATGTATTAAGCCCATAGATTTTATTACTGTTGACACTGAATTGTCAGATAAATGGCATGCCAGTTCTCATTAGGATTTCTGAGTGTCTGGCAAAGAGTGACAGCTGCTTAGAGCTTATAATTTGGTGTCACATTATCTAAATGAATGGAGCAATTTTCATAGCAAAATACATACGGAATCAAACCTTGAAGATCTAGACAATACTGTTGCTGATTTAAAATGAAACTAAGTATGAAAGGGATACATTTAACAATTCTGACACTGTTCGAAGAAACATGGAATGAACAACTGAAAACATTTCTGAGAAATTGTGAGCACCTCATTTATCTTGTAGTAGACCATTAGATACATATAAATATATTTGAACCATACTTTAGTCTAAATAATATTCTGGGATTCACACAATGGTTGTTTTTCTAGTATTTCTAGCTTTCAATTCTTTTTAGTATTGATCAAAAATGACTCTTAAATTATTTAATTGTACTTAATTTTGTCTCATTTTTTTTCTATTACTGATGTAGATATTCTCCAGAAACTGTTTATTTCCTCCTGAGATTTTATTCAAGCATTTCTTGAAGTTGATACTGTGCAGTGATGACACTATGGGTTGTGTAAATGTAGCTGAATATAAGTAGAATGTTATTTAAGACAAAAATAATTACAGTTGATTATTCTGAATAGGTGGGTGACTGAATGGAAGTTCTTCTAAAATAAAGAATACATTTTATAAAGATAAAGGGAAAGAAAATCCATATTTAATATTGGCTCCTGTCAAGGAAAGAGTGAAACGTTAAAAGCTCTGCTAGTTCTTTTGAACAACTAAATGCTTTGAGGACTGACCTAGTTGGCCTTTTTATTATCACAATACCTTAATTTGTTTTTGGATAAAGAAATAGAGACTTTGAGGTCAGTACAGGTTAGTGACCCAGTGGTTCCCATAAAATGAATACAATTCTGAATTTTGGGAATGAAGCCAGAGAGAGAAAGCGTGAAGTTCTACATCCTCCTGGAAAAAATAAAAAAATTAAAAAAAAAAAATGAGGAAAAAGGAAAGAGATCTGAGAAGGCCTAAATAACATTAAGGCAGACAATTTGTCTGAAGATCAAGTTAATTCATAAAGTATTTTGGATGTGGAAACTCAGGAGTTGCAAAGCACTTTAAGAAAACAGAAGTATGGTGTCTTAGTGACTTACTGCTCTGCTGTTCTATGTAATTTCTCTGTAACAAAGAACTTCCGTTAATATCCTGCTGCAAAAAAATACCTTCCTGAGGCTCATAGTGTTTTGTAAAACTCTGTAGAAGTGTTTCACTATTCTGTTCCATATTTGTTGAATAACATGTAAACGTCACAGTATCTGTACCAGCCCCTGTAGGCAAGGCAGGTGATGTGAAGAATTTAGAAAGAAGATAACATCAAAACAAGAGATAACAAGAACTATAATTAACTCTCTAATATCCCTAGAGTTTAGAGGTAAAGCAGGATTCTTTCGAGGGATGAATAATCAAATAATTTGTATTAAGTCTTAAGAGAAGGAGTTATTTTCAAAGTCTGGAGTCTCTGGAGATATCTGAATAGCATAGTTATGTACGCAAAATAGAGTTTCTAATTTGTGGCATAGACGATGTAAATATAGCTGCATGATCAGTTATTGCACTTATTTTTTTCTGAGTATAGACTATATTTTTTTTCTAAAAAGAAGTCTTCAGATAGGTGTAAGATTATGGATTACGCATGACTTACATCTTCCTATTAAATTCATGTGAGCCGCTGGGCGCGGTGGCTCACGCCTGTAATCCCAGCACTTTGGGAGGCCGAGATGGGCGGATCATGAGGTCAGGAGATCGAGACCATCCTGGCTAACACGGTGAAACCCCGTCTCTACTAAAAATACAAAAAACTAGCCGGGCGAGGTGGCGGGCGCCTGTAGTCCCAGCTACTCGGGAGGCTGAGGCAGGAGAATGGCCTAAACCCGGGAGGCGGAGCTTGCAGTGAGCTGAGATCCGGCCACTGCACTCCAGCCTGGGCGACAGAGCGAGACTCTGTCTCAAAAAAAAAAATAAAAATAAAATAAAATAAAATAATAAAAAATAAAATTCATGTGAGCATGTGTTTTGAAACAAGAATTTGTAGAGGTGGAAGAGAAGTGATCTCTTCCTCCCCATTATAAAGGGTTATGGCTGACACCACTATAACAACAACAAAAGTTAACAAGAAAAAACGGTAACATATGTATTGCATGTGCACATATGCATGAGAGTAATACAAAATATTAAAATCTCCAAAAAGAGGGCCAGCTGTTTGATACTTATATACCCTCTCCACTGGGAAGAAGGAAGTGGAGAGTAATGATTGGGCCCAAAGTCCAGAAGGTAGTTTGTAAATGATTCTCTTTGGACACTGAATCGGACGGAAGGACTCACAGTAGTCTGTGGACAAATTATGAAAAGATGGGGGAAATGTGGAACTGTATTGTGAACAAACGTTGTCTTATCATGCAGATACGGATCCCCGAGTGACTTCTTAGAACTGCCTTTATAAGGACAGATGAAAAGACTGTACAGGCATGGTGAAGACTCCTTGTCTTTTCTTTTCTCAGATGATAATGTTTCCTGGTTGTTGAATGAGATTCCTAGGGATTGGGATTTAAGAAAATGGCATTTTCTCAGTCAGATAATGAAACTTCTAGAGAGAGCCCATCTTGGTGCTTTGGAAAAGAAAGAGGATCAGAGAGACAGGGAGGCAAGGGAAAGTCGGAGAGAGACCTTGAGATCATTTCTTCAGTTCAACATGTCCAAATGCCACATTTTAGAGCATCGTTTTCTGAGCCCCAACAATTTTGCAAAGCAGAATAATCCAAAGACATAGATTAATTTTCATAATAATAAGAAGCTCCTCAACCAAAACTTCACTATAAATTATTTTCTAATAAAACCTTTTACATTGAGATATCTCTGATCCCTGGCTTTGACATTGAGTGACATTTCTAAATATAACCTTAATAAGTTAATGTAGCAGATAATCAGAGATAGGCAATAATTAATGATGTCTTAAACAACTTCTTATGTTGCCTATTATTTTCTAATGTCTTTGAGGCTGGAATAATCACAAATAAACAATCGAGAAATTATTTTGTAACTGGAGTCCTAATAATACAATAAATCAAACTCTCCAAAGATCATGGTTAGGGTATATTTATCATTATTTTCTCTTCTGAAATCTCTCTTCTCATCTACAATTTATACATTCAAAAACATGGAGACCTATTCTGTGATTTAGGAATAGCTGTGAGCCAAACAAGTAACAATCTCTGCTTCAAGGAGATTATATTCTGGTGAGGTAAATATACAGTAAATATAATAAATAAGAAAATCTAAGTTGAGAAGTTCTATGGAAATACAAGCAGGTTAAAAGGATTGTTGCTCTTTTCAGTGACTGGCCAGTGTAAATTTCAGTGATAAGGTAATATTTAGAATAAGAATATCATCCAGTCATCCTTTAAGTTAAGATAGAAGCTCAGCAACTCCTCATATATATTCTTGTTCTATTATGTAATAATGTACGTATATAGTCCTCATTTTTTGTATGGAAAGAAGATCTGGACAAGAAATTATCTACTTTATATCCATTATGTTCATGGTTTGTAATGGCACACAACATTTCAGTTGATTTAAGCACATCATGATATATTTAAATAAATAGAGAGTTCAGAGTCACCTGGAGAACTGAAGAAATTTGATCTAAGATGATCTCCTGAGAATGATTTTATATATCAGACGATAAACTTTGCAATTTTCCTTAAATGCTTACATGTTGTCCTAGCTAGACATGAATACATAATACTGAAAATAAATTTTAAAACAGGAACACTTTTAATATTAAATCTCACCAGGCAAAAAAAGCTAATTTATTAAAGTTACTCTTAAATATGTATATTTCCTTATTTTGTCAGGGAGAGATTGACTAATACAACTACAAAGGCTCCATTCTGTGTTTTGTATCTTAGCTATTAGATTTGGTATTCAGGCTTATTTAATTTTACTATAGTCATATACATTCTATATTGAGAAGAAGTTGATTCATTTTCCATTTCCTTCTATTCTAGAATACCGAGAGAAGCAAACACATCCTTTTCAAACACCCATTCATCTTTTCAGTGAGTGGCACTGAGTTAATAAGAAATCCTTATGGAAAAAATATTTTCTCATACTTCACGCTGTATAGGAAAATCAATTCCAAGTAGATTGCAGATATAAATATGTGTTAAAATACAGCATTCTACAGAGGAAAACATATGGAACATCTTACTCACCATAGAGTAGGCAAATGCATTTTTAAACAAAATGCAAAAATACTTCACTAAAAATTTAAAAATGTATACACTGGACAATACTGTGAGAAACAACTTCTGTTCATCACAAGGCAGCATTAAAGAGAGAGCTTCATTACATAAAATAAAATATTTCAAGAATACATGTATCTGACAAAATTATAACCCATAAAAACATATATTTACATATAAATATATATAATTTAGTATAGAATATATGTTTTATAAAGTATATATTATATTTAATATATTTTTATGTTATATTTATACTTAATATATACAGTATAAAATATATATTTATAATGTAAATAATAAACAGACTATGAATATAATATGCTATAAATAGAATAATAAATACAGTATAAATAATATACTATAAATAATAATATAGTATAAATATAGTATAGTTATATATTTATATAGCATAAATATATACACCTATAGTAAAAGTGAAAAAGTAGATAATACTTTTACAGGATCTAGCTTAGAAATATATGTAGAAGCTATGGCCATATTCATGAGACTGAATACTGGATCTACAACTCTAGGCTCTGGAGTTTGGAAGTCTAGACTCCTAGAGAGATGATGTTTCCATTATAATGCATAGCAAAGATCTATTTAAAATTCAAGTTAAAATGCCACCCAGTCAAATCAGCAACTAAACCAAGGGACCAGGACAGGGAAAGAGTAGAGTCTTAATCCTAGCTTGGAAAATTGACTCCAGTCATTAGAGTGAAGTCAGGTAGATGTTGCTCAATGGGAAGAGGAAGAGTATATTTGGTGCCAAGATAATAACTTAGAAATCTTTCAATAAACCTTTGACACATTTTCAAGGTAAATGAACAAGTGTGGTAGCTATGATCCAAGAAAAGCATGGTGATTTGGGATCAGATACCTAAGAAATGAGGGTCTTCATCAACCTACAGATAACCACGCAGATAGGCAGGACTGCCACCAGAAGTCAGTGGAATCTGGAATGAGAAATAGAGGAGGTAGAAAAGGAGTATCATTTACAGCCTTGAATGCAGTTGGAATGGCATAAACTTTAGTTCATCTTACATTTCTTTTGCAAGGTTTTCCTAAGAAAGATTTCCTAAGAATCTTGGAGGAGAATCCTATAACTTTTTCTATGAAATCACTTGATTTGAGAAGCAATTTTAGGGATAAAAGATGTGGAATGTGATTGGGATGATGTGTCATCGTGATGCTTCTCCTACACTGTGTTTGATGAAGATCTCATAAATGAATCCATATCTGGGGCTTCCTTTTTGCTGAAGAGATACACTTTGTGCAAAGTCTCCAAGTTACAAAGGTCCAGCACCTTTATCCCAAACTGGTACTATTATGAAGTGCCTTCCCAGCTGCAGAGCAACCTTGTAGTATTGGCTGAGGCCTTTATTGTACTTGAAAATCTGTTCAACTTCTCTTTATTCCCAAACCTCTCCTATTTAATCTGCTTTAAAGATAAAGGAGGTAAGATTTTATGAGTGCCTGATTCCAAATCTACATCCCAGCGTCCATTTTCCAGGGAACCTAATGTGTGGCATTAAAAATGCACTGTGCACACAGGCACACACATACATACACACACACACACACACACAGAGATATAAAAACAAGTTGTGGAATTGATTTGGAACAAATGGAAGTTTCATATTCATTGATGAAAGTGCCATTTTTATAATAACTTTAAAAAACAATTTGTTAGTGTATCAGTCCTTTCTCGTGCTGCTAATAAAGACATACCTGAGACTGGGTAATTTATAAAGGAAATGGATTTAATGGACTCACAGTAGCACACGACTAGGGAGGCCTCACAATCATGACTGAAGTTCAAGGAAGAGCAAAGTGATGACTTACATGACAGCAGGCAAGAAAGCATGTGCAGGGGAACTCTCCTTTATGAAACCATCAGATCTCATTAGACTTGTTCACTATCATGAGAACAGCACACACACACACAAAAACACCCCCTTGATTCCATTACCTCCCACTGAGTCCCTCCCATGACACATGGGGATTATTACAATTCAAGGTGAAATTTGGGTGTGGACACAGAGCCAAATCATTTCATTCTACCCCTGACCCCTCCCAAATCTCGTATCTTCACATTTCAAAGCCAGTCATGCCTTCCAAGGGTCCCCCAAAGTCTTAACTCATTCCAGCATTAACCCAAAAGTCCAAGTCCAAAGTCCCATCTGAGACAAGGCAAGTTCTTTCGGTCTATGAGCCTATAAAATCAAAAGCAAGATAATTACTTCCTAGATACAATGGGGGTACAGTTATTGGTTGAATACACCCATTCCAAACGGGAGACATTGGCCAAAATGAAGGGCTGCAGGCCCCATGCGTGTCTGAAATCTAGTGGGGCAGCCAAATCCTGAAGCTCCAAAATGATCTCCTTTGACTCCATGTTCCACATCCAGGTGACACTGATGTAATAGGTAGGTTCCCATGGACTTAGGCACCTCCACCCCTGAGGCTTTGCGGGGAACAACCTCTCCCACCCCAGCTGCTTTCATGGGCTGATGTTGAGTGTCTGTGGCTTTTCCAGGTGCGTGGTGCAAGCTGTCAGTGCATCTATCATTCTGGGATCTGGAGGATCTCTTCTCACAGGTCCATTACATAGTGCCCAGTGGAGATACTGTTTGGAGACTCCAACTCCACATTTCTCTTCTGCACTGCACTAGCAGAGGTTCTCCATGAGAGCCCTGCTCCTGCAGCAAATTTCTGCCCGGATACCCAGGCATTTCCATACATCCTCTGGAATCTAGGTGGAGGTTCCCAAACCTCAATTCTTGACTTTTGTGCACCCACAGGCTCAACACCATGTGGAAGCTTCCAAGGTTTGGGACTTGCACCCTCTGAAGTCACAACCTGAGCTGTACCTTTGCCTCTTTTAGCCAAGGTTGGAGTGACTGGGACGCAGGGCACCAAGTCTCTAGGCTGCACACAGTAGGGGAGCCCTGGGCCTGGCCCACAAAACCATTTTTGCCTCTAAGGCCTTCAGTTCTATTATGGGAGGGACTGCCAGGAAGATCTCTGACATCCCCTGGAGACATTTTCCCCATTGTCTAGGCAATTAACATTTGGTTCCTTGTTATTTATGCAAATTTTTGCAGCTGGCTTGAATTTCTCCTCAGAAAATGGGTTTTTCTTTTCTATTGGATCAGGCTGTAAATTTTCTGAATTTTCATGTTTTGCTTCCCTTTTAAACCTAAGTTCCAATTCCAAATCATATCTTTGTAAATACATAAAATGAAATGCTGTTTAACAGCACCCAAGTTACTTCTTGAAAGTTTTCCTGCTTAGACATTACTTCCACCAGATGCCCTAAATCATCTTCTCAAGTTCAAAGTTCCACAAATCTTTAGGGCAGGCACAAAATGCTGCCAATCTCTTTGCTAAAACATAGCTAATAGAAGTGAAAACCTTTGTTGCACTTCTCAACAAGTTCCTCATCTCCATCTGAGATGAGCAGCATTTGGTCAAAGCCATTCAACAAGTGTCTAAGAAGTTCTAAACTTTCCCACATCTTCATATCTTCTTCTGAGCTCTCCAAACTGTTCCAACCCCTGCCTGTTACCCAGTTCTAAAGTTGCTTCCACATTTATGGGTATTTTTACAGCATCTCTTCACTCCTGGTACCATTTTCCTGTATTAGCCCATTCTTGTGCTGCTAATAAACACATACCTGATGGGTAATTTATAAAGGAAAGAGGTTTAATGAAATCACAATTTCACTTGGCTGGGGAGGCCTCACAATCATGGCTGAAGATGAAGGAAGAGCAAAGGGACATCTTACATGGTGACAGGCAAGAGAGCATGTGCAGGAGAAATCTCCTTTATGGAACCATCAGATTTCATGAGATATATTCACTGTCTTGAGAACAGCAAAGTAAAACCCCACACCTATGATTCAATTGCCTCACACTGGGTCCCTCCCAAGACATTTGGGAGGTACAAGCTGTCAGTGGATCTACCCCATTCTGGGGTCTTGTAATAACAATTCAAGGTGAGATTTGGGTGGGACATAAAACCAAACCATCTAAGTTAGTATCTATTAAAGCTAAACATGTGTATAATATATGACCCAGTCATTCACTTCTATAGAAATGCATGTACATCACACATACTCACCAAGGTACATTCACAGTCATGCTGATAGCATGTTTTATATATTAGACCAAAACTGGAAACTACTTAAATACTTATCTATGGTATAATGAATAAATAAATTTTTGCATATTTGCAAATGCATACTGTATAGTGAAGCAGGAAATGCAAAAAGGCAAACAAATTTTCCTTTCTCCTTTGGTATGAGTAAACTTCCCCATGGAATCCCTCCCTGCTCTGTGTGGTTGTACTCTGCTCTGCAAGTTTTATGAGTTTATAGATTCCTATTTTCTGTAACCAGTGATTGTAAGTTCCTGTTTTTTGTCTGAGTAATACAGTGAAGGTCATGAGACATGCCTGAGCAGGCCTAGATTGCAGCCATCTGGGCACCATAGTAAAAGAGATTAGATAAGCTTGTGCAAGGTTCTTAATCAAGCCAAGATAACAGCCATCTGGGCCACATAGCAAGAGTCACATGAAGGCCTGAATTACGAACCTGTTACAGTTTGATTAACCGCCTTTGTTCTGCCTCCGTACATTGCTTTCACACCACTATGCTCCATGCCATTGTAAGCTTGTTTCAAGCTAGCCAACCCCATTTCAGAAGTGTGTATAAAAGTCAAACCCTGTCTTTGTTCAGAGCCCAACCTTTGAATGTTAATCTGCTGGGCCTGAGTGCACTCTATACAATCCTCCTGTTCCACCTATTAGTGTCTCCAGTCTCCTGATTCCTGCAGCAATAGCTGGATACACACAATATGGATGTCTCACATAAACACAGTGTTGAATATTGAAATTGAATATTGGTTATACTTTGAAATTTACAACTAGAATGGAGTATAATGGGAGAATCTGGGGATCTAGTAGTAATCTATTTTTGGTCTGGGTGTAGAATACATCGTAGTTGTTGAATTTAAAATCTCTATTCTAATCTTCAAAAGTAAGTTTTTAACATGCCCTATCTTTATTTTTGACAGAATTATGCTTTCATTGATTCATATATTTAATATTTATAAATCAAGTGTCTTTCCAACCCATCATTGTGCAGTTCAACTCAAACACTTGTTAATTGAAGAGTCTATACATTAACATCACAAAAATAGATATTTAAAAGATGCTGAAAAGTTATTATTTTTTCTCATTATTTTCTCTGAAGATTAGTACATGTCAATATGAGTTTTAAATATTAAGGATCCCTACTCATGATGTGGCATTTTGATATCAGTTTATTTGCATAAAACACTTGTTTTCCCACTCCCCTACCAGTTAACAGTTAGAATGCTACTGTTCCTTTAACATTTTGCTCTAATAAACCATGACTTTCATCA
This sequence comes from Colobus angolensis palliatus, assembly GCF_000951035.1. NCBI lineage: Eukaryota > Metazoa > Chordata > Mammalia > Primates > Cercopithecidae > Colobus > Colobus angolensis. Next base: position 9,378,005 of record NW_012121043.1, on the reverse strand, counting down.
ACTCAAATTTTTTAGTTTAAAAAAAAATTATTTCTTCCTTTGGGCTAACTGTATAATTTTTTCACTTTTTATTACCCAGATACAGCTTATTTTCTCTACTCAACTGTATTTTAGAAGAAAAATGGCTTTTTCATCTTTGCATGATCTAAAAAACATGCACAATGCTACTAATCAATGAAAAAATGTAAATGCTAGAAGTAAATTTTGTGGTAAAACATTTGGAGTATCACTAAATTTTATTTTCTTTCAATGAGATAATAAACTATTGATACCATTTTATAGATGAAATTGGAGAAATCATTTAGCAGTCATAATCACCAAATTGTTCCTACTTCTTCTCCACTTTATTGCCCCCAAGTTTGGGGAAGCTTATGTAATCATTTTCCCTTAAAGAACATTCACGTTTTTAATCTGAATCATGCTAACCATACAGGAGAAAGATCTTGTCAATTATGTCACTTTATCTTTATTAAACATTTTTGTATTGAAAGAAACAGAAACATAGAAGTGATATACCTTCAAAAAATAGTCTGAATATATGGTGTTGCAATGATAATTATTTTAGACATTGAAACAACAGCACAGTATTGGTAGGTTTTGCATTTGGAACACTTACTTGTGATGATTTGGCAGGTAGAAAATTTTCTAAATGAGCTTATGGCACCAGGCAAAGAATGTGAAAACATGGTGTTGGTATTGTGAATTAGATGTGATTTCTCAGTTTTACAGGAACTACAAGAAGAAGATGGGCTCCAAAACCAAAAACAAAACAAAGCAAAACAAAAATAACTGATAAAAAGAGTTAAAACAAAACAAAAACAGCCGATAAAAAGAGTTAAAAGAAAACATAACATAATTCAGAAATTCCAGAATTTGCAAGACTGGAAAATGCAACTATCATCCCCTACTACTAAAAGATAAAATTTAGAAGTAAATTGTGTAGTAAATAGACAATTTAACTACTTGTAAAAGACAGGTGTAACATAATTGTTCAATGTCTCAAGATGATGTAGAAAATATTACTCTTTGACAAAATTACCCTGAATAAAAATTCTTTTTTTGTTTTTGTTTCTTGGAGATAGAGTCTTGGTCTATCACCCAGGCTGGAGTGCAGTGGCACGATCTCAGCTCACTGAATCCTCCACCTCCCGGGTTCAAGTGATTCTCCTGCCTCAGTCTCCTGAGTAGCTGGGATTACAGGTGCATACCACCATGCGTGGCTAGATTTTGTATTTTTAGTAGAGATGGGGGTTTCACGATGTTGGTCAGCCTGGTCTCGAACTCCTGACCTTGTGATCTGCCTGCCTTTGCCTCCCAAAGTGCTGGGATTACAGGCGTGAGCTATCAAGCCTGGCCACCCTGAGTAAAAATTCTAAAAGCACTGGTGTGTTAGAAAAATGTTTATAATCTCAATGTATATACATATGGGGAAAGAAGGCATAGCTCAGAAATAATTGTTGGTATAACTATTAGCACATAAAGATGACTTAACTGAAATATATAAAAGTCAGATATATTTCAATGCTGCACCATCAAAAGTGTTATTAAATTTAGTAAAAATACTGTCATTCTTCAAGACTTAAAATGAAATATGGACACCCAATACCATGAGCATGAAGCAAAATGAGAAATTTGAGAAATCTTTCTCTGTTCCAGTGAAATTTTCAGATAAGGCCACCGAAATTAATGATAAAAGATGCAACACCCAGATGGTAGCACAAGTGCCACGGAAGAAAGAAGATTGGGGAGCTTCTCTCAGTGGGCAGAATATATCTTCATCAAAGATCATTCTTAATCTTCAAAACAGGAAACTTTTCAATGTCAACAAGGGCCTTAGAAGAATTTTAAAATCATTATGGATGAGTCAATGTTGTGCATTCTTACTTTACTTATTTTCAAAAATAATTATTTGCAGTCTTTGATTCTTACAGTGGTATACCTGCTAGGGAGTAAGTGTATTTAGCAAGTAAATGTAAATATTTGCACATGTTGTGGGACATTTGGTAGATTCTATTATTGTTTTAAATTATTTATAGACAATCTCTGTCAAGCATACTTTATTGCTGCATTTAATGTAATATTTTATGAAAATTGCTTTGACCAATGAAATGGACGTAGAAATGAATTATGACACATCTGAAGTTAACTTTTAAACTATTTCTTCGGTCCAATAATGTTTTATTTTTATGTGTGCCATGAGTGTAGAATATTCTCAATATTAACTGCTTCTTCACCTTGGGCCTTAAAATTACATAAAATGGGAAACAGAGCTTCAAGCAGCCCACACATAATATTAAGCTGTACTGATAAATACATTTTGGTTTTGTTTATTTCTATAAAGTCATTTAAAGAAGGTTGAATACTAGAAGAATTTTAACAAAAATATTGAATAACAGGTTGAGTTCTCTGTCCAAAGTATACAAAATACTCAGTCACAGAGTAACCATTTTATCAGATTAACTTTTCCAAAACATCATTTTCATTTTTAGCCTAAGGATTTCATCAGAATAGCATCTTTTTGTGTTTGTTATGAAAAACTATTCTGAAATTCATACAGAATTCATATAGAGCCAAAAAGACTTCCAATAGCTAAGCAATCCTAAGCAAAATTAAAGTCAGAATTATCACATTACCTGACTTCAAGCTAAACAATAAGGCTAGTGTAACCAAAACAGTATGATACTGGTACAAAAATAGACACATAGAACAATGGAACACAATAGAGAGCTCCAAAATAAAACCACACCCCTGTAAACAATTTATCTTTGACAAAGGTGACAAAAATAAACAATAGAGAATGGATACCCTATTCAATAAATGGTGCTGGAGAAGCTAGGTTGCCCTCTGCAGATGAATGAAACTGGACCTCTACATCACACCATACAAAAAAATTAACTCAAGATGGATTAAAGACTTAACTGTATAGACCTCAAAATATAAAAATCCTGGAAGACAACCAAGGAAATACACCTCTCAACATGGACCTAGGCAAGTAACTTATGACTAAGTCCTCAAAAGCAAATACAAAAAAAAGTAAAATTGACAACGGAGACCTAATTAAACTAAAGATCTTCTACACAGCAAAAGAAACTAAAGAAACTATCAAGAGAGTAAACAAACAACCTACAGAATGGGAGAATATTTTTGCAAACTATGCATCCAACAAGGACTAATATCCATAATCTATAGGGAAATTAAATCACCAATCAAATAATAGATAACCCCATTTATAATGGGCAAAGGACATGAACAGACACTTCTCAAAAGAAGAGATGCAAGCAGCCAACAAACTTATGAAAAAATAACCAGATAAATGCAGCCAAAACCACAATAAGGTATTATCTCACACCAGTCAGAATGGCTATTAGTAAAAAGTCAAAACATAACAGGTGTTAGCAAGGTTGCAGAGAAAATGGAACACTTATACACTGTTGGTGGGAATACAAATTAGTTCAGCACCTGTGCAAAGCAATCTGGAGATTTATCAAATTACTAAAAATACAGTTACCATTTGACCCAGCAATCCAATTATTGGGTACATATTAAAAGGAAAGTAAATCATTCTACCAAAAAGACAACAGTACTTACATGTGTATCGCAACACTATTCACAATAGTAAAGACATGGAATTAACACAGATGCCAATCAATGCTGGATTGGAAAATGTGGTATGTATACACTGTGGAATACTACGCAGCCACAAAAAGGATGTAATCATGTCCTTTTCAGCAACATGAATGCACCTGGAAGCCATTATCTGAAGTGAACTAATGCAGAAACAGAAAGTCAAATACTACATGTTCTCCTTTATAAATGGAGTTAAACATTGGGTACACACAGACACAAAGATAGGAACAATAAACTCTTGGTATCCCAAAAGAGGGGAGGAACAGGGGCAAGCCTTGTAAACCTACCTATTAGGCATTATGTTTACTTATTGGACAATGGGATCATTAGAAGCCCAAACTTATCACACACGTACCCATGTTACAACCCTGCACATATACCACATGAATCTAAAATAAAACATTTTTTTTAAGAATTAAAAATAATTCTGAAGAATGGTAAGCCCAGAGTGCTAATACCCCCTAGTATGTCTCCTCTCTTGATGAGTAGTGCACCTGCAACTTCTTAACGCTTGGCTTTTTGATTTTGACTTTTACTTTTGTTTCAACACAAATAACATGCAACAGTCAAGGGAATTATTGTCAGAACAAAAATGCATTGCTGCTCACTATCTGAATAAACAGTGAATAACACCAGAGAAAGTAAAATTCTATGAATTGGAGCATATTTTTAGTACAGAACTGGCACACTGAACAAAACTGTCACTTATGTTTCTATTTATTAGGTAGAAAAATGTGTTTCCCTCTTTTATGTTTTCAGTAAGATTTTTATTTTAGTCAGAACTGGGGATTTAAAATCAGAATAATTAAATTCTTTGCTAATAATAAGTTTTATTTTTTAAAGTTTTTTCTTTTGAAAATTGTCTTGCAGTTTTATTCCAAGAATAATCAGATTGACTGTTTCTCTACTGTCAACATGACAAACCAAAACTCTATGATATGTTTTATTTCCATAAAACCTTGTAAACAATTTGAGATAATTAGGTTTCCTTTACTGTTCTCTGAGAATAAAGCAAAGCACAGAAAAATTATACAGCACACTTTCTTAAA
>NW_012121043.1:9356709-9371904 GCF_000951035.1 Colobus angolensis palliatus | reverse complement strand
CATGGTATTCCATGGTGTATATATGCCACATTTTCTTTATCCAGTCTATCACTGATGGACATTTGGGTTGGTTCCAAGTCTTTGCTATTGGGAATGGTGCTGCAATAAACATACGTGTGCATGTGTCTGTATAGTAAAATGATTTATAATCCTTTGGGTATATATGTAGTTATGAGATTGCTGGGTCAAATGATATTTCTGGTTCTAGATCCTTGGGGAATTGCCACTGTCTTCCACAATGGTTGAACTAATCTACACTCCCACCAACAGTGTAGAAGCATTCCTGTTTCTCCACATTCTCTCCAGCATCTGTTGTTTCCTGACTTTTTAATGATTGTCATTCTAACTGGTTTGAGATGGTATCTCATTGTGGTTTTGATTTGCATTTCTCTAACGACCAGTGATGATAAGCTTTTTCTCATGTTTGTTGGCTCCATAAATGTCTTCTTTTGAGAAGTGTCTGTTCATATCCTTTGCCCACTTTTTGATGGGGTTGTTTTCTTCTTCTAAATTTGTTTAAGTTCTTTGTAGATTCTGGATATTAGCCCTTAGTCAGATGGATAGATTGTAAAAATGTTCTCCCATTCTGTAGGTTACCTGTTCACTCTGATGGTAGTTTCTTTTGCTGTGCAGAAGCTCTTTAGTTTAATTAGAGGCCATTTGTCAATTTTGGCTTTTGTTGCCATTGCTTTTGGTGTTTTAGTCATGAAGACTTTGCCCATGCCTATATCCTGAATGGTATTGCCTAGGTTTTCCGCTGTTATTTTTTATGGTTTTAGGTCTTATGTTTAAATCTTTCATCCATCTTGAGTTAATTTTCATGTTATGTATAAGGAAGGGGTCCAGTTTCAGTTTTCTGCATATGGCTAGCCAGTTTTCCCACCCAAATATTGAAAAGGGAATCCTTTCCCCATTGTTTGTTTTTTTTTTTCAGATTTGTAAAAAATCAGATGGTTGTAGACATATGGCGTTATTTCTGAGGCCTCTGTTCTGTTCCATTGGTCTATATAACTGTTTTGGTACCAGTACCATGCTGTTTGGCTACTGTAGCCTTATAGTATGGTTTGACGTCAGGTAACTTTTAAATAAAACAAAGTAAAACCAAGATATAACATGATCCACAAAGGACTATTAAATACAAATTTATCTGTAACATTTTTTAATAATATAGGAAACTGAGAGGAAGAGAAATTCAATGATGTTATATCAAATATATATTTAGTGTAAAATACATGGCCAATAATAATATTTTGCTGTTTCCTATCTTGGACTTACTCCATAAAATCTAATTAACCTAGAAGCAATTCCATAAGCTAAGTAAGAACATTTTCATAAAGCGTTTTTAGAAATTAATCAAAACATTTTGATATGTACTATTATGCACATATAAATACCTTATTGGAAGTCATACATACAGCCAGGTTAGAAGTAATTCATTATTATCCTACTATTATTAGATAGGAAAGTACATAAATACTATTATGAATGTTCTGTAGCTTATGCACCTCTTTGTATGAACAAGAACATTTCATACAAAGTTTTAGAGTTATTTTTTACAAAAATGTTTTACAGAAAAAAATAAGTTAAAAGTATTTACTATATTTTTAATCATAGTTTTCACTATCATGTTATGAACGTTTTTAAAATTTCCAAAATTTTTTATGACTATATAATTTGTTATACCTACAAATGAAGCCAGGCTGGTCTTGAACATCTGACCTCAAGCAATCTGCCTGCCTTGCCCTCCCAAAGTGCTGGGATTACAGGTGTGAGACAATGTTTAAAAATTAATTAATTATTATTATTTTGTAGACAGTCTTGCTCTGTCACCCAGGTTGGAATGCTATGGCACTACCTCCGCTCACTGCAACCTTCACCTCTCTGGTTCAAGTGATTCTCTGGCCTCAGCCACCCTGTAGCTGGGACTACAAGGATGAGACACCATGTCCCACTAATTTTTAGTAGAGATAAGTACACTTTTGTTTTAAAGGCTGATTCTTTGAATTTATTTTCAACTTTTAGCATTGTAAGTTTCATAAACTTGAGAGTTTACCAATACTTTTTCTGGTTTAGTAATTGAGAAATCTACGTTTGCTATAGGAGTCTAAAATTAAGAGGTTTTTTTAAATTTATAAATTATATTTTTCTAAGACGTTATTGACAATCACAGAATCTCATAAAATCATTTTAGAAGAACTGTTATTTACCCTTAAAACACATTTTGTTGGAGACAATTTTCAAAAAGTGTACTGAGAAAGACAATTTTTAAAAAGAACCTTATTGGTAGCAACCATGTTATTGTTTTAGCTACATCAACATGAGGTGAGTGACCTGGGATATTAAATTGGTAATGTTATCTGTACTTTGCTTATAGTTTTTAGGATCAAGTTAAATTTTGTAGGGTGAGACAGAGAAATTAAATCAACTGGCCTGAGTTTCATTTCTCTTTATTATCAAAGACTTCCTAGGAATGAAAGAAAGAAGGTAGATGATCAGATCAAAGCTCCTTGTAAGCATAATGATAATGGGCTAATGTATAGATTATATTTGTTAAAAGAAGATTCCTTAAATTAGAAATGTTTTTGATACGATAGTCTTAGTATATAATTACTTTTTATAAACAAACCTAAAATATATGAAACCCTAGGAAATATTAGGCAACATATGAAACTACTGGAACCTGGAGATATTTCATACCCTGAAACTCTTGTGTGTTGTAATCTGCCCACTTGTTTTAGAAACCTATCATTCTTGTCTAAAATGTGAAATCTGATGTGGGAAAGAAGATGTTAGCAGCTGTGCTCAGGATACCTGACATCTCTTCACTTTGTTTGTGTTTCTTCATTTTTTATATTCGTGAATTTCTTATAAATACTTGATACTGATTTGTGTGAGTCTGTTTTGCCAATCTTATTCAGTGTTTAGCTCATTAGGAATAACCTCAAACCTAAAAATATATAAAGCATTAACACTATATTTGCTTTCCAAATATTCTTCCATTTTATTTTACTTTATTTTATTTTAGAGATAGGATCTCACTCTGTCACCCAGGTTAGAGTACAGTGGTGAGATCACAGCTTACTACAGCCTCGATTTCCCAGGCTCAGGTGATTCTCCCACCTTAGTCTCCCAAGTAGCTCAGATTACAGGTGTGTACCACCGTGACTCACTAATTTTTTAATTTTTTGTAGAGATGGGGTTTTGCCATGTTTCCCAGGCTGGCCCGGAACTCCTGAGCTCATGAAGTCTACTCACTTCGGCTTCCTGAAGTGTTGGGTTTAAGGTGTGGAGCATGGCACCTGACCTATTTTTCCATTTTAAGGTACCAAAAACCTATTTTTTATTTTACAAAACATAAAATTACCAGTGAAAATATTATTGAACATTTTACAAGGTCATTTTGAAAATTCAAAAATGAACTAGAAAACTTGTCATAATATCTGTGCTTTATTTTCAGCATCACTGTTTTTAGATTTTTTTCCTAAGGCTCATTTTCTTGACAAGTAGGGACTTAAGATGATAAAAATAATTATTTTAGAAGATAGAATAAGCACTGGAATTTGTACTTTAAAAACTCATAGCATTAACCTTGATTAAAGTGATCAATTTCTATTTTCTAATGAAAAATATACTGAGAATTTTCGAATTTGCAAAGAAACATGAAGTGGCACTGGAAACAAGAGTAATAACTGTGGGCCAGGCATGACTGGTCACGCCTGTAATCCCAGCAGTTTGGGAGGCCGAGGTGGGCGGATCACGAGGTCAAGAGATCCAGACCATCTTGGCCAACATGGTGAAACCCTGTCTATACTAAAAACACAAAAACTTAGCTGGGTGTGGTGGTGAGTGCCTGTATTCCCAGCTACTCGGGCAGCTGAGGCAGGAGAATTGCTTGAACCTGGGAGTCAGAGATTGCAGTGAGCTGAGATTGCACCACTGCATGGTCCTAGAGATACCAAAAATGAGAACTATAGGAAAAAGAAAGAAAGAAAAGAAAGCCAGTGGAGGACAAATATATTTGACTCAAAGTGAGAAATTAGAATGTTTATAATATCTGGAGATTCAGCAACCCAACTTAACCAGGAAGCAACAGACTATGGCCTAGACTATGTTAGAACTGGGATCCAGAAGTCCACAAACAGGCAACATAAATGTAAAGGTTTAACACTATTGCTGAGGATATTTTTAGTATGCCCACAGTGTTCTCATGTACAGTAATCTCTAACACATTATATAATAGAGGCATGAAATTTAAAATTTGATCTTAAAAAGGGAGTTTCCCTCAGAAATGGATACTCCAGACAGATAATATTTGGACAGTCATAAAGGTAGTATTTTCAGTGTGTGTTCATAGTTAATATAGAACCCAATTATCAATCTTAGGGTTATTACAGGACTCTAGGTGTCAGAAAATAGCCTTTCATTTCCACAATACATCAAGAAAAAATGAGAATTAAATAAGTTATTGAAATGGGAATTGGCTACGAAGGAGAAATTAAAAGAAAAAAAACACAACAGGGATGACATAACCACAGGACAATTTATGCTCAGTCCTGTGTTGACCGGGAGTGCTGAAATTTGAGCATGGGACACCCAGAACAATACAGAATGCTTACATTCAGTTCTACATGTCAACAAATCAATGATTTGAAGATAAATGATACGCATCCTCCAAGATGTATCTTCCATATTTTAAATCATCTCTATCTTTTCAAATTGTGTTATAGGCTATGATTTCATTCTGTTACAACATGCTATTTGTTTTTGTCTATTTTTGGAAATAAGTCAATTCTCTATAAAATTATGGCACCTACAAAAGTAAAACCAGCACTTTAGACATGACTGCCAAGTGAGTTCAGTAGCAGAAGTGTCCTATTTCTCGATAGAATAATGCCGTATCTACTCCTCTAAACAACAGTTCTGTGTGTTTGACTTCAAATATGCCTGCCTCTTTAACTTTGATGAGAATGTTAATGGTTTTTCTAATAAGTACGCTTTTAAGCATAAGGCACAATTTAACCTGTTTGCCCTTCACTGACTTCAATTTTCAATCTTTCAAAATTCTGCCCAGTATTAGATCAATTAAATGTCATGAGGGACTAATAAGTGACATTTATCAAGACATGTCATATTTAATTATAATACTATAGAACAATTACTTAGCATTAGCATCTTATTTAATGAAGTCTTAGATTATCTTTATCAGAATTTCTAATACAGGCATACAGCAGGGTATCTAGACAGCATACGTGGTTGCCTTCCTACAGAAAATCATCAGTAGAAATCACTAAGGGTGAGTCAGTGAAAGAGGAAGACACTATACAGTTTCTGAACTGTGGATTTAATACTTTAAAATCTGGATTAAAATCTTGACTTCATTATAGGACACAGAGGAACTTGTACCTTCCCTTTTCAACTTGTCCCAGCGGTGCTTTAATTAGAGACCTCTGCTGTCAGTTGGAAGCTACAACTATTACTCAATTGGAGATTTATAACCTTTGTTAAAATCCTGGTATCTATTCATCTAAATGTAGATTTTCAACCCACTGCTGCAAAATGTGTATTTCTCTTTTACTCTGATCTATGCATGTTCCTCTAATCTCCAAATCAGAATTTTAATTACATATTTTTATAAATGAAATGTAATGTTAATGAATGGGAAACATTAGTCCCAAATTATGGGCTAGATCAAAAGTGACATCTCTCTTAGTCATTAATGTGGTTAGGAGATATGAATCTTGTAGAGTTTTAAACTGATTAGGTACATTTACATTGAGTTGTATTGTGCACTGTTATAGTTCTGATACTATTCTTATATAACCCAAACAGTTACTGTGCATGTTAATGATAGTTATATTGATTGGACAGAGCTTTTGAAGTCATAAGCCTAGAATTTTACTACTGGCTTTACCTTTGTGACCTTACTTATGTCAGTTCCTTAAATGGAAAACGGTAGTGATACTTGTTTTTGTGGAGTTGAAATATTAGTGAATGACATATTTGTAAAACAGAAGTAAAATCAAGCATTATTTTACATTTTCTTATAGACTACTTTATAACATCCCTGCACTTAATAGCTTATGAAAAAGAGGCTGCTTTATAAGAGTTTTTTTTCTGCTTTTAAGAGGAAGTTAAGTTTTCTAGCCTGTTTTTTGAAAGATGAGAGACTTAGAAAAAGTATATTGTCTTACAAAGGCACAATTATAAAAAAAGATTCACATTCAAGGATGTTTCATTGTGCATATTTTCAGTAAAATATAGAGAATAGTTTATTTCTTATGTTTTAAACTATAATGTGACTTATAAAGCTAGTAGCATACTAGAAAAAAATTGTTCTCTCATCAAAGTTCTATGAACTATTATTCAACAAAGTAGTATATAATTTTGAGTATTATAGATTCATATTGAACATTTAAGACATTATATGTTCATAGCTTTAAAATCAGTTGCTGCTCAAAATTATAAGTATGACTGTTAAAACAAAAGTAAAGAATGCTTTAAGATAGACTAGTACTTTTTTTGTATTTTTATATGTTTTATATTTGTAGTACTTCTGAATTCTCTGTAAAATTGTCACCTTAATAAAATTTAGAGGTTTACCACTTAGGAACATTTTTTGTCTTTTACATTTTTGTTTCTTTTTGTAGCACTTCAGTAAAGAAGGTTGGTAAGGTATTATTGTCATTTTTGAGCAAATGAATAATCTAAATCCTGACAAACCAAAAAATTAAATAACTTAATGCATAAACTGCAAATATGTATCTTGAATTCAGTTTGAATTTAAAGTTGGGGACATTTAAATTAAGTCTAATAATGACCAAACGAGATTGAGAGAAAAATCTGAAAAATAACAGCTAACAACTAGAATGATGTTGATAATAGAGGTATCTCTGAGAAATTGCTATCAGTCAATAAGAGTATCTATACATCTATTTATGCATAATGCTAATGAGGAGGGAACTATTATTGTTTTCATTCAATAAGTGTATTAATCTGGTCTCATGCTGCTAGAAAGAACTGTCCAAGACTGAGTAATTTATAAAGGAGAGAGGTTTAATTGACTCAAAATTCTGCAGGGTTGGGGAGGCCTCAGGGAACTTACAATCATGGCAGAATGGGAACTAAACATGTCCTTCTTCACATGTCAGCAGAAAGGAGAAGAACAGAGTACCCAGCAAAAGGGAAAGCCCCATATAAAACTACCAGATCTTGTGAGAACTAACTCACTATCACGAGAACAGGGTGGGGGATACCTTTCCCATGATTCAGTTATCTCCACTTGATCCCTTCCACAACACATGGGGATTATCGGAACTACAATTCAAGATGAGATTTGGGTGGGGACACAGCAAAACCATATCAATAAGAAAATTGTTGTTTAGAAGATTTAGGTAATTTGCTAAGGAACTAAGATTCAAGTTAGTACTGGCTAACTATAGAGCCAGAGAACAACTATTAACGCCAGTGATAAAAGTAGCTCCATTTTAACTTCAATTTTCAATGTCAATAGTTTCAATTAAATAATTCATTTAAATGCATCCTAAAAAACACTATACTCTTGTCTGGGCACAGTGGCTCATGCTGTAATCCCAGCCTTTTGAGAAGCTGAGGCGGGTGGATCATGAGGTCAGGAGTTTGAGACCTGTCTGGCCAACATGGTCAAACCTGTCTCTCCTAAAAATACAAATATTAGCCAGGTGCAATGGTGCATGCCTGTAGTCCCAACTACTAGGGAGGCTGAGGCAGGAGAATTGCTTGAACCTAGGAGGTGGAGGTTGCAGTAATCCAAGATTGCACCACTGCACTCCAGTCTGGGCAACAGAGTGAGACTTTCCAAAAAAAAATAATAATAATAATGATAAAAAACACTAATACTCTTTAAGTATAATACATGTGATATTAAAATATATACTTCTTTGCATTGTTTATGTTCTTATTTACTTACAATGTCAGAATCTTGACTAATTTCATTAATGCTTTTAGAAACATGGTGAAAGTACAGAAATACAAACATAGTATGTCATAATCATAGTCCCTGAATAAAAATATGTATTTGGAAAATTGTACAGTGAAAGTACAATAAAATGCCAAGCAGGGTATTACAAGACAAAGTCACCATAGAGACATTTATAACTAGTCATGTATCCAGTGTAATCTGAGACTAGCTTAAGAAAAAAGATAAGACTTTCATTTGAGGTAATCTTTATTATTATCCAAAATTGAAATTCCAAAAAAAAAAAAAAAATGAAGAGATGTTGGATTTTATTGGAAACTTTTTCTTTGTCTATTGAGATGATCATAGGATTTTTGCTTTTAATTCTGTTTATATGTCGAGTCACATTTATTGATTTGCATATGTGGAAACAGCTTTGCATCCCAAGGATAATGCCTACTTAATTGTGGTATGTTAATGTTTTGATGTGCTGCTGGATTTAGTATGCTAATATTTTATTGAGGATTTTTGTGTCTATGTTCATCAGGGATATTGGCCTGTAATTTTATTTTTTGTGTGTGTGTTTTCTGCCAGGTTTTGCTATCGGGCTTATGTTGACTTTTCAGAATGAGTGAGGAAGGAGCTCTTACTGGCATTGAAGGAATATATCTCAAAATAGTAACAGCCATCTATGACAAACTCACAGCCAACATTATACTGATGGCAGTGGCAGTCACCACAAAGAAAAGCAGGCTGCAGTAGGAAAGGCGCAGCCAGGGCTGCGTGCTCCTGTAAGCCAGTGGGAGCTGGGGACAGGCAGAACCTTCTGCCCCCTTCCCTGCTCCTTCTGACTTGGCAGAGTGGGAGCCCTGCCTTCCTGGGCACAGCAGAATTCACCTAGGTAGCTGCGGACCTGGGCATCCTTGTGCTCTCAGGAACCTGGGAAGCCCCCCTGCTCCCACAGGCTTGGCAGTGCCGATCCCCACTACCTGGCCTCTCCTGACTCCTGACTCCTGCTCTGGGGCAGAACAAAGCTGTGGCTGATCCTGGGTGCTGTGGCAAGCCAGCCAGGTGTGCATGTGCTCAGGGTGGGCTGGTCCTGACATGCCAGCACCCTGCTGCCTCAGCTCCCTCCAGGCTTTGGGCACTGAGAAGCATGGGAGGGAGGCCCAATGAGGGGCTAAAGGTGGCTCAGCACAGTCCTGCAGGCACCTCGTCGCACAAGTAGTGTGGTTATCATGAATGACATATAGATGGTGGCAGGAGGAAGACAGGGTCCTGGGTGAAAAGGAGCAAGCTCCCGGTGAAGCCCCACCTTCAAGCCAGGGAAGGCCTGAAGCCTAGGAGCTGGGTTCTCAATTCTGGGAGGAATCCACTGGCCAGAGGGAACACCAATTAGTATGCATTTTCTCCCTTCTGAATCCCATAAATACCCCAGTCTCAGACAGACTCACAGACGCATGAGGACAACCTGCCTGCAGATAGGAGCTGCTACTCCAGGCCTCCTCTCTGCTGAGGGCTGCACTCTCGTCAGGATGACCTGCCTGTGGAAAGGAGCTACACGCTTTGGGTCTCCTGAGAGCTGTACTGTGGCTCAGTAAAGCACCTCTTTGCTTTGCCCACCCTCTAATTGTCCACATACCTCATTCTTCCTGGATGTGGTACTTGAACTCAGGCCCCACCAAGTGGTGGGACTGAAAGAGCTGTAACACAAACAGGCCTGAAACACTCCCCCCTACCACCACACACACACATTCACCATGTTGCAGGCAACAAGAAAGAGAGAAGAGCTGTACCCGTTCCAGGATTCCAGACCCAGGGACTTCCAGAGGCAAGGCTGTGACACCCTCTTTGGGGCTCTATGATTTCTGCTGTCTTCAAGCTTTCAGGAACCAATGCTTTTTGCTCATCCTGATGCAGGCACCCACAGTGAAAGCTGCTTGCAGTGCATCTGATCCAGCCACAGGCTTCCACAGAGCCAGAGCCTGTGCCAGCACCTGGATTTGCCTGCTTCTCTACAGCAGCTGGCATGCCTGGCTGTGCACAGTGGCCAGACTCCGCACTCACTCACTCACGCCCCCTTCGACACTTTTTGCATGGCTCACCCTCAGCAGGCATGGGATCTGAACCGGTAGCAAGAACCAAGGGAAGCCTGCCGGAGTGAGTGGGTGGCATGAGCCCAGCAGTCCCTAGTAAAGAACTTAAAAGAGACTTAGCATTTGACCCAGCAATTTCACTACTGGTTGTATATCCAAGAGAAAAGAAATTATCCTACAAAAAGACACATGTACTTGTATGTCCATCACTGCACTATTTACAATAGCAAGGACATAAATCAACCCAGATGCCTATCAAGGATGAACTGGATAAAGAAAATGTGGTATACAAATACCACACAATACTCTGCAGCCATAGAAACGAATGAAATAATGTCCTTTGCAGCAACATAGATACAGTTGGAGGCTATAATCCTAGGCAAACTAAGAAAGGAACAAAAAACCAAATACTGCATATTCTCACTTATAAGTGTGAGGTAAACATTGAGCATACATGGACGTAAACATGGGAACAGTGGACACTTCAGGCGACTAGAGGGAGAAGGACGGCAGCAGGGCTTGGAATGAAAAACTACTTATAGGGTCCTATTCTCACTACCTAGGTGATGAGGTCTGTACCTGTAACCTCAGCATCATGCAATATTCCCATGTAACAAACCTGCACATATACCCCTTTTATCTAATATAAAAGTTGACATTTTAAAAGGAATGATATTTATGTAATTTCCAATCAGAAAATAATATCGTACCATAAAACATTTTTTTTTTGTTTTGCTTGTTGTAAAATTAAGTTCCCAAATCAAGCATATCTCTTGTGTTTCTTTTTTCTTACAGTGAGACATGAATTAGATAATTTTGAAACTCTCAAGTAATATGTACTTAGGCTGGCCTGATTTTTGGTGAATACAAAGAAGAGTTCAAAAACCTGTAATTCCTTTTTTCCAGGAATATAAGCAGCTCAGTTTAGTTTGAAACACAAACTGTCTTCACAGATATTTAACTACATTTATCATATGCAAAAAATTTTGTTAGGACTGAAGTAGTTTATGTGTATTCTAAAGGAGGAAGAGAGCATCAATTATTTCACAATCTTAATTTACTTAAGTCCTGGGAGCTTCTGAAATTAACCATGTATTGTTACAGATTTTCAAAGGCCCTAATATTTATTATTTTTGTGTCCTTTGATTATATTTTTCAACTATTTACCAATAAAATGAATCCACATAATAATGTTTATTTCGGGGAAATGTATAGGCTTAGTCAATTCTCATTTCTCTTTCATGTGTTATGAAATATATTGTTATTATAAAACAATGTGATGATTTAAATTTTTCATTTTACAATTATTAGGTGAAAAAAATATAGCTCTATATTTTTTACTTTGTATATGAACCTGAATTGTGTTTCATGGGGTCTCCTAAACATTACATTATAAATCAGGGGGAAAAAAAACTTTACCAGATATATCGAACTTACACATTTAGAAAATACAAACTTTACTCCATATTTAAAACAAATTGTTAACCATTATTTAAATTTCAGGTAATCTTTCTGGTAACACCATTTTAATTAAAGGCCATTGTGAACATAATTAATTTCATCGATTTTTACTTTGTGCATATAGACAATTGACCAAATGTCAAATTTCAAAGTATGTTGTTCCACGTATTTCTCAAGTCTT
This sequence comes from Colobus angolensis palliatus, assembly GCF_000951035.1. Lineage (NCBI taxonomy): Eukaryota > Metazoa > Chordata > Mammalia > Primates > Cercopithecidae > Colobus > Colobus angolensis. The sequence continues at coordinate 9,360,233 of NW_012121043.1, read as the reverse complement.
TAGTGTTTTAAGTTTGAAACTAGATACCTAAACCTCCACTAAGCTGCCAGTTTAGCTTGGTTGACATTAGTTGAGAGTGGACATATGTCACCTGTCCAAAACTCAAAGGAGCATTGTTTACTTGAAATGCATGATTTCTTCTCCTCAGGTTCTTATATTCTTCTTAGTTTACCAGTGTCGGTTACCTCTGTTGATTTTTCAGTAGAATGTGTTTTCTGCATGTGGTATATGGGATGTTCTGGACATGTCTGTTGGTTCCTTTTGCTCTAGAATGTAGATTAAATTCCATGTTTCTATATTGATTTTCTGTCTAGATGATTTGTCCACTGCTGAAAGTGGAATATTGAACTCCCTCACTATTATTGTGTTTCAATTTGCCTCTTCCTTCAGATCTATTAATACATGCTTTACATATTTAGGTACACTTATGCTGGGTGTGTATATTTACAATGATTATATGCTTTTGCTAAACTGAATCCATCGTTATTATCAAATAACTTTATCTCTTTTCACAGCTTTTGACTTAAAGTTTATTTTATTTAAGTATAGCTATTACTGATCACTTTTGTTTTCCATTACCATGGAGTATCTTGTTCCATCTCTTCACTTTTGGTCTATATGTATCTTTACAGGTTAAGTGAATCTCTTGTAAGCAGCACATAGTTTGCAGCTACATTTTTATTCATTCAGCAACTGTTTTTATTAGATAATTTATCTCATTTACATTCAAAGTAATTACTGATAAGTAAGGACTTAAAACTGTTATTTTGTTGTTTTCTAGTTGTTTCATACATAATTTATTTGCCTTTTTTTCTTACTGTCTGCCTTGTGGCTATATGTTTTTTCTTTAGTGATATGTTTGATTCTTTCTTTTTTTACTTTGTTGTGTATCAATCATAGATTTTTGCCTTGGATTTGGATAAAATGAAGCTTACAAAAAATTTTCTTGTTATAACAAGTCTTTAAACTGATAATTTTGATCACATAAAAATGACACATTTACTTCACTCTCACCATCACATTGATTTTTTGATGTCACAATTTGTATCTTTTTACATTGCATATCCCTTAACAAATTATTGTAGCATTTTAATAGGTTTGTATTTAACCTTCAGATTAAAGTTATAAGTGATTTATATGACAGCATTATAGTGTTAAAGTATTCTGAATTTAACTCTGTATTTACTCTTACCGGTGAGTTTTATACTTTCAGATTTTTTTTTATGCATTAGCATATTTTTGTTTCAGCTCAAATAACTCCTTTCAGCATTTCTTGTAAGACAGGTAATGTTCCCCCTGAGCTTATTTCCCTGGGAAAATCTCTTTGTGTCTTTTATTTTTGAAGGACAGATTTGCAGGGTATAATATTATTGGTTGTCATATGCTTTGCTTTTTCCTTCAGCAAATGTCACTCTCCCCTATCCTCTAAGATTTCTGCTGAGAACTCTGCTGCTAGTCATATTTGAATTCCCTTATATGTTATTTGCATCTTATTTTCTTGCTTTCAGGATCCTCTCTTTGCCTCTGATTTGTAACAGTTTTATTATAAAATGTCTTGGGATAGTATTATTTGAATTGAATCTGATTAAAAACTTCTCACCTTCCTGTACATGGATATGTATATCTTTCCCTAAGTTTGAAAGTTTTCTGCTACTATTTATTTTAATAAGCTTTTACATCTTTACCTTTGTCTTCCACTTCTTTAACTGCCATTACTCAAGCATTTGCTTTTTTGATGCTATACCATTAATTCCTTAATCTTTCTTCATTCCTTTTTATTCTCTTCCTTTTTTTCCCCTCTGAAGGTATACTTTAAAATCCCCTTTTTGAATTGACAGTATTTTCTGCTCAGTCCATTTTGCTGTTGTTGATGCATTCTGTTGCATTTCTCATTTTGTTCATTGTATTTCTCAGCTCCAATATTTCTGTTTGATTTTTATAAGTATTATTTCAATCTCTCTATTAAATTTTTTGTTCTGTTAATGTACTGTTTTTCTCATTTTATTGAATTATTTCTCTATATTTTATTGAAGTTCGCCGAGCTTCCTTAAAACGGTTATTTTGAATTATTTGTCAGTCAATTCATAGATCTCCACTTTTTTGGAGATAGACACTGTCACCTTATTTTGTCCATTTGGTGATGTCATGTTTATCTGATTATTCTTGGTCCTTGTGATTATATGCAGATGTTTGCACATACAGTGAAGTAGGTGCTATTCCAGTCTTCACAGACAGACTTTGTCTGGGAAAGCCCTGGAACAGGTATGGCACTAAGAAGTTTCAGAAGTGTGGACAGCTGTGTATGGCCTGATGCCACAAGAAGCCTGGTACCCATTACAGCAGCCACGCCACTATGGTGGGTCAGAAACCTGGGGCAGATGCAGCTAATAGAGCACCGGTCTGTGCCAGAAGCCTAGGGCTACTGAGAGCTGCCTGCCACTGAGGGTTCTCTGGAGCCCAGGACCACTGAAATCAGCCCACCAGGAATGCAGCATGGATATTGAGCCTATCATACAAGCCTGAAGTCTTGGGCTGTGTGGTTCTGTCTGGTACTAGGGCAAGTCTAGAGGTTTTGTCCATAGTGTCCTGAAATATGTGGGCATAGGGATCTTTCTAATGCTGGATTTTACTGTGTTGATCCAGTGTTGGCAAAGTAACTGTGTTCATTTTCCTCTTTCCCTCAAGTGGAAGATATTACTCACCACTTTGTACTGAATGTGCTTGAGGAAGAGGTAATGCAGGTAATGTAAATCTGCCTTTCCGACTCCTTTCAATGTATCTTTTCTGATTATTGTGCTGCAGCTAGGTTTTGTGATCTCTCGCTTGGTTTTCTGAATGCTTGTGAAGGTAATTTAGGGTGTGGATAATTGCTCAAAGTGATATTTCTGTGAGGAGATAATCACTGAAGAGCTCCCTCAAAATCATAAGTCATGTCTTAATCATCTTGTGTCTGTGCCTTGTTTCTGCCTTATGCCTGGAATAGTATCTACTGTAGCAAAGTCCCTGTCCTGCTATGGGAGTCATTTCCCTATTGGTAGCACTGATCCCTAAGAGAATTATGTAAAAGTACAAGGAAATGTGAACAGATATATCCTATTGTCATGACTGAATGTAGAGCCTCCTTTTTATATCTCTTTTTCAATGCCAACTATTAGTACCACCAAATCCTAAAAGCTAGGCTTTGTGACACTTGAGCTTCTGTCTTCCCTTTCTAAGTCGAGACATCATGCCTGACTGCAAGTTCTGGCATTTCTATGCTTTCTCCAGCTAATGTCTCACATGTTAATGATTTTAATAATTTTACAATTTAATTTAAAAATGTTAGCATTCAGCATGCCAAGTTTAAATCAATACTTTATGTATCTCAAAAAGTCCTGTTTTCTTCTCACTATCCAAATGTATTTTTGAATCCTGACTTTACACAAATGAGATTAATTAAATTAGGGCATGGAACATACAACCCCCAATACAGCAGGGTCACTTAAAAATATATTTAAAAATATAAAAAGTGTATTTTTATACTT
>NW_012121043.1:9355862-9356234 GCF_000951035.1 Colobus angolensis palliatus | reverse complement strand
TATTATACTTTACGTTCGAGGGTATATGTGCACAACGTGCAGGTTTGTTACATATGTATACATGTGCCATGTTGGTGTGCTACACCTGTTAATTCATCATTTACATTAGGACATTAGGTATATCTCCTAATGTGATCTCTCCCCTCTCCCCCCATCCCACGACAGGCCCCAATGTGTGATGTTCCCCTTCCTGTGTCCAAGTGATCTCATTGTTCAATTCCCACCTATGAGTGAGAACATGCAGTGTTTAGTTTTCTGTCCTTGGGATAGTTTGCTGAGAATGATGGTTTCCAGCTTCATCCATGTTCCTACAAAGGACATGAACTCATCCTTTTTTATGGCTGCATAGTATTCCATGGTGTATATGTGCCA
>NW_012121043.1:9351769-9354737 GCF_000951035.1 Colobus angolensis palliatus | reverse complement strand
AAAAGAATAAAGCTGGAGGCATCATGCTACCTGACTTCAAACTATACTACAAGGCTACAGTAACCAAAACAGCATGGTAATGGTACCAAAACAGAGATATAGACCAATGGAACAGAACAGAGCCCTCAGAAATAATACCATGCATCTACAACTATCTGATCTTTGACAAAACTGACAAAAACAACAAATGGAGACAGGATTTCCTATTTAATAAATGGTGCTGGGAAAACTGGCTAGCCATAAGTAGAAAGTTGAAACTGGATCCCTTCCTTTATGTTTTAAATGTAATAAATTTATTTGTATTATATATAACTAAGATATATATTTTTATGTGGTCATCGTAAGGAAATTGCCAAGATTGTAGAATTGGCTTGTATTTTGGCCTTTCTCTCCTACATACTGTGAGATTTGAATTGTCATTTTACTACTCCAAAATTCAATATCTGCTGTAATATGGATAAGGAACCTTGCATAAATTATTTTATAAAAATATCTGTTTTCAAATAAATTAATGAATAGAAAATTCTATGAAAAATATAAATTATTAACCAACATTAAATTTTAGATTAACAGTGGTTCTCTAGTACCTTCAGCTTAATTACTATTAATGAAATTTTATTTCATGTCAATAAGATATAAAATGAGCATAATACTATGTAAACTAAAAAATCCTAGTGACGATAGGCTCTTAATTTAGGAGTTACAACTTTTCTGGACTAAGTATTCTAATTTGTAACCTCTACCACACACATACTGTTGATAAATTAAAACTCTTTTGTTCTGAACAATGGTATCTAAAATAAAGTTCTCTCAACCCAAGACTCTTAGTTATGGCATAAATGAAAATATTTTGAGCCATGAGTCATGTTTAGAAAAAAAAACAAAACAAAACACAGTTTTAAAAAATTAAGCAACAACTGTGTTGATGTGATATGCAGTAAAAAATTGATTATACCTTCCCAACCCCCCAACCCCCAAAAGTTTTGCAGTTGTTACATGTACTACAGATCAATTCTATTTAACTAGATGGCTAAGTGTCTAGCTACCTATTATCTTACGTGTTGATAGTTTACACTGTACTCGGTAGAAGTCTGTCAAATCTGCCGTTTGTGGTTGAGCCTTGCACAGCTGGTGCAACAGAAGATTAAGTTAACCCAACACTAAACTGAATGATTGATGGCCAAGGTTTTCAAATAGCAAAGTGCAGTTTTGTTACATAATTACCAGAATTATATGCAGCACTATATCTATTCCTGACTATAAATTGAAGGGTTGTTCTGTCTGAGTTATGAAAGAAATTATAAACCAATTTGTGGAAACAACATCTGTTGTGAATGGGCAAAAATCTCTAGTAAGAAAGGAATTTTTTTCCTTCTGCTTTGTAGCTATTTATAAAATCAGGAAAGTATAAAAGAATTTTTTTCTTAGAGTACTTTACAAAAATATTTATGTCTGCACTTCTGCATTATGTAAAAACACTGTGGTACATTTTTGTTATGCCCCCAAAAGAAGGAATAAAGTAAAATATTAACTTTCCTATAGATGTTTTTCCTTTTAACTTGTTATACAATAAACCATTAATTTTATTACATTTTACATGTGATGCAGTACATTTTTATCTTTTCTAAAACATTCCAGCTCTTAGAACACAAGAAAAATATTACAGATATTTGATCATTTCTTCACAAGAAGGACAATAAATAAATTATTGCCCTAAAAACCCATATGCTATTTCTAAATCAGTTCCTTTGAAATCACATTTCTTTCTGAACCACTCCTGCAAATTCTAACAATCCTGCAAGCCTCATTTTAAATAAGATTTCTTCCTGGGATTGGGTGAATTGAGATTGGTGTAAAACATAAGAGACAGGAGATGAAGGTCTTGGCCAAATTAAGGAATGCATGTTTTATCTAGAAGTCTTCATTATTGTCTTACACACTGTTCAGGCAAAATAACAGATGTCTGTGGGTCTCTTGACTGTCTGTTGGCAGTATTTAATTGGTAGAAAATTTTCACAGATGTCTCTGAAATTACTCTTATTTAGTGATACCTTCCTCTTTATCATAATTAAAAACAAGTCTATATGTGTGGGAATTTGGTTGTCAATCTATATTCCAGGTACAAACTATAATCCCGATTAAAACACAGTAATATTGAACATGATGGCTAATGTTACACATCATTTTGGCTAGGCTGTGGCAACTCAAACAGTTGATTGAATGCTATTCTAGATGTCATTGTAATATCTTTTAGAGAAGACCATTGAAATCAATAGACTTAGCTAAGCAGGTTTCATTCCATAATGTGTGAAGCATTGTCTAGTTAATTGAAGACTTTAAGAGAAAAAACCTAGTTTTCTAGATGAAGAGGGAATTCCGCCTTCTGATTGATTTTGGTTTCAAACTTCAAGATCACACTTCCCTGGGTCTCCAGCCTGCCAGCATGCTCTGCAGATTTATTATTTGCCAATCAATTAAGCCAATTGCTTAAAATCAATCTCTTTCTCTGTCTCTTTGTCTCTGTCTCTCTGTCTCTGTCTCTCTGCTTCCCTGTCTGTGTGTTCACATCCTATTAGTTCTAATTCTCTGACTAATATATTGAGCAAATGTTTAATTTCTAGCATTTATAAGATTCTGAACTGAGATGAAATGATATGCAGAGTGCAAAAACAAAAAGTTTGTATTTTTTCTATTTTTTGGTTACTACTAATGACTCAATATTTTTGGACATTGAGATAATCTACCAATTTTATTCTAATCTTCACATTTATACTTGTGAAGTGTGTATGCATGTGTGTGTGTGTTTTATATCATACAATTCCATGCAATTTGTTTTTGTATCCAACGACATACTCAATATACCAGTTTGATTAACACAAGAATCCTTTTTTCTTGCCCCTTTCCTGTCACATTCTCCTCCTTTCCCTCAACCCCTTACAACTACTGATATGCTCTTCATTTATAAAAA
>NW_012121043.1:9350234-9351284 GCF_000951035.1 Colobus angolensis palliatus | reverse complement strand
TGTGGTACCATAGTTTATCTGTGTGCTACACACCGCAGTGGAGTCATTCATCTGTTGAAGGACACTCAGGTTGTTTCCAGTGTTTGACTGTCCTGAATAAAGCAATTGTGAATATTCATGTACGGGTTTCATTTCTCTGTGATAAATGCCCAACAGCGTAACTGCTGGGTTACATGATAACTACATGTTTAGTTTTGCAACATATCACAAAATTATTCCCAAGAATGATTCATTGCCACCATCAATATATAATCAATTTCTCGACATCCTTTTCATCATTTTGTGGCATTACTATTTTATGTTTTAGCTTTTCTGATACATGTTTAGTAATATTTCATTGTACTTTTAATTTGCATTTTGCTGAAGGCTAATGATGTTGAAAATCTTTTTATTTTCTTATTTACCATCCATCTATCTTCTTTATTGAAATGTTTCTTTTCGTCTTTTGCTCTGTTTTTTAACTTTTCAGTTTCAAGAGTTGTTTATGTTTTAGTGACTAGTCCTTCTTAAATATATGGTATGGAAATATTTTTTTCCAGTCTTTGCCTTTTTCATTGATGTTACATGGTCTTTTACAGAGAAATGTTTTAAATTGTGTCTATTCATCTATCTAGGCTCTTATGGATTGTGATTTTGTTTTGCAGTCCAAGAACTTCCCCAGGCATGGTGGCTCATAACTGTAATCCCAGCACTTTGGGAAGCTGAAGCGGGTAGATCATTTGAGGTCAGGAGTTCGAGACTAGCCTGGCCAAAATAGGGAAACCCTGTCTCTAATAAAAATACAAAAATTAGCTGGGTGTAGTGGTGCATGCCTGTAATCCCAGCTATTTGGGAGACTGAGGCAGAAGAATCGCTTGAGCCTGGGAGGCGGATGTTGCGGTATGCCACTGCACTCCAGTCTGGATGACAGAGTGAGAACCTGTCTCAAAAAAAAAAAAAAAAAAAGAACTTACAGTCTTGGCCTAGACAGACGACATCCTCCTAGGTTTAAAGAAAATTAAATCTTTTTATTTAAATCTATGATCTATATAGATCATATATATATATATA